>NC_051284.1:4223333-4540000 GCF_015220745.1 Sebastes umbrosus
CATTTTCCAGCCCTGAATGTAAAATAGTTTTTTTTATTCAACATTTCATCAGCTGAAGATAAACTCGACTCTTATTTTCTTCTTGTAACGTTTGAACCACAAAGTCTCAGTTGAGCTTTGCTCGACGCTAACAGATCAGTTTTTTTTTTACGGTAAGTTATTTCACTTGACTCAATTGAATTAGCTTAGTTTAGTATTCAATATAACGCCCAGTTGATCTAGTAAACAGTTCTGATAATCGATTAATCGTTTAGTTTTGTGAATATTAACTAGTTTATTATTTATAGTTACACTTTGTCTTCTCTGATACTAAACTGAATATATTTAGGTTTAGTTGGGACAAAACAATACTCACCGTTATGAAATGGCTTTTAATTAGAGTTTTATGCTTTTATTCATTTATTTATTCTAAAGATTTGTATTTATTGTCTTTTATTTATGTTTCTAATTATTGGCTGCATTAAACTTATTCTGATTGATAAATGCACTCACAAAAAAAAACTGTTTTCTTTTAGGTTTTTATGTCTGGGAAGCACTTTGTAAAGTTGCCTTTAAAAAGTGCAATATAAATAAAGTTTACTATTATTATTATTATTATTTAAAACCGTAACCTTGGACTTTGGGAGATTGTGATGGAGCATTTTTACCATTTTCTGACATTTTATAGATTAATTGATTAATCAAGAAAGTAATTGACAGCGTAATCGATAATGAAAATAATCACAGCTTTAAAACACTTATCTGGTGTGATGTGACGTGATGACAAAATTAATTATCAATTATTTTGATAGTTGATTAATCGGTTTGAATTGGTTTGGTCTAAATTCTCTGAGTCCAGTTTCTTAAATGTGAATATTTTCTGGTTTCTGTCCTCTATGACAGTAAACTGAATATTTTTGAGACATTTGAGGAGGACATCATCTTGGGCTTTGGGAAACACTGATCCACATTTTTCACCATATTCTGACATTTTATAGACCAAACAATGAATCGATTAATCGAGAAAATAATCTGCAGATTAATCAACAATGAAAATAATTGTTAGTTCCAGCCCTCTAATATAGATATTTAAATATTACACTGTTTCTTACTGTTTTTACACAATGCAGTAAAACTGTCCTACTTGTATGTTTTCTGACTGTCCCACTGTTTGTGATTGGTTTTACATGAAGGAACAAAAAAGAATAATGTTAAATCAAAGTCATATTTAATTTCTCAAGTAATAATTATTTACCATATTTAATGTCATTCTCTCTCTCTCTCTCTCTCTCTCTCTCTATATATATATATATATATATAAACATATGTACATATGTACATATATATACATATTTTAGAAAATGCAAAGGGAAAATCAGGCAGCAATAAATAAATATATACATAAATAAATACATACAATTTAATAATTTATAAATTAATTTATTAATTTATTAATTTAAAATAAATAAAAAACAAATCAGAAAATGAATACATTTTAAAAGTTAATTAAAAGGAATACATAAATACTAGGGCTGTCAATCGATTAAAATATTTAATTGTGATTAATCACGATTGTCTATAGTTAATCGTGAATAATCGCAAATTAATCACACATTTTTCATCTCAAAATGTACCTTAAAGGGAGATTTGTCAAGTATTTAATACCCTTATCAACATGGGAGTGGGTGAATGTGTTAAATCAACTAAAATGATACTACGACAAACTGAGACTTTCTGGACTCTTAAAATGATCTTTTAAATTGATATCTATGTGTGATTCATGGCGCATTTAAAAAAAATATTTGTCTCTCTCCATTGACTACTGTTAATTTTTTTTCCGAAATAAAGTCCGTGGTCATAGGAAGAGGCGGGACGTCGTCTCTCTATTGAGTGCTGACGGGATGTAAAGAGAATTTCAACAAATATAACAAAAAATGTTTGTGAAGAACATTACCAACCCTAGCTTTAACACAAAACATGTTGCACTGCGTTTGATTTTACAGCCTGGCTCTTTTCTTTCATAAAATTAGCTTTAATTATTTACAATTGAACATGGGAAGCTTCCACCTATTAGATATTACAGAAAAGAATAAAGAGCGAGGTGTTAGATGTGATAAAATAAAATAAATCACATTATATTCTCATTTATCCTATCAAGTCAACTAACGTCTGACCTGAAAGGTTTAATTTATCCAGCCCACTTGGTCTGGGAGAAAGATCTTTTCGGAAAAGTTTTTATGAGACAAAAAGGAGAAACTGGACAATATGTTGATAGACATGCAGTTTGATGAATGTGATTGTGTGCTCTCTGCAGGCTCAGTGACGATGACCCGGCCATGTTTGGGGAAAAGTCACACTCAAAGAGCACAAACTCTCTGCTCACTTCTTCTGTTTGGTAAGTGTGTGTGTGTGTGTTCTCATAGGTCCGTACTTTATCAATTATAATTCATCCCATATCAGTAGATGTCACATATAAGTGGTGTACATCATCTGAAAGCTGGGAACATGAATATTAATTGGACATGAAGCTCAGCACTGTGTCAAGTTGTTCTAGTCATAAATCAGAAATAAACATGAATTAATTATATAAAATAAATAATGAAAGTGTAAAAGTGTTTAGAACATTATGATAGAAGTATATGATGGTCATCCCAATGCTGTATTATGTCTCATAAGTTGTTGCAGCAATTTTTGGGTTGATACTATTTGTTTCACAGATTTGGTGCTAAATTTAACCATTTTTTACTATTCGAGAAGTGATCAATAATCCCTCCAAAATACCACATTAAGACACCAAGACCTTGAGGAAGGGACCTTTACATAGGGATTACTGAAAATGTACACAGCAGAAGTATGTCATAGTACTTGTGCAGGTAGATAGTACTAAGTCCAACAATATTAGACCCATAAAGTACTTATGGAAGAAAGGGATTACTCAAAGAGTATCTGCAAGCAGCCTAAAAAGTACTGAATGCAACAGACACAGAGTGCGGAGAGGAAGAGACTAGACAGAGTGATCAGGAAGGCCAGCTCTGTCCTGGGATGCCCCCTCGACACAGTGGAGGTGGTGGGAGAGAGGAGGATGATGGCTAAGCTGTCATCCATGATGGAGAATGACTCCCACCCCATGCAGGACACCATCTCAGCACTGGAGAGCTCCTTAACCGACAGGCTGCACCACCCAAAGTGTGTGAAGGAGGGCTATCGCAGGTCCTTCCTTCCTGCAGCTGTCAGACTCCACATCCAGCACTGCTCCCAGTAGACCACAACCAGCACTGCTCCCAGTAGACCACAACCAGCACTGCTCCCAGTAGACCACAACCAGCTCTGCTCCCAGTAGACCACAACCAGCACTGCTCCCAGTAGACCACAACCAGCTCTGCTCCCAGTAGACCACAACCAGCACTGCTCCCAGTAGACCACAACCAGCACTGCTCCCAGTAGACCACTTACACACCATAAAACTGACAATAACCTGATATTTTCAGGTGGAATTTCATTCATTCATTCATTCTCACTGTGCAATATCATTTTCCACTTGTGCAATTGTGTTAATAGTCTGTTTATTGTCAATACTGTATATACTGCTCCTATTTTTATACTTCCTTCTATTTAAATGGTTCATATTTTGTTACACTTTGTTTAGCTCTTTTTTTACTGTGTTAGCTGATGCATCTTGTTTTTGCATTATCCCCTTTGCTGCTGTACACTGCAAATTTCCCCACTGCGGGACTAATAAAGGAATACCTGATCTTATCTTATCTTAATAACTGCGGTCAAGCTGAAGTGGGTCGTGTCTAGAAGGGAGCCCGCAAATTGTGAAATCTGATCTGAGATCGGCAAAACTTGCAGAAACTATCGCGAGACTTGCTGCCCGACGACCTATCCATGTCTAACCTAAACTATCTCGCGAGACTTTCCCCCCACTGCCAGTGTGAAGAGTTACGCCACCGTTTGGGGCGTGTCTGACTCTGTGTGTGACAGCTCTCACTTCTCTGCGTGACTCGCTGCTTCTCTCTCAGATGACCGACACACTGTTGAGGCTTTGACTGAATCCTGAGACCCTGACATGAGTTTCTACAGTGATGTGTCCACGGACGAGCTGGTGACTTTGGGGTAAGACCGTCTGGGACTGTAGTCACGTTACTGCCATGTAAGCTTTTCTTCTGTTTTCCCTATCTGGAAATAAACAAGCCCCTATTGACACACTGGACCAGACTCCGTATCAAAATCATGCAATTAAAAGTATTCTTACCTTTTTACAAGCATAATACACTTTTTAGAAAATATCTTAAGAGTATTCACAAAACAGTAGACTGTCTTGGTGAACTCGGCATGAGTTCCCTGGTGTTACAGCACCATAAATCCTTACTACCACTTCTCAATTGTTTCCAAGGAACTACTTAGCTGAATAGAAAGCATATTAGGTTACATAGAGACTACTGAGGAGTAAAATAGTTTCACTGTTTGCAGTGTCTATGGACTTCATAAATATCATTTAATTGAGAAAATACTTTTTTTTTTACATTTATCCTTTGATATTGCAATATATTGTTATTTATTGTTTTTTTATTTGTTTGTTCGTTTTATTGACACAACAAACATTAATTACTTCTTTATTGTTTTCTTCCATTTACATGCATTTTCTTTTTAAATATCTATATATTGTAATTTGCTTAATGAATTGTATATATTTTATGTATATATATGTTTTTGTTTTTATTTTGTTGTTTTTTTATTTTTTATTTATTATTGAATTGACGCTTTGGCAATATTGTTCACCTGACAGTCATGCCAATAAAGCAAATTGAATTGAATTGAATTGAATTGAAAGATACCGGGAAATAGGATGTTATGAACACTCAGTGAGAAACACCTTTCTGATCCAATGTAATAATATGCAAAACAATAGCTCAGCTATGAATTCTATTAAGCTTATAATGTTCAATTGGTGTTGAGATGTGCCTAATATTCTGCCCCCTCATGCATGTAGCCTAGATGGGGGTGGACAAAACATTAGAAACGCCTCTCAGTATATGACAGTCCAATATAACACCACCACTAACTACAACTCAGTGATAGAGATATAGCTGAATGAACATTTGCAGCAACTCATAATGTAATAACTGCTCATAATGTAATAACTGAGCAAATTGTAATAATTTGAAAGTAATAAAAGCTCATGATGTAATAATCAGCACATCATGTAATAAAATCTTGAGCACATAACATAATAACAGTTGTTTGCGTGATGTAATAAGTTATTACATTATGAGATCATTATTACATTATAAACTAAGCAAAAAAAAGTTGAATAATGAATAAATTCAGCGCATAATGTAATAATTTTAAGAAAGAGTACTCTCCTTGTCTTCTTAAAGCAGAGGAACCCTCTAGTTCAGGGGTCAGCAACCTGCGGCTCTTTAGCCCCTCTCCAGTGGATTTAAAAAAAAAAAAATAGTTGAAATGAATAACTGTTTTTTGTTTACATTTTCATTTTTATTTATCATTGTTGTAGGTCTATGGTACGACGGAGTATTAGGGCCACATTGAGGGGAAAAAAAAATCTGATATTTCGAGAATAAAGTCGTAATATTATGAGAATGAAGTCATAATATTAAAAAGTAGTAATTTTGCGTCTTATTTTCTTTTTTCTCATAAAGTTATGACTTGTAATGTTACTACTTTTTCTCGTAATAAAAAAAAATCAATATTTTGACACAAAAACGGTCCGCCAGAGTCTGACATCAGAACTGCGCCCATAGCAACGGTCTGTTATACATAGCAAAGGTCTGTTATACATAAATTACAGACCGCAGAACTCCGTGATTGACCAATCAGAATCGAGTATTCAACACAGCCGTGTAATAATAATAGCAATAGCAATCTATGTTATATATTATTATTACACGGTCGTGTTAATACGAGATTCTAATTGGTCAATCATGGTGTTCTGTGGCCTTTAATTTCTGTATTACAGACCGTTGCTATGTATAACAGACTGTTGCTATGCATAACAGACCGTTGCTATGTATAACAGACCGTTGCTATGGGCACAGTTCTGATGTCGGACTCTAGCGGACCGTTTTTGTGTCAAAATGATTGATTTCTTCAGTAAGTAGCCGTGTAATAAGCGAGATAATGTACAGCTAGCGGGTCATTGTTGTGAAAGAATCCCCTTCAGGGTGATGAGAGACCCCTTTGCTCCGCGTCGGGGTGCAGCATCGCCCTGTCGGGGATTCTTTCACAATAATGAACAATGTACTCAAAGTACATTATCCCTTACTTATTACGTTATGAGTTGCTACAACACCTCTGTAACACTGAACACTAAGCTGTCATAGGTTAAAGGCATGGTAGTTATATTGATTTGATTTGGAAGTGCTGAAAGATGATAGACTTATAGCTTAAATTAGATCTAAAAAGTGTTTTGCTGGGTGCATGTAAAGCATGAATAAGTTCACACGTGTTCATACGTGAACACACAGAGCATCCATACAATCACTCTGCTGTCCATAATCTTCTATGCTGTGTTTACAGACTCCCCAAGATGCTTTTTTTTTATACACTCTCAGCTACTTTTAATGCAAATGATGAACTTTCACATCCCTTTACTGGTTTCCTTTGCATCTGTCTTACAGTCTGAGGCTTGTTTAACTGCAAAAATCATCCCCATTTCCCCTCTTGAAAGTCAAGTTCCTGCTAGGGCTGCAGTATTATAGCTTATTAATTGTAAGAGGCATTGTAGTATGATGATATCCTGTTTAAAATAATTCTTTTGTCCAAATTCATATATCTGAGCAAACTGTAATTTAAAAGCTTTTTTCCAGAGCTTTCAACCTCATCTCATGGTCTTCATCAGTGGAAAAGTAAATTCCGCTGATGAAGACTGTGAAGTAATAAATAGTAAGTGGACCTTGTGTTAAGATTATTTTGTCAAGAATGAACTTTATTGCTCGACATGCTGATTGTTTTGTTTTATGCATTTGGATAGTTTTATCAGATTCAGGCTAACACATGCAACACTGGAACATAATTCGTTACACTGCACCTCACTTTGATTATTTTATATGCAATGTTAATTGTTGCATCCCTATTTTTTGTGTTCTATATATGAATACCCCAAACCATTTCCTACCCTGATATCGACTATGCACATACTCAGACTGAGGGTGAGTAGCAATCTGATACCAGCGGTCTTTTTTCCCTAACTTTAAAATCTCTCAACCTTTCTGTGTGGAACTGATTAAGATGATCTTTTGTGAGCAGGGTCTGAAATAAAAACTTTCTTCACTTCCTGCCACTGTGGCAGACAAGTACTTTTTTTTGTCTGCCACTCAGAAATTGTATCTGCCACTTTTGAAATCTCTGTGGTAAATGAAGGAATAACATTTTAGATCTGATGTCATTCAATGTTCAATATATTTTACACAAAAAACATGATAAATTACAGTGTTCGATTTACACCGTAGCTTCTGGGGCAGGGAGGTTACTGTACACAGTACTGTACTGTACTTTGTTATTGTCATCTATAGTGGTTGTTTGCATAAAAACAAACAATTCAAATGATTATGATTATTTAAACATTTGCTTTGATTAAAAAAATCTTGGCAAGCTGCTTAGAGCTAGATTTAGGAAGTTAAACAAGTCATAATTCTCTCTCTAATATCTATTTGATATTGCTGTGAAAACATCTCCTTCAAACAATTGGATTTACTTGCCAACAACTTAATTTTACGAGATTACATTTGAACACATCATGATAAAGTTGTAATTTACCTTCGTCCAATAGTAATTTTTCCTGAGCAGCGTTTGAACGCCTCATAATTGTAACTCAATGGCACCTCCGGTAACGCTAGTAGCTCCGTTATTTATCCAAGCAGGACTGTGCTGCCAACCGGCTGCTAACAGCGAACATTACTAACTTTCCTCCTGTTGATTTCAACACTGATTTGTTGTTCACAGTGTCACTTTATCAGGAAAAAAAACAGGGTGCGTCCCCTCAGGTTTATAAGTTGTTGAGTGCTTTTTTTTCTCTCTGCCATGGCTCCGGTCCAAAACAAACATGAATGCAAACATGATACAGTGTGCGTATGCGTAATTGCGTAACTGTGGGAAAGCATCAATACAGAGGAATCGATAGTCACAGAAGCATGAAATGCCAAGGAATTGGACAAGTAAAACCCATTCTTAACGGGAATCGGTTCTATATTCCCATCTCTAGCGCTTTCCCTGCCTGCCAAAGTGGCAGATGGCCTGCCCATTTTAACCGCTACTGCCAACAATTTACCCGCATTTGGCAGGTGACGGGTGCTAATTTCAGACCCTGTTTGTGAGCTAATGTAATGCAAGTCTGTAACTACTCATCACTTCTTAACCCCTTAACACTCCGACGGACGCTATTCTGTCTTCCAGAGGTTGTAGCGGGATCAGTTTCTGAACTAGAGTAAATATACTGATATCATATGATACTAAAAACCTTTCCTAAACCTAAGGAATCCATTGGTACCAACCATGACATGTTAGCTGATCAGGAAGAATGCTAAATAACGCTACAAAGTTGAGCTAAATTTTGGAGAGTAACAGCTGGCAAGGCGATTTTCAAAGGGGTCCTTTGACCTCTGACTTCAAGATATGTGGATGAAAATGGGTTCTATGGGTACCCACGAGTCTCCCCTTTCACATACATGCCCACTTTATGATAATCACATGCTGTTTTTTGCATACAGTACAAATGTGTTATTTTTGCTTATACTAAAATGGTGTATTTGAATATTTCAGCATACTGGCGTCCCTAAAGTAAATAAATTGGGTATCACTGTAAAGCTGAGACTCTTGTCGATCCAATGAGCCCAACTGTATTCATGTGTGATGATGTTAGTCCCCATAGTAGCCATTTCATTGTAGTGAGACCATTTTTTTTAAACTTGACCTCACTGTATAAAATGACCTGTGGTGTCCTCTAGGATCATCACAGCCTCATGAAACTTTACAGCCACAAACTAGAGACCTAGAGCATTCAGAGGATGGATGGATCAAACTAGAGACCTAGAGCATTCAGAGGATGGATGGCTTTTCTAGCTAGATTGACAATAAGGGGGTTTCTGAGCATTTTACACAACACAAGTGCTGGCAATCACCGAGAAATACAAAACCAGAAATCTCCAAATGTCAAAAGTTTTTGATGCCAAATTACAGCATGGCTTTTTTTCTATGGTGTTCCTCAAGGTCTTAGTGTCTTAATGTGGTATTTTATAATTTTTCTTATCAATTCTCGAGTGGTAAAAAATGGTTAAATTCAGCACCAAATCTGTGCAACAAATGGTATCACCCCCAAAATTGCTGCAACAATTTATGAGACATAATAGAGCATGGGAATGGCCATCATATACTTTTATCATAATGTTCTAAGCCCCTTATACACTTTCACAATGTATTTTAATAAATTTTTTAATTAATCTCTATTTCGTACTTGACATACAATCTCAAATTAATCTTCAGATTCCCAGCTTTCAGTTGATGTACACCACTTATATGTGGCATCTACTGTTGACTTTTTACCCCTTCCCTCACATGTGAAACTATCAAGTTGGTGCTGCTTTTTAAGGCTGTGTAAAAAAAAGTCAAAGACAACTTTTGAAAAAAACACTTTCCATTAGAGTTTTAAACGTTGATAAACAGTTCAGTTTATGATGTTATGTTCAGTTCAGTTCAGTTCAGTTCAGGACATGAATGCTTGCAGCTCACCCTATTGCAAGTGAATGTGTTAGTTCCTGTTTCTCATCTCAGTGTTCAAGTGATTGGTGTGGACCAGTGTGGATTCCACACAGAGCAGTGAAAACTTTGGAGCACCCTAGATCTCTCTCAGAAAATGAAGAATAGGGAGAGAAAGCCCAGAGGAACCACATGACTGGGCCTTTTCAGACACACCGTGTGGGTTCCAAACTGTCGAATCATGCTGGTGTAACTGCATCATGTTTTCCTTTAAGAATATGGCACTGTAGATAGAAGGTCTAGATCAAAATTGCCTCTCAATTCACCACAATATTGAGTTACAGGTTATTTCTTGTTTCATTTGTTGAAGGTGGTACCACTATGACCTGTCCCGCCATGCTGCAGAGGCCCTTCTCTTGTCTAATGGGACTGATGGAAGTTATCTCCTGAGAAACAGTAATGAGGGACCAGGCTGCTTCGCCCTGTCTGTCAGGTCAGTCTGCTTAACATCATCATTCCAAATGTAGGAAGTATACACTGTGGTTTTGGTCAGTTTGATTGCTAAGTGATGAAGCAGTAGATCGCTGGTGTTTAGAGAGGGCAGCTTCACCCACCGGCGCTTTCCCCGTGCGCTGTCGTTTTTTCATTCAGTCATTCATTCATTCGGTCCGTGAGGCAAATTATCACGGGAGTAAAGTAAAAAACCAAACAGAAATAGTCCCCAAATGAACACTGCAGGTGGACTACTTGATTACTATAAGCAGATTATTTAAACAGCATTTGTAGAGGAATGATTCCCAAGCAGTTTGGTCACTATCACCTGTTGATCACTTTATTATTGCTCTACTGTTTATATTGAAAATGAGGACATTAGCAGCAGGTTAAACCACTGTTCATTTAACTTGAATAGAAGTTGGTTTATTATATTTTTTGTTAAATATTACACTGCCTTGTATCTTGAGAAATCGTATCGTATCGTTGTAAAAACGTATTGTCACACCCCTACTGGTGTTAGAACACAGCGTGGAACCTACTTTACATTTGAATTACCTTAATCTAGGGCTGGCTATAATGAATGGGCTGCATTTATATACAGTATAGCCCTTTTCTAGTCTACCGACCACTCAAAGCACTTTACAACACATGCCAACATCTCCAACAAAATGACGTTCCCATACAACTAAACTGCATTCTCAATATGTTTCAAGGGAAACATATTTTCTCCTGGATTACGGCTGCAGTTTTAAACAGTTTTAGACATGTGGTTAATGTTGTAAATTGAAACAAAACAAAACAAAGACATTATCTATCTACTATCATTACACATGTATTTGTGATACGTCAAAAACAAACGTAAACAACGACAAAATAGGTTTGCTTTCAAACAGTTTCATTGTATGGGAATGTAATTTTGAGAAGACAGGGCTGTTTGGCTACATTTAGCCTATATGTGCTGTTAAAAGCAAGCATGTCACAAGCCTCAGCCATTACCAAGACGGTAAACTATCTAACGAACTTATATAATACTGAGATTGCTGTATTTTTGCATGTTAATAACTTTGAAAATTCAACATTAAATGTTGTTTGTTTGTCATTTGACACATAGGGCAAAGGATTCTGTCAAGCATTTTCACGTGACACGCAAAGACAACGGCTATGTGTTTGGGTTTAATGAGTTTGCAACCCTTCATGACTTTGTCAACCACTTCGCTAACCAGCCTCTCCTGGGCAGTGACACAGGTATGCAGAACTTCAAATCTTCTAACTAACAAGCTTACTGCATGTTACCAGCTCAACCAACACATTGCTCTGTAAGCTATTGTTCTGGTTCAACCATAGCGTGAGAGATGACTTGGTGCAGCAAGTTTGTGTTACAAATGTTTGGGTGTGAAAAAGGTGTGCCTCTGGGGATCCTACTACAGTAGTTTTGAGTTGTTGAAGAAATCTTCAGCAACAATTTAGAAACAGGCAGTAGTTTGAAATTGTCAAAAGTTGAGTTTAGAAGTGCTTAACATTGAACCTATCCTCCCAAGCCGAGCTTCCAGCCTGGCTGTGTACTGTACTCAACAAATCCTTAAACACATTAGGTTGGGGGAATCCAGCCATTCCCCTGGGGGCCTGTGTGTCAACTGGTTCGTGATCATTTGGTTAAAGTGTATCCCCAAACCACTATTTTCAGCTGAAAACCAATGTATATGGGTATTTAGTCGAGTTACTGATGGACTCAGGTCCAAATCGAAGGTTACGCTATTGTAACCCTAGTTCTATAAGCACAGGTGGAGTCCTCTACTGAACTCTATGGGTGGATATTGTCCTTCAATCACATGCACTTTCAAATAGAAAATAGATATTTTATGTCTATGTAATAGTTTGTGTAATAGGTTTTAGAGGATTGTTTAAAACCCACTACATCATTTGGAAGCTGTTGATTTTCCAGTGTTGCATGGTGCACACGACACATGAAACATTGCAACACACATTGTTATAAAATCCCCACACATGTCCGTTGTGTTGATGGATGTTGTATTTCTTCTTCTGTGTTTTAATGTGTGAGGTAGTCAGGCCTGTAACCCCCCCTCTGCCTCTGCCTCTGAACCAGGAACCCTCATCGTGCTGAAGTGTCCGTATCCGTGGCGTGTGGAGGAGCCATCCATCTATGAGTCTGTACGAGTTCACACAGCCATACAGACAGGCCGCACGGAAAATGATCTGGTGCCCAAAGCCACATCGGTATGACACCTACTGCACACTCACACCAATGAGCAGCTGATATCGAAGTCAATTTTATATCAAAATACCTCTATGATGTGATGTGACCAAAGTAACCTACAGGAGGGGTCAAAGTCACCTTTCTTCAAGTCAGCCTTGAAAGATAATTTCTGGATTATTACAACGTGGATATTATATTTATAGTTTTGGCCATTATCAACTGTTCTGAAAACATTCTACTCAGATATTGTCCAATCATAGCTTACAATGGACAGAGTTACACTCAAAATACTAAAACAAGTGGCAACGAGGAATGAAATATATTACAAAGCCTTTATTGTAGTGGCTAAATCATTAAAAAAGCCCACGTTTTGACCACAGTAGGTCTTCGTTAGGCCATTTAACCGTTTGGCTATTGGGGCACTCCAAGCTGGAGCTGAGCATTCAACCACATCTCAGTCTTCACCAACGAAATGGAGTTGTTGGCTCAGTTGTCACCACATAACCTAAGTTTTGAACTCATCGTACTACACGAGTTGTGTTCATGTGAAGGCTGACAGGAGCATTAAATGGGAATGAACCAGAGGCGAATTTCGCTTATGTGTGACCATCTTCACAGTAACTCAGAAGCATTCCAGTGGGAATGGCTGTCAGAACATCTAAGTCACAAAGAGTCAGCACTTACCACAAACTACTCAACTCCTTGAGGTCTCTGCTGGTACAACCTAAACACAGGACCCCCCACCCCAATTGGAGTGGTGTATGGCTTCATCCTGACATCACATGTGACAGCCGTGGGGAATAGTACTGTGAAGCAACAAGTACCCTGGACCAGAGAGTGATTGAGCACCAGACCAGAACCACTCACTGGAAGTCAGTGGATAGCCAGAGAAAGATGAAGGAGGACATTCACATCTGACACCAGAGGCCATCTTTGAACAGAGACAGAGGTTACCATCTCCAACCACCTGTTATCTAGTGATGGGAGTTCTATACTTGTGTTGACTGAACTGAACTGACTGAACCAATCCCGTGACAAATGAGCCATCAACTTCGTTCACTGATGAAGAACTGTGAGATGTGGTTGAAAGCTCCAAAAAGAGCTTGTAAATTGAGTTAAGCTGATTTTGGCCCAGATCCAAGTTACAGCAAACCAGAATTATCCTTGAAAGTCAATACTGCACTAACAGTAGAATCATGTTCCTACTAACACAAAGCATGTCTTTACAGCTGGGCACAAAGGAAGGCTATCTGGTGAAACAAGGAGCAATTGTGAAGGTAAGAGCAGTGGAATCGTCGGGGAGTTACACCTCACCATGTCAGCTTTTATCAGGAAATCCGTAGTTGAAAATGTAATGTAGTGGAGCAGGACTCTTTCGGTGTCTGAACACAGACCACTGACTGCAGTGATGCTTAAAATACATCCATTTTTAAACCTTTTTGCAGAACTGGAAACAGAGGTGGTTCACACTCAACAGATATGATCTCAAATACTTCAAAGACAAAGCGGTGAGTCTCTCTTCAGCTTCGAGACATTGCTGTGCTAAATGTGCTATTTCACAACTTCACGTTTGGATGTTGGATTACAATATGTGGCTGTAGCAATTGCATTAAGTTGAAGCTGCTTCTAGTCACACCAGACAAACAAGTGGGGGCTTGTGGTGGGTACATGTAAGCTGTAGAGCGTCTCTGTTGCAGTGTGAGGGGCCCATTCGAACCCTGGATCTGAGAGCCTGCTCCGCAGTCCAGTTTGACTACTCTCAGGACAGAGTAAACTGTTTCTGGTAAGTGATGCACCATCAGACAGATGTGTCTGTTTCATCCTTTAATAGGAGCCATACTCCTTTAGCATGAAGTCATGTTTAGTTGTTTTCTGTGGGGCTGTTGTAGAGGCTTAGGCCCACACACTATGGTATCTGATCAATTAGAATAAAAGAAAAGTGTGCATTTAAAGGGCAGTTCTGATGGATGTTCATATTGTAGCCCATTCTCTAGTGATTCAGTATTGCACTGGGGCCCACGAGAGACTAACATTTAGTCTTTAGTATGCGTCAAGAACAAAAAACTAAACTTGGAATGTTTGCTAACAAGTAACTTACTGGCAAGCTTGTAAGCATTGACACACCATTTATTAGCTTCCAGTGGGACGTCTTCAGAATTCTGAATGTTTGGCTCACCGGCCAGCCTGAGTTTGTACACCTTTTTAAGTCATGAACCTGACGTTTTGCCTGTCAAAACACAAGAATTTAGATTTTGTTATGAATACACTGCCAGCAGGCATGGCCAGATTAACCTGGCATTTAGAAAGGAGCACCATGTGAACACACTATTAAAGTGGCAGTAGGAAGTATATTTTTGACATCATTGCGAAAAGATTCCACAATAACCTTTCAACATATTGTAATTCAAGTGTTCTGAGAGAAAACTAGATTTCTGCACCTCCTCATGGCTCTGTTTTCAGGCTTTAGAAAATCTAGCCTGTGACGGGAGACTTCGACCAATTACAGGTCATTTCTTTGAGAGAACATTCCGATTGGCTGTGCTCCTGTCATGTGACCGGAACTCGGCGTCCCTTCACCAGATTCCACAATGGTGGCGGCGTCACAAACTTTCTTATTTTACAGCTAAACAGTACACTACAAGATGATTCTGAAAACATGTTAGGAGAGAAATAGGCATTAAAGTAACAGAATATTGATTCATATTTGATCAGCGCTGCCTAGTTTGACCGTTTGTTCGGAGTTCGCGAGTGATTGACAGCCGGCTCTTATGGACAGCAGACCTCAGATCAGCTCTGACTGCTTGCTTTCCTCCGGTCTGTGAAATCTTGCAGATGTCGTTAGGAGAACCGGAGGACACAGAGGAACATGCTTTTTTTCAGGTTACCTGTTTCATGTGCTACTGTCAGGATATAGCGACTGTTTATAAAAATCACTTTTTTTTAATCATATTTGCTCCAATATCCCCTACTTCAGCTTTAACTAAAATAATGAAGGTGCTAACTAGATTTTGACACAGGGCTCCTCTATGCATCGCCACAAGATTATGTAATAATCCAGGAGCCAGTCTGATGTGTATTTTAGTGGTGGAAATACCCAAACAACTTTGCAACAACAACCAACTCACACTCAGTGAACCTGGCTTTTGGGGGAAGTTGCCAGCTTTAACCACCGAGGTAATCCAACCTTGCCGCAGACCTTTACAGCTGCAACAATAAGGACACTGCCTGCTTGCTCATAGACCTGACTGGAGTGATGGGTGGGGTCCAAAAAAGATGTCTTGAACAAATGTGACAATAGTGTCCTCCCTTTAATGAGGACGCCATTAATAGTTTAATAATGTAATAGTTCAATTGTAGCAATTGAACTATTAAAAGTACTGATCAACAGCTCTGTCAGACTCTACAAATATACTGTGGCCACTTTGTGCTGTGAGTCTTGGACCTTCATTCCCAATAAACACTAAAAGTTGGTGTGACAAAAGAATCTCAATTCAAGGTCTACTTACGAGCTTTTTCTGCTTTCAGTTACAGCTCATGGTCTTTATTCAGCCATTGGTGCTGAGTCAGTAGTAGAATGTAGAATGGATTTGCTGATGAAGACTGTGAGCTGCGTTAAGAAGCTATGAAACTGCTAGCAAGTGGGCCTCGAGTTGAGATTTGTTTGCCATGTATATAGATTCCATGGTCAAGACTGAAATCCCATGCTAAACCCATTATGTTGTTTTACATCATAAATATGTTGAGAGCAAATTTGGAGGATTTTTAGAACACAAATAAGGGGGTGTATCCATAATAACGCTCATTTGCAACAATTCGAATAATTAATTCATCCTTTAAGTCACTTCCAGCTTTTCAAATGCTAATATTTGCTGCTTCTTAAGTCTTCTTTGATCAAATAGATTTTATTCTTTATTATTCTGCACTTAAATCTGAATAAGTCAGCCTGGGCTTTAGGAACTTGTGATGTTTTTTTTTTTATTATCTGACATTTTAAAGACCAAATAATCCTTAAAATAATCAACAGACTAATGGATAAAGAAAATAATTGTTAGCTGGAACCCTCTTCAGAAATAAAGAATTATATAACTGAATATGAACAACCACACAAAATATATGATAAAATAAAGAGGTATAAATATGCAAGATGGGCATGGATACCAAAAGAAAAATATGTGCAGATGACACCAACGATACAGAGAAAAAGCAAACAGAATCTGTGCCAGATGAGTCAAAGCACGGTGAGTTGTACTTCCTCATGGCAGCATAATGGGACATTTGTGTCATTTGAAAAAAGGGAAGTGTGAACAGAAGGAAACGGGGGGGGGGGAAGGAGAAGTGCCCATGACCTGAAAGGCAGCGGCGGCTTTAGAGGATACAACCACTTTACCCTTTACACGATATCCAATGCTGCACATTTACAGTAGATATCAATCCAAACAGGAAGTGTGTAAGTAAACAGGTGATGTGTAGTATCAGCTCTGTTCATTTTAACTGCAGCAGCAAAGTGAATAGTTCTGATTATGTTATGCTAGAACCCAGACTGTATGGCTCTGATTTGCCGGCAACAGCCGCGGCCGGAGGCATTACGTTTCCGGGTCTGTCCGTCCCATTCTCGTGAATGCGATACCTCAGGAATGCCTGGAGGGAACGTCCACATGGACTTAAGGATGAACTGATTAGGTTTTGGTGGTCAAAGGTCACTGTGACCTGACAAATCATGTTTTTTTGCCATAACTAAGAAGAATAAGAATTCATATGCTAATTTGGACAGACATTGATGTATAGGTGGGTGATAACTGTTTATGTCACAGTCCACAGCCATTTCCAAATCATTGCCAAGAAGTTTTATGGAAAGAAGTTTTTTGTGATTTGAAACTTACTACAGGGAGAAAGAGACTGAGAGTCGTTTTTTAATCAGAGTACAGCAGCTCATCTGAACACAATTACTTAATGGCCAGGATGAACAGGAGGAATGCTTAATGCAAAACCTGTTTTTCAGTGTGCACATGGATTAACTATTGTTGTAAGACAATAAACCACACCCTAACTATGAAACCAAACTCTGGCAAGGTTTCTTGACAAACTTAAAGAAGGAGACTCTAAAACAAGAGATGAAACCATGTGTCCTGACTGCTTTTTAATGCACAACATTGCTCTCCCTATCGCTTTGTGTCCACAGCCTGGTGTTTCCTGAGAGGACATTTTATCTTTGTGCAAAGGCGGGAGTGGAGGCGGATGAGTGGATCAAGATCCTGAGGTGGAAACTGGTGAGTCTGTTCAGACTGCATGTTTTACACAGTGCTGGCAGGAAGTGAGATATTTTACCAGTAAGTCACAGTGCCTCCGCTCTTTACTCTGTAGCAAAGGAGCTAAAAAAAACAACTCTTAAAGAACTATTGATAATGTGCTGCGAATCTCTAGACGTATAGTCCTGACTTCCATGGAGGATTGTTGAAAAGCATTCTGGGAAACAAAGGAAATCACCAGTTGAGATTCAGTAGAAGAAGACAAGGTAGATTAAAGTGGCCGTAGGCAGTATATTTTTGGCATCATTGGCACATGATTTTTTTCAGGTTACCTGTCTCATGCACTACTGTCATGATATAGCGACCGTTTTATAAAAATAACTTGTTTTAATCATATTTGCTCCAGTCTCACCTACTTCAGCTTTAAAGGAAAGTTGATAATTACAACACGTCATGACACAGTAACTCCTGCAGTGCAATGAATCTGTGTCTGTGCCTGAGGGAGAATTTTTGCTTTGAGCAGTACAAACAGACAGAAAGTGAGCAATACGTCATAAAGCTTGTGTCATATTAACCCACTTCCTTAATTCTGAAAAACACCATGTTTCTTCAACCGCTGATCCCCTGCTGGTTAAATATGAGTTGAATCTATTTGACTTTTACCTGCTTGTACACTGTAAAATCCTGTTGCCTTCCATTTTTGAGAGTTACATTTGAACTAAACTTCTGTTGAATTATTTATTATATAGTTTGTTCATAAATTGACTGACTGACTGACTGACTGACTGACTGATGGGTCAGTAAGCTACTGAAAACCTATTTGCCTGGCTGGTTACCACACGTTTCTTAACCTTTCTCTGTCTAAAATAGATATAAATGACCTTTATAATGAAATAAAATGGCCATTATGAAAGGCAAACTCTATGTAGAAAGAAAGGGCTGGCAGCAGCAGCAGCAGAAACGCAGCTGGTGTGAAAATCCGACACGTGAATCACGCAGCCGCCACACCACGCACTCCTCACATTCCCAGTGTGGACAAGCGTCAGATAGAGCACACAGTAATCATTAGCCTCTGGATACAATTCCTGCTGCCGTGTAGTCGTGTTTGGCAAGACTCACTGCTGCAGTTTGGTTTGATACACTATTTATTGCATTTGTTGGTGTTGATAATTGTTTTGCAAATAAATGTAAATACTGTGATCGTCTGATCAATGATTCAACACATTTCATAAGTGATCAGCTCAGTGCAGCCTACAACTAAATATGAGTGAAAGACACTGAAGCATAAATTGCTTTACTTCCATTCAATACTAGCACATTCTGTAACATCCATAACGTAGAAGAAGAAGAAGAAGGAGAAGGGTTTCTGAAGAGTTTACCCCAAAAATGCATGCTGGGAATTATATTAATAAACTAATAATGTTGGTGGGTTTAAGGAAAGTCGTGGAAGAAGACGACTTGAACTCACTCTTCTGAAGGTTGCAGCAGCTACCGAAGGTTATGATATTGTAATCCTAGTTCTATAAGCGCAGCCTCTAACTGGACTCTATGGGTAACACTCTCCTCCAATCAAACGCACGCTTTCGCCCACTGGTATTTGCATAAACGCAAGACATGCCTACTGAATGTGTGCATTACCACAGTAATATAAGGCAGCTCTTCGCGGCCCTGAGCCGTGAGTCCCGGCAACACATGACGGGCCCCGACTGTGGCTAGCGACATCACACGCCCCGCTGCTGGCAACGCCCTGAATCAAGTTGTTCATTTGGCCGATGCTCTGGTCCAAGATGTCACTCTGAGGCAGCACAGTGGGGGCGTCAGGCTGGGGAGATGCCAGTGGAACGCCCGACACACCTGAATTATTAGCTGCTGCAGATGCCTCCGTGCGGTCCTGCACCCTGAGAAAATATACTATACATGCTACCGGGGCTCTTGTCTTCAATGGATTCCAGGATGCCTCGACACATATCTGGCCAGATATCTGGAAGTGAAGGCGAGACGAAGGCCACCTGAGCTGGACGAGCTGGGCTGTATATGAAACCGTGGTGAAGACGGCTCACAGGTTTAGGTGGGAGCCGTAGCCCAACACGTCCCGCCACAGCGGCCATCACCAGCGGGAAGTCCAAACAAATCGAAGTCGATGCTGGCTTCTGCGGACCGTGGAACCACCAGACATCGAGGAAACATCATCGTCTTCATCAGCAGATGCGTCTCGACAGGAATGACTGGAGGCAAGGTCGGAAGCTGGAGCAGGGATCTCCGCAGCGTCGGAAGCTGGAGCAGGGATCTCCGCAGCGTCGAACTCAGACACTGTCATCACAGCGGAGTCTCACTTCGCAGCATTGAAAATGATCCCATATATGCTGGCGTTGAATCTTTAGAAGCGTCCGGGAGGCCAGGGAGTCTGGAGAATGCTGAACATCAGTGCCAGGCAGCGCTGGATGGCGCTGTGATGACTGTAACTGCGGTTACGCACATATTTGGTAGGCAAGTCCCGATTGGGCGGCTACATTTATACAAATCTCAGTGGGCGAAGCGTGCATGTGATTGGAGGAGAGTATTACCCATAGAGTCCAGTGGAGGGCGGAGCCCGTGTGAGTTAGAACTAACAAACTTGCAGTATTTAAAGGATGAGTTGATTTCACTGAGTGAAACATCTTGTGTTTTTGCAGCTAGCAGTGACACTCTCTTTGTTTCCAGTCACAGATAAGCAAAGGTCGATGACTGCTGTCAGTGGAGACTCCGGAGATGGAAAGAAGCCCCAAGTTCATAGAAGACGTCACATCAGCTGGATGAACAATGAAGAACAGCACCATTGAAAACTGAAGAGTAGACTGGAGCGTGAATAACACTGGGACACATGTCCCTTAGTGTACTGACTGGAGGCTAACTACTTGGATGTGACTCCACTTTGCTTTATGATAGTCCAAAGATGCTTTAGTTCTCATGTGTCCTGCAGTCTATCTTTGCTGCTTTTCTTGCCCAGAGGATGTTTGTTCCGAGTATGTTTTGCTTTAACACCTACTTAAAGGGGACATATGATGAAAAACTCTGCTTGTGTACTGAAGTGCCTACCAACCCACAAACTGTAAAATAAAACAACCCAGTCAGGTTTCCTGAGCTGCCTAGATCTTTGCTTAAGATCTATCAGGCTTCAATACACACACACACACACACACACGCACACACACAACCACGCCTGTAATGTCATCATTTTAGGGGCATCAGGCTTTGGTGTTCCAGGGCAGCAAGGCCGTCAAATAAAACAATGATTTTAAGTCCACGGAAATAATGAATTTATCTCAAGGGTTAATGAAGGATGATTTTATTTTTAATACATAGTATAACTATCATTGAAATAAATACATTTAAAAAAACAAAAAAAGCAGTTTATTTCACTTAATAATTTATTGGTATTTACAAATGACCAATATTTGTAAAGTTGGTTATTGTTGTTATTTCCTACTTTGTTGTGCTGCAGCCTACAGACAAAGTTAATACTGTTAAAAATCCAGTTATGATCACATTGATCAAAGATTTGTGGCTTTGTGTTTTATTTGTAAAAAATACATTCATCCTCATAATTATATCGAAATTGGGTGAATTGTAACACAAGGACCAAGAGAGTAAGAAAGGCAGCCTGTGCTCCTCTTACTTCTTCTACCTGTTCGGATTATTTATTCAGTATTGTGTAGTATGGACAAATGTTACACTATACAGCAGGCTGAGCAGGGACAGTTGGTTAGTGAAACATCCACAATTATTCATACACACGTAGGCAAAATTGTTGGTAACGTTCCGTTAAAGAAAGAAAAACCCACAACGGTCACTGAAATAACTTGAAACTTACAAAAGTAATAATAAATAAAAATTCACTGAAAATTAACTAATGAAAATCAGATATTGTTTTTGAATTGTGGTTCAACAGAATCATTTTAAAAAACAAACTAATGAAACTGGCCTGGACAAAAATGATGGTACCCCTAGAAAAGATGTAAAATAATTTGACCGTAGGGACATATTAAACTAAGGTGTGTCCTGTAAATAGCATCACAGGTGTCTGCAAACTTGTAATCAGTCAGTCTGCATATTTAAAGGGTCAAAAGAAGTCACTGTGCTGCTTGGTATCATGGTGTGTACCACACTGAACATGGACCACAGAAAGCTAAGGAGAGAGTTGTCTCAGGAGATCAGAAAGAACATTATAGACCTTCATGTTAAAGGTAAAGGCTATAAGACCATCTCCAAGCAGCTTGATGTTCCTGTGACTACAGCTGCACATATTATTCAGAAGTTTAAGGTCCATGGGACTGTAGCCTACCTCCCTGGACATGGCCGCAAGAGGAAAATTGATGACATATTGAAGAGACGGATAATACGAATGATAACCAAAGAGCCCAGAACAACTTCCAAAGAGATTAGAGGTGAACTCCAAGGTCAAGGTACATCAGTGTCAGATCGCACCATCCGTCGCTGTTTGAGCCAAAGCAGACTTAATGGAAGACGACCCAGGAGGACACCAAATCATAAAAAAGCGAGACTGGAATTTGCCAAAATGCATATTGACAAGCCACAAAGCTTCTGGGAGAATGTCCTTTGGACAGATGAGACAAAACTGGAGCTTTTTGGCAAGTCACATCAGCTCTATGTTCACAGACGCAAAAATGAAGCATCCAAAGAAAAGAACACTGTACCTAATGTGAAACATGGAGGAGGCTAGGTTATGTTATGGGGCTGCTTTGTTGCATCTGGCACAGGGTGTCTTGAATCTGTGCAGGGTACAATGAAATCTCAAGACTATCAAGGCATTCTGGAGCGAAATGTGCTGCCCAGTGTCAGAAAGTTTGGTCTCAGTTGCAGGTCATGGGTCCTCAAACAGGATAATGACCCAAAACACAGCTAAAAACACCCAAGAATGGCTAAGAACAAAACATTGGACTATTCTGAAGTGGCCTTCTATGAGCCCTGATCTAAATCCTATTGAACATCTGTGGAAGGAGCTGAAACATGCAGTCTGGAGAAGGCACCCTTCAAACCTGAGACAGCTGGAGCAGTTTGCTCACGAGGAGTGGGCCAACATACCTGTCGACAGGTGCAGAAGTCTCATTGAGAGTTACAGAAATCACTTGTTTGCAGTGATTGCCTCAAAAGGTTGTGCAACAAAATATTAAGTTAAGGGTACCATCATTTTTGTCCAGGTCAGTTTCATTAGTTTGTTTTTTAAAATGATTCTGTTGAACCACAATTCAAAAGCAATATCTGATTTTCATTAGTTAATTTGCAGTGAATTTTTATTTATTATTACTTTTGTCAGTTTCAAGTTATTTCAGTGACCATTGTGGGTTTTTCTTTCTTTAACGGAATGGTACCAACAATTTTGCCTACGTGTGTATTTATACCTCAATTGTGGTTATGAAGAAATCAGTGAGAATGTTAGAATCTGTTGTTTAACTCTGTTTACCGTATTTCTGCACCGGTCTGCGTCACTGCCTGTGGTGTTGTCACATCTTGTCCCGGGCACGAGCATGATGCACGGCGGGATACATATGTGGTTTTTATACATGACGCAACAGAAGTGCATTTTTAACGTATTCAGTGTGGACAGAGAGCGTCCAATGCTACGTGATGCTCGCATCTAGTTAGGACACGGGGTTAGAATGAGCCCTTCATATACATGAGGAGCGGGTCCTCTTCATGGAGTCTGCCATGTTGCACCTCCATGTTTCTACAGTAGCCCAGAACGGACAAACCAAACTTTTGCTCTAGAGAGAGACTTTCGCGTTTTTACGTTACCTGAAGGCCACCGTAGTTCTCCGACATGCTTGGAAAGGGAGGAGTGAGCGGAAGGGAAATTCAGTTGGTTGCAATCTGCAACCACACCGCTAGTTGCCACTAAATCCTACACACTGGTTCTTTAAATAAAAAACCTGAAGGATTCTAATCAAATCTTTTTTGCAATCAATCCTCTAAAAACAATCAGAAATTAATGAAACACACTACACGTCATTTCAACATCAAAGCTAAATGAAAAGCTCATGCACCACTCGATCACTGACACCGTTCAGAGCTCCGAGTGGCAGCAGGAATTAACTGAATTTGTCAAACTTGAACCCAGAAACCCATGTAGTCTTCTTAGCCTTGGTCCCATTTTTCATACAACCTGTGGAGGTTTGTTTGATCCCTGGCCGGGGGACCTATCACTACACTGTCAGATAAATGCCCCCCCAAAAAATCCTACTTTTTATTTAGGACAATAAGCAGGAAGAGCATCTGCATCTTTGGTTATATCAATATGTTATATAGTTATATATTTAAGCTAGACAGTGTGAAGTATTTGGACATCTCGGAGATGAATGCATAAAGCTGTAGGTTTTAACTTATAGCACAGGAATATCTCTTTGAAATACTTTGGGCTGCTAGCATCACATGGAAAAAACACCTTCAGATAAACCCTCTAACAAAGGATGACTGGATTACAATAAACTATGGAGAAATTGACCTTTACCTTAAGACTACGCTATGAACAATATGCATTTTTACAATGAAAAAGGCAGGGAAGCCACTTTAGGTGCTAAAAATGAAACATTTATTCAGACTTCTTGACATTTGATTTGACATATAAACTCTGATGAGAAGCACCTCTATTCTACAGAAAATGGCAGAAAAAAAAAAGTCAACAGAACGAAAAGTGAACAGGAAAAGTTCAATCATGATGTAAACAGATGAAGATGTAATTACTTGGGACTTTCAGACAGGACCTGAATGCACCATTAGACAAGAGAGAGATTCAGTGAGCAGGATGTGATCCAGAGGTAATTCTGCTCAGGCTTGTGATTATGTCACCTCCACTACCTGCCTCAGCTCCTCTATTAGTGGAGCCAACTCCTTCTCCAGACTCATGATAAGACCTGAGGACACACAAAGGGTACTGTCGTTACTTCACCGCTCAACAAGAGAGGCACACGTTCAACACAGGGTGAACTGTAATGTCAGCTTAGTCAGCACACACGACATCTCACAATTTGACTTTGGCAGATAAAACTTCATGAGCACATTATTATTCCTCTGACTCCAGGACCTTTCCTCTAGCATCATCCGGAGGCTTCATTTTACAGGACTAAATACTGTTAATTTAGTCCTATTGGTGAGCAGCGAAAACATCATTATGGTGTTTGTTGTTTTGTCAATGACGCTCAATATCTGTAGAGCGCTTTAAAAGGGATAGTTTGGGTGTTTTGAAGGGGAGTTGTAATAGGCCTTTATCCACATGACATAATCATCAGTGTATTACCTACAGGAGATGATGGTCGGTAGGGCTGCACGGTTATTTTGATCAATATAGAGATCGATTATTCAGTAACTTTAGATACATGTTTTTTATTGCACTTTCATATTTGAATAAACAGATCACCTCCTTTCACCTCCATGTTGTGCTACATTCCTGCTTACGCATAAATCTCTGCATCATAATAAGACTGGTCCTTGTTCACAGTGCATCTCCTAGCAGCCAAATAAAATTATAAACCTAAACCATTTACCCAAAATTAAATTTCATCAAAAACACTTTCACGTTGTGCTACATTCCTGTTAATTAACCAATCTTTGCATCAAAATCAGACTTAAAATAAGGTTCTTCTTCACCAGAATTAAGTGCTTTGGCAGGCAAAACGAGTAATATACTTTATTATGGTTGGGCGATACCCCTACTGACGATATTGCTTTAAGAGAAATGATATACCATATTATCGTCAAAAAAAAAGCTCTGATGATTGAGGGTTGATTGCTTGCCGTGGTAGGAGTTTTGGTCCGGCTGCTCTTTGTGGATGGAGTCGGTGGCATACTGTTGGATGGTGAGTTTTAAGATGGGAGTGGAGGTTTGTGGAGTTTCCATCTTTAGTCCCGACTTGTTTATTGCACAGCTTACAAATCACTTCATTCACGTTGTCTGGCTCTCATTTTCGTTCGGTTTAAAACCAAAGAATCACCAAATATGTGCATTTGCATTCTGTTTGCTAACGAGAACAGACATCTTTCCTGCTGGAGTTAGGGCTACATGGGTAATTACGTAGGCTACAACATCAGACCTATGCTACATGTTACTTTTTTTTGATACGCTACAACAGTGCAGTGAAGCACAGAGAAAGCAAGAGAAAAAGAGAAAGAGAGGTACCGAATATAGCGCAAAATTCTTAACAGGTGTGGCATAACTGAATATCGTTCTGTTATCGTGGACACATGAGGACCACTATCGTGTCAAACGATAATCTCGTCATATCGCCCGAGCCTGATAGGAACCCATCTCTATTCATTCATAATGGTATCTGTGCTTCATGATCTTTAGTATACACTATGTCTGGCTTTGAGTACAGTGGACTGAGGTGAACAGTGTACAATAATAATTGAAAGAGATTTTACCTGTGTTGGCGTTGCTGCTGGCAATGAAACTGATGACCAGTGGTAACCGATTGAACTGCACAATCTGTTCAACACAGAGACACAACAAACGTGAAACTAGATTAGATCCTAATGGGCAGGTTGGCTCCTTGCATGGCAGCCTCTGACATCAGTGTATGGATGTGTGTGTGAATGCTGACATGTAGTGTAAAGCACATTTGAGTGGTTGGAAGACTATATAAAGTCCATTTACCATTTAATACAAGTGTGGTGATGCAAGTTAACTGGTCATATTAAAGAAAAGTGTATTTTCCTAAATGTTGAGACACCTCTTACGTAGGCCATACAGACATTCCCCCGCTGATTACGGTGTACAATTGCACTCTAGCTATGTGCTGACAGACACAGAAACCTCCCAGCAAGCGTGCAAAAAAAATTATGCAAACATTTTTTAGTGCGCATGAGAGACTATCACTACCGCTGCTACAACTCCACCCTAGGGGAAACACTGAATGTGAAGCACTTTGTAAAGTCTGTTTCTCTCTAGATAAATCATTGATCATCCTTCTGAGATATTACCTGGTAGGTGTTGTAGTAGCAGATGATACTCTTGTTCTTGGAGAGGCCCAGCTTACTGCCCTGATCAGTGGCCAGAGCGAAGGTGGACAAGAAGCCAGGTCTCAGAGCGTGGACTGGGGCATTGTCATTGGCAACTGCAGGGACACAGAAGCAAAATTAACAACAACAAACTTCCAGTGAATGGCTGCTTCATGCTCACACCATTCATTTCAAATAGTGTCTGACAAATTCTAACACATATGTAGAATATATGCATAATGAAACGTATTTGCTTTTACTCCTGTTTAAGCCATACAAACTACTTACCCATGTTCTAATATGCTCACAACACTACTGCTGAATTTCTATTCAGTTAATATACTGGATATACAGGGAGGATATAGAGGGAAACAGGTGCCAAATATCACATGAACATTACATTTCTATTTGGTCCTGTCATGTTAGAATTGTGTCTTTATGGAACATTTACTTGACAAAAAGCCATCACTTCAAAAGACAGATGAAGCCAGCAATATTACAGATTGCATGTCTGAATGGATTTAGGAGTAAATGTTACACAGGCAATACAAAACTACAAAAGCAAGGCTTTTACAAATTGTGCTTTCTTTGTGGTTCACAGCATGTGGAGAAAACCAGTTTACTGTGAAACAGTTGTCTGGAGATGTGCCTACTCCCAGTCGCAGCTAAACCACAATATCATGGCGTTGTAGTGGAAATGCATGAAGGTGAGAAAAGGGAGTATATACAGTATTTTGCCCAATATACAATATGGAGGACCGAAGGCTTCAGAAATGGTTCCTTACCTTTGATAACTGGGACACCGTCCCTGTCTGTCACGACGATAGCATGAAGACCTTCAACACTGATGAAGAACAGACAGTCGACTTTACAAATGACTCTATACACAACACATTCTGATAGCTAAATATTAGTAGCATTCATCATACACACCTTTGCAACTGTTTGTACAGGTATCTCTTCAAATCCTGCAGAGGAAAATGTGTTTGATAAGCAAGTTAGACAAGTTTCTAGATGAGCATCACTATAACAACCTGACTGACAGAGAAACTAGTGATGTGTTGGTCGCGAACGAGCCGGTTCTTTGAACCGGCTCTTTTAAGTGAACGATAAGAGCCGGCTCCCGTCCGAGAGACGTTTTTTTTTATTAATTCAAGTAAGAATGATAGGACGATCTTCTCCGCGCCACGGGCACTCCATGCACTGACTGTGACTGAATGTTCTGTTAATGACGTCCGTGCGACAGGTACAGAGCAGGAGGGAGAGGAGGAGAGAAAGTAAGAGAGGAGTGCAATGCGCGAATAGCAGACAAGATTAGTGACAGTCGGAAACGAAGCAGCATGTAAAATTATGGTGTTCTGGAAATTATAAGGTTTAGTATAATTACATTGAATAAATTAAGTGATATATGTACACACATACTAATCATAGGTCAAAACAGCGCTAAATTTGGCTGGATTATAAAAGGCAGAAGTGGTAAAATGAACAGCCGTTTGGGAGCCGAAAGAGCCGGCTCTTCTTGGTGAGCTGAGCCAAATGATCTGGCTCACTGAAAAGAGCCGGACTTCCCATCACTACTAACTGATACACTGTGGAGCTGTAGCCAACAAGCTAACGGTATGCTAGCTAACAACACATTCACACAAAAAGTGACAGGCTGGACTCACATCAGCCATGGTGGCCAATGTCTGGTCGTGTTATCCAGACCGCTCGGCAACTGTGGGGAGAAAACAGGCTCCATTAAACGTCAGCTCACCCCGTGTGTTAATATAACTGTTGATTACAGCATGCTAACATGTTAGCTAACTAGCACAATAACTGGTGATATCTAGATGTTAAGTTGACGTTACTTCCTGAACTAAACTAAGTTAAACTACCCGCTGCTCAGTTCACCTCTGCACGCTACGTTAATATGAAAGTGAAAATATAAAATATAAGGTTAAATGAAACCAGTAAATGAGTCCACATACCTTCTTAGAGTACTTTAGAGTAGACTTTACAGCTAACAGCTGACCATGTTACAGCTAGACCAGAGACACAGCCGGAGTCACATGACAGGCTTGTTTTCCTCAAGGCCTGTTGGAGGAGGACGGGTCATGCGACATCAACGCGTCATATCTTCGGGGTACTACACATGCGCAGTAAAGTCTGGTCTGCACTCGCCGAAATTGTCCGTGTCCTAACCTCCTTCAATAGGCCTTGGTTTTCCTCTCCTTCTTCTTCTTCTCTCGGTTTAAATTGCGGATCTCAAACAGCTTAAAGGTGCATACAACTCCCCTACTGTACAGGAGGGTGTAACATAGTGATGGGAGTTCAGGCTCTTTTTTAGTGAGCTAGATCATTTGGCTCGGGCTCACCAAGAAGAGGGCTCTTTCGGCTCCCAGCGGCTCTTCATTTTACCACTTCTGCCTTTTAGAATTCAGCCAAAATAAGTGCTGTTTTAATCTATGATTAGTATGTGTTCACATATATCACTTAAATTATTCAATATAATTATACTAAACCTTATAATTTCCAGAATACCATCTTTTGACATGCTGCTTCGTTTCCGACTGTCACTCATCTTGTCTGCTATTCGCGCACTGCACTCCTCTCTCTTTCTCTCCTCCTCTCCCTCCTGCTCTGTACCTGTAGACTGTCAGCACGCCGCACCGCCCCTCCCTGCTTGATGGTGTGATCCTTGTCTGTCATCACCTGATTGGTCACACGGAAGTCATTAACACAACATTCAGTCGTAGTCAGTGCATGGACTGCCCGTGGCGCGGAGAAGATCGTCCTATCATTCTGCCTTGAATTAATAAAAAATAAATAAAGAACGTCTCTTGGATGGGAACCGGCTCCCATCATTCACTTAAAAGAGCCGGCTCTTTGACCAGACGTTCCGGTTTGTCCGGGACTGTCCCGGTATCATACTGGGTGACCCGAGTCCCGACAAAAATCTATAAAACACTCATATGTCCCGGTTTTCAACAGTCACTAAGAAATTGTCCCCGTTTTCACTACAATTAAAATAATAACAATATTATACTTACATATACTTTACTTGTATGACTGTTTTTGTATTGTATTGTATTTTTATGATTGTAATCCATCCCATGTCCTATGTATATTTATTATTTTTCTGTAAACTTGTAAAACATTAATAAAGTCTTTAAAACAAAAAAAAGAAAATGACAAAGTGTCAGAGTATGGACTACCAGGACCACGAAAGCAAGCACTTTGTCCACGGCCTCGGGAAGCGGCACGCCACCTTCGCTCCGAGCCTTTCCAAGCCGACCTAGAGCCATGAAAGCGATATCTCAGGAACACCAGAAGCGAACTGTCCTCAAGGATGGACTTATTAGATTTTGGTGGTGAAAGGTCAAGGTCACTGACCTCACAAATCACGTTTTTGGCCATGACTAAGAGGAATACGAATTCATACGCTAATTATGACAATTTCACAAAAATGTCAGGATAACAGAATAAAGTAATCAAGTGATGACATTTTGGACAGACATGGATGTAAACTGCAACTTGACTGGTTGTCACTGGTGGCGAGGTGGTAAAGGTGGTAAAGGTGGTCACTTTAACAGTGTGCTTTGTTTTGCTACAGTGTATTAATCTGTTTCATTGCTTTATCAATCTGTGTGCAGGGATTTATTATTCTAGACAATATGAGCCCTGGTTAACGCCATACAAAAGCAATGTGTTACTTCTGTACATATTCAAACAATGCTACATTGATTTTGGCTTTGTACATCCAAGAACACTGTACCAAAATATCTCCCGAATGATTCTTGAAAATATCTGTAATGTTTGAACAATATTAGTCTAACCTGCTGTCTGGATTCAATTCAAAAAAGGAACTCTAATGTGTCAATTAATTAAAAAGAAAGTCATGCATGCAATCTGTCTAAAGGAATTCAAATACTACACCAAGCCATTGAATCCTATAGTCTATAAGAAGGTTATGGTACACTTGCTCAGCAATTCATGGCACTAAAATGCAAATATATCTTTTACATTATCCTAAATTTGTTGTTTTAAGTTAATAAAAAAACACCAAGGATTGACAGTGACCTTTTAGGTTTAGCTTAGTTTTAGCTTTTAGTTCGTAGACTCAGAATAAAGAGCCGCTGAGCAGTTGTCATATCTCTGAGACCAAATCCAAATATAGCCAACTATTAATAGAATATCTTAACAGACTGGGCTTCACATGTTCTCTGCCCTGACAACAGCACACTACTCTGTGAAGTGGCCGGGAGGAAACGTTCTGTACTGTAGACTCAAACAGGTGAGTTTATTGAGAAAAGAAAAGGTTGTTGAGTGGCCTGTAAGCTTATATGCTCTTAGTTATGAACACTCAAATACATTTAGATGTTTTCCATTAGTCAGAATTAGACTTTATTAAAGTCAAACCCATTTTGCATAATGATCATAATTCAAAGAACACATTTTCACAGTTATATTTATAATCAGTGGTTCAGCATACATGACCAGAGGGGAAAATGAGGATTGAAACTTAAAGGTCCCATGTCGTTCTTATTTTCAGGTTCATACTTGTATTTTGTGTTTCTACTAGAACATGTTTACATGCTTTAATGTTAAAAAAAACACGTTATTTTCCTCGTACTGTCTGCCTGAATATACCTGTATTTACCCTCTGTCTGAAACGCTCCGTTTTAGTGCATTTCAACAGAATTGCAACGGAATTCCGTTGCTAGGCAACAGCTTGGGTCCATGTTTACTTCCTGTCAGCTGATGTTATTTACATCCACTGCAACAGGAAATAAACTAGGACACATTTAGAATGTTTATGTTTAAAACCATGTAATGGTGTAAATGTTTGTGACATCACAAATGGACAGAAATCCTAACGGCTTGTTTCAAACGCACAATTTCTGACTACGGGCTGTATGAATTTCTTTGTATATTGAGCGTTTTGATAGTTTAACAGTATTTATAAAGCACTTAAACCTGCTTTATAATATAAAAGACATGAAAATCTCCCTTTTTTACAATATGGGACCTTTAAGTTGAATAGATCTTTTCCACAGCAGATGTTCTTGACTTGTGAATCAGAGGTATCACAAATACTATTACTATTTGCATCATTGTATTGTAAAATTGCTAAATCATGAATTTATTAGTTATTATTATTATTAGCTCCACCTTTGCTTTTCTTGCTATGACAAGTCAAAATGCCTGCTGTAGCAAAGGTCCAGGAATCTGATTAATTCATTTTGGGAACGATAAAGAAACATGAGTGCTCCAGACTAGCATGATGGACAGTTGTTTGACAGGGAAGAAAATAAAAAGTATTTTTACACGGCTATGTTGAATACTCGATTCTGATTGGTCAATCACGGCGTTCTGCGGTCTGTAATTTCTTTATAACTATGCTATGCATAACAGACCGTTGCTATACATAACAGACCGTCACTATGGGCGTAGCTCTGATGTCGGACTCTGGAGGACCGTTTTTGTGTCAAAATATTGATTTCTTCAGTAAGTAGCCGTGTAATAAGCGGGATAATGTACAGCTAGCAGGTCATTGTTGTGAAAGAATCCCCTTCAGGGTGATGAGAGCGCCCTGTACTTATACCATGGCCATTGAGAATTCTTGATTCTGATGGTTAGACATTCTTTTTTAGTAACCGGACAGTAAAACTGTATGTATCTATATTGTGTTTTTGTTGACCTTTCTCTACCTTTCCCTTTATGTATAGCAGGGGGACCTTGTCCCTTTTATGTCTACAATGGTGTCAGTTTGAGATAATGTGACTCATATTTGCAGAAACTAATAAGAAACATGCAGTTCGTGTTCTTGATAATGTGATTTTGATCAAATTCACCTTGGCTATTTTATTAGTTTCCCCTGTATTGTAGATGTAATGTATTTGGGAGTGGGCGGTAAAATGTTCAAAGGGGTCACAAGACTTTCTACTGGCTCAAATAATTTCAATTCAATGAGTGAGTCAGTGAGCAGATTCACTTAAAGGTGACCGCCAAGCCTCTGTTCTACTAATGGAATGGTACTTTATTTCTGTCTCTGGTGAACAGTTGTATTGTACTTTGTCTTGACTTTGTTCTTCTGATTAGCATGGGGGACTTTCAGCAATTTGAGCAGGACTTCTACCATACAGGATATTACATAGACGACCAGGGTCACACCGTGGCCTACGACGACACCTATGATTCCACCAGCCCTGCTTATTACGACAGGTAAGTATTCACCACGCACGCAGGTAACGCGATACACATTACAGCCAATGGTTTCACGCTTTTCCACTGTAACATATCAAGAAACACACTAATGTGGCAACAAACTGCAAGATTTAACATGTTTTTAGACCTCAAGGATACACACAACATTTTTTTGTGAGAAAGATTTTTACAACTCTGTTTCCTAATCCCAGAAGGTAGCTGGAAATAATAATAATAATAATAATACATTTGAATTATAGAGCGCTTTTCGTACAGTTAATACTCAAAGACACTTTACACAAGCTAAAATGAAATAACACATTAAAATCATACAACACAACATTAATCACACATTAAAATCAGTTCTGAAAAGTTGAGTTTTGAATAGTGATTTGAATGAGGACAGGTTGGTGCAGTCTCTGATGTGTTTGGGGAGTGAGCTCCAGAGGGAGGGGGCGGCTATGGGGAATGCTCTGCTGGTTCTGAGTGGTGGAGGTACGGGGAGGAGTGTGGTGGTGTTGGAGCAGGTCTGTGAGGTAGGACGGGGCCTGGTTAGAGAGGGCTCTGTGAGTGAGGAGAAGGAGTTTGAACTGGATGCATTGTTGGACAGGGAGCCAGAGGAGGTTCTGGAGGACAGGGGTGATGTGATCACGGGAGCGGGAATGGGTGAGCAGACGAGCAGACGAGCAGCAGAGTTCTGGATGTACTGGAATTTATTGAGGACTTTGGATGACGAGCTGTAGAGAATGCTGTTGCAGTAGTCGATTCTGGATGTGATGAATGCGTGGATCAGAGTTTCTGCAGCAGAGAAGGAGAGTGATGGGACACTTAGGACATCTCGACCTCTTCTGGACAGATTATGTCTATTATTTTTTTAATCTGTCTCTTATGAGACCATTCAAAATATATTAATTAATGATTCCATCCTGTTTCTTAAATTATATATCACTAAATTCCGTTATATTTGATTGTACATTTACACATCTAACTGATTTGAAGCAAATTTGTGATCTGTGATATTGGGCTATATAAAATTTAATTAACTTGACACTTGAGGGCACCCGAAGCCAAAGCCTTTTCAGTGGGACTGTTAAAAGGCATTGTGGGATATGTAGGAGGGCACTAATTTAAGTAAAAGTAGGCGTGGCAGGTTTTTGGAAAAACATATACTGCAAAAAAATCTTAGAATGACTTGAACATTACTGGTTGAGGCACATAGAAGCTAGGGAATATTTGCTGATAGATATTCCCACATTGGAGGCACGTACAGGATTATTATGACATTACTACTTCTATACTCTTTCAGGGAGGGTTTATATCTATATTTTTTCTTGCAACTGTTGTTTTCAGTGGAGCACAGGCTTTTGCGTCGAGTGCTCTGGATCCTTCCGTGGAGCAGCAGCACGCTGGACAGTTCTACCAACCTGCGATGCTTTCTGGGGATGATGAAGAAGAAGAACCTACTCTTCTTGAGGGTAAGATCAATCAGCATTTGCATACATTTATGTTTTCTTTGGGTCATTATAACTACCTGTGTTGTATTAGTTGAAACAAAGCTAACAATTGTCCATTCATATAGAGGTCAGATGTATTGACCCCAGGAAAGAGCTGGGGCATCGGCGTGGGAGGTGGGGGTGCTGAAGGTGCTGCAGCACCCCTGTTTTTTTCTGTAGGCCTATTGTTTAACTGCAATGGAAAATAAAAATACATATATTATTAAAATATTTTAATGCAGTCTCATATGGACCTTGGTAAATCCTCACTCGTCTCCTGTATGAAATGGCTGCATCGTCACTTTCCTGCATTATTATAAACTATAATAATCTGGTTATGGGTCATCCATACACTGCCTCCCTTCCTCTCCCTCTTCCTCAGGTCTCATGCATTAGATCCGTGTTGTTGACTGTGTAGTTGCCGTGGCTGGTCGACATATAGTATGTTGATGTTCAAGATTGCTTGTTCGAAGATTGTCTACTAATGCGCGATGATAAAACTGCTCTTTTGATTGTCAGAATATGATTTTACAGTGCAAACATTGCCAGAAGGGTAAAAATTACAGATGAAGGCTGTGATATGAGTAATTAATAAAGTAATTATTCCAACTATAGCAAGTTTGGTCTTTAAGCTTTTTGGGCATTACATATAGCAATAATAATAATGGTCCAAAATTATGTAAAATATCATAGTTTTAGGACAAAAACCTTAAAATGTTCTTGGGGGAGAACACCCAAACCCCCCACTCCCTATTCCCCAATCGGTGCACAACACCTATAAGCCCTCTGAAAACCCTGTTTAATAACAATTAAATATAACTGATCATGGCCATTCAAATTTAAGCAAAAAACATGAATGTCGCTCAGCATTTAGTATGACATCATTATGTAGACTGACTTTCTCTCAGCACGCCCAACTCTGATTGACTTCCAGCGTCCCTGAGCTGGGAAACCAACTAATCATTGAAAACAACATTTCTGTTCATCGTCTAGAACTCGGCATCAGTTTCGATCACATCTGGCAGAAGACGCTGACGGTGTTGAACCCTTTCAAGCCTGCTGACGGCAGCATTATGAATGAGACTGATCTGACAGGTCCTATCCTCTTCTGCGTTGCTCTGGGGGTCACTTTAATCATGGTGAGTTACTAGCATGGCACTGCCTATCTCAACCAAGTATGTAGCTATTACATTATAAGAACCCTATTCAGCATTCATCGCTGTACGATATGTACAGTAGTGAGATTTAACAAGTGCCTGTCTATTTCTTTATTCTCATATATTCAGGCAGGTAAAGCTCACTTTGGTTATGTGTATGGGATCAGTGCTGCAGCCTGTATTGGGATGTACATTCTGCTGAGTCTGATGAGTTCCCTGGCAGTGTCTTATGGCTGTGTGGCCAGCGTCCTGGGCTACTGCCTCCTGCCCATGGTGGCCCTCTCTGCAGTCGCTGTCTTCTACTCTTTGCAGTAAGTCCATTCAGTGGTTGTGTATTATTATACTATTTCTGTTTGTGACTTGTTGGATGTTAAAACTCAAAAGATGTTGAGCATGACTGAGGACGTAAAAAGTAGTTGGTAGAATCAGGATTTCTATCTGTAAGGTGACATGCTGAAGTGCTCTTGAGCAAGGCACTTGCAGTATCTTTAAGTTGCTGTAAAAGGTACAGCTCAGAGTTCAAACATCTAAACTGCTGTTGTCGCTGAATTCATCCAGAATTTGAAATTGGAAACTGAATTGATTTAAACTTTAGTACGTGTATCTTTAGCTTTCTGTCACAGAATATAAAGCTCAGAGATTGGATGTTTCTTGCAAAAATACACCTTGGGAGTCGTAGTTAACTTCTATGTACACATAGACAAACATAGTTGTTAACCTTTTGGACTGATGATTTATCTGGGGGGAGGTTCATGCCAATTCATGCCGTAGAAGTGACTCAACTGTGAGTCATGTAACGTTGTCTATGGGAAAATTAATGGGACTTTTACTTCGATAACCACAGCCGCCTGAAATAGCTGCTCCCACTTTAATGCACTGCTTCCACGTTGCTAACACTGACACCACCATTTAACAATCAGCCACCAACTTTGTCACCAGCACCAGCATCCTCATCAATAAGCCAATGAGCATGTTAACGGTCTGTTTTAGTTTGGACAGACAAAGAAAACGGTCAGATGACACTAAAATGCAGGATATATGCACAGTTCAGGTTGGCTGTGGCTCAGAGGTATAGTAGAGCAGGTCTTTCACCAATCGGAAGGTTGGTGGATCAATCCCCGGCTGCTCCAGTCAAATGTCAAAGTGTCCTTAAACAAGTTACTGAACCTCAAACTGCTCCTGAAGGCTGAGCCATCGGTGTGTGAATGAGTATTTAGATTAGACACTGATGGGCAGGTTGGCTCCTTGCATGGCAGCCTCTGCCATCAGTGTATGAATGTATGTGTGAATGCTGACATGTAAGAAACTAGAAAAGCGCTATACTGTATAAATACAAGTCCATTTACCATTCAGGTCAGGTTGACGTTCATGCTTCAAATCCCTCTTTTGTCTTCACAGAGGCATCCCGGGTACACTTCTGGCCTTGTTAGGAATCTGTTGGTGTAGTCTCTCTGCCTCCAAGATCTTCATCTCCACCCTGGCTATGGAAGGCCAGCAGCTATTGGTGGCTTACCCATGTGCCCTGCTCTATGGACTCTTTGCACTGCTCACTGTATTCTAATTATCACCAGACTAAAGCCCACAGGAGTCAAGTCAAAGGGAGGTTTTGTTTTTCACCCCTGTCTTAGGTAAAGCAGTCAAGGGGATTTAAAGGGAATTTGGGAACATGGTGGATGATTGAAGGTGAAAGGATTAACATAGTCACTGATTCTAAATATCTTGGCCTGATACTGGATCCAAATTTGAACTTTAAAAAATGGTTAAAACGACAAAGTACAACAATTTTATATATATATATATTTATGCATGCTAGTGAAAGTGAGTGTGACCTCCTGAGTCCTTATACAAACTCTAAAAACTCTGGACAAAAAGCCACTACATTGTCATCACTGTAGGCTACTGGAGAACAATTTAAAAACAAATCACTGAGCTTTGAGAATTTTTTTATCATTTTCAAATTTGTGACTGGTTTATTAAAAGTTGTACTATATTATTTATTACAGTTATTTATAGTGACCTGTGTATGATCCCTCAGTAAATTCTATTAGATCCTCAAGAATATTCTCTATATGAAATTGTACCATACGATTTCGCCGCACTTTGGCCAATCAGCTTTTTCTGTAAAAGCCCCAAATGAGTGAAACACCTTGACGATGCTCAGCTCTGTACTCACTGACCTTGAATTCTATCTTATGGGCTTTATGACTTGCTTTTATCTGACAAGCATACATTTGCGATGTACTATTGTGTGTAATTTGTATTGTGTGTTCTTTTTTGTATAACTTTGCCAAGGGACTACAGAATCAAATTATCTTAAAGCTAATCTGGTACGGTACATCATGGTGAAATTTACATTTTATACTGTAATGTTACAGAGCTTCAATTTAGTTTTATTATTTATTGAAGCTATATTTAATACTTACATCTTAAATAGTACCTTCATGCCCTGTATGTTATTTATTCTGTCCGAAAAGATTTTGATGAATAAATATTTATCTAATAAGTGTATCTGACATTTCCTGGTGTCAGCTCAGTCATTCCTAACAGTATGGATCAAGTCTGGGTTTTGAATGATAGCAGACAACTCTGGGTGAATATGAGTATGTGCAATATGTGATTCCAGTTAACAAACAATAAGAAATCATCCCCCTTCACTAAGACCATAAATCCAACTGATAAGGAAAGATTAGTGTAGTTTACATCCAAATTTAACACAAAATTTAAAGGAATTTCCAGAAAATCCAAACATCTTTGGCTCATTTTTGTTCTATTTGTTCAAATTCTCATTGCATCCCGAGAGCAATCAATAAATCAAATGCTCTGGCAAAAAAAAAAAAAAATCTGGTGACTGTGGCTGTCGCAGGACTGTAATTAACTCATCCAATCATTTCATTCCTGCCTACCTGTGTGCACTCTGCCCGTGCACTCATTGCCCGTCACCAGATTCTTCCACAAGACTGCTAGGAGCTGCTTTGGAGCTAGTGCTGCTGGCTACTTTCATTAGAAAAGAGTTGGCAACACTGTGCTGATAATTGTTCAAATCTAGCGTGCTCTTGTTCGTTTCATTAGATTACCTACCCTAGCTTTAATGTGTGTTTTCATCCAATACTGTCAGGAGAATATCAGCGATGAGTTCATGGAGATAAACAGCTGGTGGCGCTAATTCTCTAGTTGGCTGCCATTAAACCGCTAAAACACTAAAACACCAGCAGAAAAAGAGGAGACAATTACATGATGTAATCAAAACCAGTGAAACCTCAGATGAACAAAAAACGTGAAAAATATGATAGAAATAGGGCAGCACAATGGTGCAGTATTTAGCACTGTCGCCTCACAGCAAGAGGGTCGCAGGTTTGAATCCGGCTTTGCATGTTCTCCCCGTGGGTTTTCTCCGGGTTCTCCGGTTTCCTCCCACAGTCCAAAGACATGCAGGTTTAGGTTCAATGTGGACTCCAAATATCCCGTAGGTGTGAATGTGATTGTGAATTGTTGTCTGTCTCTATGTGTCAGCCCTGTGATAGTCCCCCCCGCGACCCTGAATAAGAGTGGTAACAGATAATGGATGGAAATATATTTCTGTTAGTTCCATGTATTAGTAAGGAAGGTTACAAGCTTGAGTGACAAATAAGTCATGTATTTAGAGTCTAAAGTCTGAATCCATTGCAGTTATTCCCATTTTGCTTATATTATTACACCCACTTCACTTTGGCCAAGCTTATGTTTTTATTTTAGAATGATCCATCCACACCGTACAGGTAGGTGGGTGTGCAGATAGTAATCTTCATGGCATCCTGTTTAGTTATCAGGTCTGCCGGTAAGTTTTTTCATTGAAATCAAATAATAAGGGTCTCCTTTTTCACTCCATTGCCTCAAGCTACAAAGTAGCTATTCCCTATTATTACAGTAGAGGGAGCCACAGCATCAGTTTTGCAGCGTTAAACCATTCACACTGACTGAATGACGGCATATTTCACTTCAGTCAAATATGTTCAGTGGAGTTATGAACTGAAAAAGTTGATGTAAATTTGACAGAAAGTTGGTTCCATTTATTGTCTTTTTTAAGCCATTTTCTGCAGAAACACTGCTATATTAGTGGTAGAACTGTCCTGGAGAACAAGCTGTGTGTGTGTGAATGTGAACGGAGGAGGATGTCAACACAGCTGTGGAGCTTTCAGAGGAAGAAAAGGAACTCATTTCTCACACAGCCTCCATGATGTATGGGGGTCTGAGCAGACTCTGACAACTGCAGAGTCAGTGATGTTCTGCAGACGACTTTCTTTAAGAGCAGGGAGAGCTGGCGAGGGAGGGGGGGAGGGCACAGACGTCGACACAATTCGCCGTGATATTAACAACGGGTAACTTCTGAGGGTCCTGGTCCAATCAGGCAGGTGGATCCAGTCCCTCAGGTGATGCTCGAGCTGACGAGGTGGAATACTGAGGCCACGATCTCTGCTCTGTCTCTGTTCTGTGTGAGAGACTGTGGTGACCCCAAGACAACAGTAACAGGAACAGTTAACAGTGGTAACAGTGTTGTTCGAGCATTTCAAGCTGCACTAGACAAAATGTTCATGGAAAAAATGAAACAGCAATCAAGTAAAGCACAATAAACTCCTCAAAGGTCCCATATTGTAAAAAGTTAGATTTCCATGTCTTTTATATTATAAAGCAGGTTTAAGTGCTTTATAAATACTGTTAAACTATCAAAACGTTGAGTCAACAGAGAAATACACACAGCCCGTATTCAGAAACTGTGCGTTTGAAACAGGCCGTTAGGATTTCTGTACATTTGTGATGTCACAAATCTACAATATTTAGACAGTTTCAGTTTTAAACGTAAACATACTAAATGTGTCCCAGTTTATTTCCTGTTGCAGTGTATGTGAATGACATCAGCTGACAGGAAGTAAACATGGACCCAAGCTGTTTCCTAGCAACGCAATTCCGTTGAAATGCACTAAAACGGAGCGTTTCTGACAGAGGGTGAATACAGGTATATTCAGACAGACAGTATGAGAAAAATAATGTGTTGTTTGAACATTAAAGCATGTAAACATTTTCTAGTTGAAACCCAAAATACATGTATGAACCTGGAAATGACCATGATAAGTCTAAGTCCTAACCCCTAACCCTATATACAGTATATATAAATGTATGTTTTTTTAGAGGCAAGAGTGAGATCAAAATATAAAAAGAGTAATTGGTTAAAATAAACCATTACCAAATCTCATTATCATTGATAAAATATTTTTTCTCTCTTCTTTGGAAAAAATCCATTATTTAAATTCGGATTAAAAATGCCTCAACAGTGACCCTGCAGGTCAGAGGATAAGGGGCAGCCTGTGTGTGTGAAGTGGTTGTGGCATCGTGGGAGTAGAGGAGGACGGCAGGTCAGGACGTCTTCTATCAACTGCATCAACTTTAATTCAGAACCCCGTCAATGGACAGTATACAATATTAAATGGAGTGCCCTCCTCATTGGTAAACATAATATGAAAGTCATAATTATAAGATTATAGGTCAACAATATATCAAGACAAAGCTAGCTTATTGAGCCAAGTAGGCCTGTGTGCACAGCGGTAAAACGATAAGATCAGCCTTTTCAATTGGAAACCCGCAAATATCATAGGCAAAGAACCAGTATTATTCTGGGATGGGGGATTTGGGGGTTCTCCCCCAAGAAAATCTGACCTAAAACTATGACATTTTACATCATTTTGGACTGTTATTATTACTATAGATAATGCCAAAAAGCTTAAAAACAAAACTTGCTATTATAATAATTTTATTATTTGCACATATCACAGCCTTTATCTGAACATTTACAGTAAATCTTCTGGCAACGTTTGTCATGTAAAATCATATTCTGTAACTCAATAGAGCAGATTTATAACACAGGCAGGGATAGTCTTCTTGTACTTTCTCAGGAACTACCTAATGTGTATTTGGCACTCAGTTACTGTGATGAACATCATTTTATCAGTGCTCATCATCGCGCATTAGTAAACACAGTTCGGCCCGGCATTCTAACAGAACAGAACGTTTTTCTTGAATCATCATTAGAGGGTAGATGTGACCACAAATCTCATTTTACTGCTTTAAAACGTGAAATCCAAACAGTTTCGGTAACAGCTGTGAACTTAAGTTCGTGCTGAAGTACTTCACAGAACACTTTCTTGCCTTTCAAAGAGAACCTCCTTTCAGGCTGTAGCACTTTAACCTAAACCTTGACCCCCCCTGTGTAACCTAACCCACAACATAACCCTTTAATTGGTTAATTTTGCTTAAGGCCTTGTAACAGAGGAAACGTTCAACATGCTCGATCCTACATTCACAGTCTGACTTGGAGAAAAGAAGACAGTTACATGAAGTGATAGCATAAACAATAGCCAAAGTGTGTGTTTATATTAGTGAGAATACACCCCCTCTTACAGAGAGAATATATGTGAGGGGAACATGTGTGCATGTTTGACAGAAAGTGGAGGGAAAGGGAAGGACAGTCCCACGGTGGGACTGTGAGGAGCAGGTCCAGTCTTTCTTCTCCTGACTGTTTGGACTGTTTAAAGCAAACAAATCCCTCTGGCCAAGCGGTAGGCTGAAGACAAGCGCTCCCTGGGCCCCGCATAACTCTCCTGCTACATTACACTGAACTCTTCCAAATGATTGATGTGCTCTCTCTCCTCTCAGAGACTCGCTGCTGCTCACCTTTCGTTCACCAGAGCACCAGGCTGATGGGGATCTCCGCTCAGTGACCCATCATTAACCAGTGGACTCCGCATGACAAATAACTGACTCAGTCGACAATCAGCTGCAAGTGAGACCTTCTTTCGTTTATGGAATGATAATTTGACTTCCTGCTTCTGAAGTCTGATGTCTTAATGCTGAGATGAGCCCAGAGGGTTTTCTGGAGGGTTGCATCAGTATACAGGCTAAAGTCATGTAAAACACAACATAGTGATTATTTCAGCCCATAATATCAAGTCTTCACTTATATTTCACTTAAGAGAGGACAAAACAACGAGGTGTTACAGTTGCTCTTATAAATAAGCATAAAGAAGTATAAGAAAATTAGAAATATAGAAGTATGTAAAACCTAAATTATGTAATTATGTATATAATATATGTAGAGTAATATTAATAAATAGTAAAAGTAAATGCGAAATATAATATAATAATAATGATAATAAATATGTACAAATATGTGCATCAAACACATACAATACATAACCACAGAGTGAATAAGTACATACTAAAAACTAAAATGCTGAGATGTGGGATCTTTTCATGTGTTAAATATAAATGCATATAGTATAAATAAGAATTAAAGAGTATTTCTTGAAATGTGCAGTATTAATACAGTATTAATCTCAGAGTTGAATTATTGCACAAATTATTGTACAGTTGATTTAAGTCAGTTTTGCACATACAGATAAGTGAAATAAGTCCAGGACCAGTCAACTGAGGAGTTGAAACGTTTGCTGACCACAGGCAGGAATGACTTCCTTTGGCTCTCTGTGGTGCATCTCGCTGGAATGAGTCTTGCGCTGAATGTACTCCACTCGTGGAGTGGTTGGGGAGACATTATCCAAGATGACACGTATCCTGAACAGCATCCACTTCTCTGACACCGCAGTCAGGGAGTCCAGCTCCACCCCCCACAACATCACTGGCTTTGCGGATCAGTTTCTTGAGTCTGGTGGGTCCGTTACCCGCTACTCGCTAGCCTGCTGCCCTGCTGCTCCAGCACACAAAGTGCATGTGCTCATTAGTCCACTCTCGCTTACTTTCATCAAGCTGTTTTGGCTTCTGAGCACTCGATTGTTAGAGGTTGCTTGCCAACCATATTTGACTAGCAAGCTGCAACAGGACACACCCACATCTTGCGGATGTCGGGGTCATGTCTTTTTCAAAGTTAAAGACTGCACCGTCAGGCAGGATCCAACAGACAAAGGACTCAATAGCACACTCAGAACTCAAGGCAGTGAATCAAAAACTTGACTTGAAGCAGGGTTTGGTACACAGGTGTTCAGTTAAAAAAAACAGGCAAAGGTATCAAAGTTGTTAGGCAGAGGCTATGTCCAAAAATACAGAATCAGGGTCAAAACACAAGACATTCACTGAGAAAACTACTGGAATGCTGGAACAATAACCACAAAGAGCTAAGACGAACTGGCAGCAGACAAGGGGAGCATAAGATCTAAATACACAGGGGAGGAAGGTAATCAGCGACAGGTGAAACTAATAGGGGGAGGTGAAAGACAATGGCTGTATTCAAAACCGCATACTATACTAGTAGTACGTACTGATTTGGCCAAAATGTAGTATGCAGTATGCGAACAAAAGCAAAATCTACAGTATGCCAAAAATACCCGGATGTCGTACTGATTTGGAAAAATTCTCCAGTATGCATCAGACCAGTCTATCTCGCCTACTGTATCCCACAATGCAAAGCGCCGGAACAGTACAGGCTACGGGTAAAAAAAACAGCAGCCAAAAGCTGCTCGTTTTTTCCTTTTTTGTAGCCATTTCAACACTAACTTCACTTCTGAAAGTTTTTGAGACGAGAAATCAACTGTGTAGATTATTAATATTGGCAGTTTTAGAAGTTAGATGGCGAATCGAACATTTGCTCCACCGTTGTCGGAGTTTAGAAGCTCCATAAAATGCTGTGACAGCCAGCGAGCGCCTGCCAGGGTCGCTGCCTCTCCAGCCGGGTAGTCACGCTCACAGACCGCTATGAGCTGGCTGGAGCTCTCTAGAGACCGGTCTGTAGACGAGGGACTTTTATTTCCTTGTTGACGGATAGTTTGTTTAAATATCACAACACAGATGTCCATTATAAATTAACAGGACCTGTGTTTATCTGCCTTTTTGGAGTTAAAAAGCTCCACAATCTCCCACGGGCGTAGCTCGCTGGAGAGCCGGCCAGTGACGCTCACAGAGCGGCTACAGAGCAGCAGAGTGGCGAGGGAAGAGGAGAGAGAAGAGGAGAGAGAAGAGGAGAGGTAAAGAGCAGCCTCTGACGGGGCAGACAGATACCTGCTGAGACAACATGACCCTTTTTAACATTACTCTAATATTTGTAGGGAGATCAGTCCACTGTTTGGTTGCTGTAACTGAAAAAGCAGTTTGAGTAAATGTTGTGGATGAATGTTTTATATTTCCCGTCTCCCCTCGTTGATGATCCTGTTTGTCGGACTTCATTATGAGCTGTTAGAATAAATAGTTTAAACCTGTAGTATCTTATAAAGTAAACAAACAGAACATAAACAACAAAATCAAAGTTGTATTTTTTGATAATATTGTAATAGTGGTACGAGTTTGTTTTTTTGTCCTGTGCTTTAAGAGCTGGTTTAAAGGCTAAAGCCTGGTCTAGCATACTGCAAATACATCGCTTTAAGGGTTTAAGGTTTCGAATACAGCCAATCACACAGGCGGGAAACACACAAGGGCAGGAAGAGAGGTGAGTGTACCAAAATAAAACAGCGAATAATAACTGAGAAGTGGAAACAATCTAATCTGGAGGCCGGGTTCCACAGCCCATAATCATTGTGTTATTATTTTCATTTTGTTTGAAACATTTGTTTTTCTTTCACACACAGAGTCGGATAAAATCACTCAAACTCAATTACCCTATATCAGGCTCATTAACAACTAACAATAGCTAAATCATAAATGTTTTACTTATCATGGAAGTTAACATAAAGTTAACATGGCTACTATGATATATAGCTAGTAAGTACTTTTAAATTAATTTAACTACTCTGCCATAATAGGTTAGAAACTAGATAATTTGCTTTGTGATTTTAATGTCAATGCTTTTAGATTAGTAAGATAATATAGACACCAAATACTGCTCCTTGTCTATTTGTGGTTAACAAAGGCCACCATCCCAGCTTTTATTTTGAAGATAGAAGGAGGGGGTCTAACAGGATGATCCTTCACTTCCAGGTCAAAATTAAACAGGTGACTCTCCTGAGTTTGAGTTTGTGCTCAGGGGATTCAGACCGCCAAAAGTGAGCGTGAGCAGCTTTGAGTATCCCTATCGCTGGCTCAAATCTAGTTACACAATTCCTCTTGCTGCTCAAATCATCTGTTATGCTCATGATTCTGTACTCTCTAGCGCACAAATCCAATGCTGGTCTTACAAATCTGCGCCTTGTTTTCTGTCAAAGGTCGACTTACACGCTGAGCAGCACTCATATTTGTTTTCTGCTTGCCTAAATCTTTTGTTTTTAGTATACTTCTATATCAATGAACCTTCACGTCAACTTGAGAGTCTACCGACTTGACTGTGTGAAGATAAATCATCAAATCCAAATATGTACTTTGTCACCCACCAATTGCTTCACTTCGAATCTCAGCTTTGTAATTATTACACAATAAAAAAAATAACAAGGTGGGACAGCTTACAATCTTTTGTTATACACTTGGGGCAAAGTTGAAAAGTTCAGTGTGGTGGTCTAAGGCCACAGTAGCATATAACACATTTGGATGTGCGGAGACTTGGGCCAAGCTAAATACTCAGGCTGTTTTCTTTCAGCCTGCCGTAGGCTTGTGCTGCTCCAGCCGGTGCTAGGAAAGATGAAAGAGGCAGATAAAGAATTGGCACTTTGTTGCTGGTGTAACAGAGGAGCAACTGAAAACCTGAGAATTTAAAGAATATGTTTCTTCTTGTTTGGTTTATGCCATGTGTAAGTTGAGAGAGTTATTGGTCACTTCCTCCATATTGGCCATGAATTGATCCCTATAGCACCTACAGTGTAAAAGATGGAGACTCTTTCTATTCTGAAATTCATTATGAGGAGCCCTGCACAACTCTTTAGATGTACACATGGGCATAAGATTTATTTAAGAATAAGAATTTATATATTATCACGGTATTTTGTATTAAGACAGACTTTAAAAAACAGCACCTAACATGTAAGACCACATGTAAAGCCATAATAAAGAAACAAACTTGGGTGAACGGTGGTGGTGGATAATGGTAATATCAATGTTTCAGAGTTAGTGTGGACAGAAATATCATCCAGCTACCATCAGCCCGTCATTCACTTTGACCACCAGTGTAGTGATGATTACCAGAACTCAACTTTCAGTTTAACACATTAGTGTTTAACATTATTTAAATATTAATATCTGTGTATTACACTGGATACTTTACTGATTTCAAATCTCTCAGGCTCACTCTCAGCAGGACTTTGAGAATTGTGCAATTGCATAATTTCTTGATTCACATACATTCACAATACTAATTAGAATGAAATGAATCTACTCTAAAGCAGATTTATCTTTCTCCATCTGTCCATTGTTCACACTGAATCTTGTGTCTCAGACAAACAGAAGCACATGGCTACTTATTATGCAGAATGATGTCATCGGATCTTCCCAGTGCAACTGTCAGACTGCTGGTATATTTAATCTTACAATCTTTCTTGGTTGGCATCATGTAGCGTTCCATGCAGCAGTGGTATTAGTGAGGGCTATACTCAGTATTACACAATAATATAATATCCTTAATTTTACTTCAGGCCTTCTGGCTACCGAAGTTTTGAGAGCCCCCCCCCCCCTTCCCTTCACAATATGCCACAGCATTAATCCAGCACCTCCAGCTCCAACAGCCACATATTCTCTATCAACGGTCAGTCGCCTCTCAGCCTTCACTCACTCAGGCAGTCAGTCAGTAGGACAAACAGATCTCAGTCAGATATACAGCTGCTAGAAAAAGATTTATTTTCTCTCCTGGCAGGTTGTGTCGGAGTAAAAAACAACGCCGCTGTTGCTCTTTAAGCGTGTAGCATCCCGTTGCACGCCCGGTAGCGCTTCTCCCTGTGAATTTTATTTTTTACTTTTTTCCCCCGGTTCCTCTTGGGCCATTTCACGTAGTCAGGCTGGGGGGTTGAGCCCCGGACCGGTAAGCCCGTGCATTAAGACGAATGTGCAGGGAGAGTGTGTATTTTCAGAACAACAGGACTTCGGAACAGTGGGTGTTTGGTTTTGGAATGACGGCCTGTCGGACTAATGGGCTTTCGGTCCAATGGTGCATTTTTCTGACCATTTGGGTGTCAGAATAATGGGTTGTCGGAACAATGGGCAGCCAACCTTGGGGTGCACAGATTTGACCAGCTGAGTAGCATCATGTCAGATGATTTACAGCGCATGCTGGTCTGTGAGTATCCTGAGCTGCTAAACCAGTGCTGTAAAGGCTAGAAAAACTGTGCCAGTTAAAATAGAAACGCTCCGTCAACATGTAATAATTCTCAATAATTTATCAGTTATAGGTCCAGGTTCGGATAGGACAGCATCTGGGTCTGGACCAGGACTATTAGTGACCTCTGCTATATGGTCAAACATAATGCACATGCACAACATTGGTGTAGACTAAGTTTTCACTTACTTACGTCAAACATGTCATAACAATAATGTGATACAACAAATTGGCTCAACAAGCTGAATAGTAGCAAACTATAACTATTTTTAATCAATCATATGACACCAAGGTCTAAAGGCTTCGATGTTGGTCGTAACCTGAGCGTTTTACCATGCAGTGGAAAGTTAACACAGGAAGATTTGAAGAGCGCCAACTGCACCAGGCAGCCGTTTGCCCTAATGTCACAGCGAGAGATGCAGAAATGCAGCTATAGCTCTTAGTCACCCTGGGTCTTCAATATGTTAGGAGAGAGCTGCTCTAGTGTGTCCTGCCGCTGTAGCAACGGTCAGGTGTCAGCTAGAGGTGCAAACTGTCTAAGTTAGGAACAATATCAAGTTTCAAGTTTCATTTATACAGCACATTTCATACGAAAGGGAGACTCGGTGTGCTTCAAAATAAAAACAAAAAACAGACAAAAATCATACATGACAAAAACCTAAAATAACATATAAGATAAGACGGTATTACATTTATAAAAACATATAAAATAAAATATATAAGATAAGAAGGTATTATTATTATTATTATTATTTTTGTTATTAATAATAATAATAATAATAATAATAAAAAAGGGATAATATTAATAATAACACTGATTCTAAAACACCACACACTAAACACAACTAAAAACTTGTGAAAAAAGGATATATATTTAGTTTGCTTTTAAAAGAAGACACTGTTGTGACAGACAATAGTGACTGAACGCACCATGAGCTGATTTTTAATTTATTTGTGGTATAGTGAGGAGACCTTTACTCGATGATCTAAGGGATCTGCCCGGTGTGTATTCAGTGAGCATGTCAACAACGTAGAAAGGAGCTAAGCCGTTCATAGATTTAAAAACAATAAGAATTATTTTAAAATCAACTCTTTGTTTTCCTGGGAGCAGTTCAAATAAAAGTGTTGTAGATGTGTTGAAACCGTTTGGTTTTCGTTAATACTCTGGCTGCAGCATTCTGAATAAACTGGAGTTTATTTAATGCCTGCTTTGTCAGTCCAGCAAAAAGTGCATTTCAGTAATCTGGTCTAAAGGCATGAACCAGCCTTTCAGAATCTGACTGTAACAGGAAGCATCTAACTTTAGTTATATATTTTTAAGATGATAAAAGGCAGTCTTGGAAATATTAGATATGTTCTTTCTGGAAGATCAGCATCCCAAATCACACCCAAGTTTTTGGCATGCTCACAGGGTTTTACAGACAGGCAAGTTAAAGAGTGAATCTGGTGCCTTAAAGTCTTGACAGCTACTAAAAATAATCTCTGTTTTGTCCTTGTTTAGCTGTAAAAAAGCAAACAAAAAAAACATTTTGGCCGTCCAATATTTGATATCAGCAATGCATTTGATGAGGTCATTCGCTGGGCTGAGGTAGTTGGCAGATACAGATATGTATAATTGTGTGTCATCAGCATAGGAGTGGTATAAAAAGTTGTATTGCTGAATGATGGACCCAAGTGGGAGCATGTACAAATTAAACAGCAGTGGACCAAGAGCTGACCCTTGAGAGACTCCATATGGGATGCTGACTTCATCTGATTCAAAGTTACCAATAGACAGAGAACAGAGAAGAGAGAAAACAGAGAAAGATCTTCCAGTAAGATAGGAAGAAAGCCAGTTGAGAACTGTGCCTCTCAGGCCTGAACTGTGCTCAAGGCGCTGAAGAAGAATTACATGGTCAACAGTATCAGAGGCTGCACCGAGGTCGAGAAGTATCGGAATAGAAACTTCATGCTTGTCTGAGATCATTAACAGCTCTGACCAGGTCAGTTTCTGTGCTGTGATTAACTCTAAAACCAGACTGGTAAGCATCATACAGATTGTTATGTGTCAGATACGTATTTAATTGTTGGAATACAATCTTTTCTAGAATTTTCCCAGGAATGGAAGTCTCAAAAACAGATGGATCACGATTAATCTTTTTCAACAATGGTGTAATAAGAGTAGGGAGTAGGGAGTCATTAACAATCTAGAGGACATCATCTACCAAACAGATGAAATAATTTTTTAACTTAGTAGGCACTGGGTCCCTACGAGGATTAACCAGTTTATCAATTGTACTAAACAAAAACTTTCAGTGATAATTTGAGAAAAGTAATGCTGGCTAGATTTCATTTCATTTCTTTGTTATATGTACTGAGCATGTCCTTATACTGTAGATATAATAATCCAAAGACCAAATTGTCACATAATGACAAGAAAGACAAATTGAAATCAGAATGTGACCAGTTATACTTAACAGAGTTGGTATATCTCGCGATAAACCTCAGATGTGTCTGCACAAATGGAGCGTCTTCTGACTAATTTTAAATCAGGTACATATTTGGTTATCCAAGCAACATTGAAAGAAATACAAAAGTGATCTGAAATCCTAACATGTAAGGTGCAGTCTGGGGTTATATCAAGGCCTTTAGAAATAACCAGGTCAAGACTGTGACCCTGATTATGAGTAGGCCTGGCAATATGCTGTATGGACTCAAAGTTTGATAGCATGTCAGTATACTGATCAGCGAAATGGTCTTTGGTGTTATCAATATGAATGTTAAAATCGCCAGAGATAATGATTTAGTCATACTCAACAGTGATTTTAGATAAGAGCTCACCAAATTCAGATATAAAGCCTATTTAAGCCTTGGAGGGCTGTAAACTGTGAGCAGAAGACAGGGATATGCAAATCTAATTACCAGAGCTAAATACTCAAAAGTAGAGTAACAAGGCAAAAGTGAGCATGGCTCACATACCCCCGCTCACTGCTCGGCCAAAGGTTTTGCCCTTTTGGAAAAATGACAAAAATGTTGGGCACCCTGGACTTCTAACCCCCAAAAGGCACAACTAGACCACACTGTCAACCACCATACCAAATTTGAAGTTCCTAAGTTAAATAGTTTTGGAGTTCTGCTCCAGAAACGAAAGTGTGACGGACGGACGGATACGCAGGGTGGGGTTAGGCTTGGCTTGCATTTATGTATTCCCTGTGTATTTTTCGCTATGCATTGCTTTTTAATTAGTCATTTATTAATCACGTGGCTCGTGTGGTCACTACATTTTTATATGAAAAATTCTTGTATGTTTTTTATAATGATCTTGTGAAGCACTTTGTGATGTTATGTCTGTGAAAAACACTAAATAAATCAATTTTACGTACTTAACTTACTGTTCAGCCGCATAGCATCCCTCTTCTCAATGCTGCCTCCCCAGTGCACCGCAGCATAAACGAGAATGCTAGTGACCGACTAGTAAAACATCAGCAGTTGTTTCCTGTAGATGTTGAAGGATCCTAGCCTCCTCAGGAAATAGAGCCGGCTCTGCACCTTCTTGTGAAGGGTGGCAGTGTTTGCTGGCCAGTCCAGTCTATAGTCCAACTGTAGCCCTAGGTACTTCTAGGTCTTGACTACCTCCACATTGACCCCCCTCAATGGAGACTGGTTGCAGATGGGGCCTGGTCCAGGAAGGGCTCCTGGAAGTGTGATAGCACCCTGATAGTTTATGGATTATAAAACAGAGTTTAAAATGGAGTAAGTGAATTCCAGAGAGAAAATTTAGGAAAGTACAATTTGTTGTTTATAAGCCAGTAGCTTTGCCAAAACAACCAAGAGCATCACTGAGGGAGTCGACAAAAAGTTCAGGGGAGCCAGCCAGCATCCCAGTATTTCACCCTTCACTGTTTCATCTAACCACGGAGCTGTGAATCATGATGAAATCTTCTCGCTAAGTGACTGAGTAGATTTCCACGAACTACCACAGAGTCTGCACTCTCCTGGACTCTCACACCCAAAAGCTCTTTCCCTCCTTCCCCATTTCTCTCCCTTGGCCTGTAAATCTAGAACCAACAGTGAGCGCGAGGGTCACGGTGTTAATGCGGGAAATGGCTACCACACTTTTAAGTGGATCACTTTTCCCTCGCATTGAGCTGAACAAGAGGGAGGGAGGGTGGAAGATTGCTCGGTCCACTGGAGGGGAAGGGGGGGTTAAACGGATCGTGGCCACATGCATTGCATGAAAGTCAGTTAAGCATAATCAGTCATCCCACACAGTACAGGAAAATGCCCACTGTTGTATGAGAAAGACTCTGGAGTAGGTAGTTAGTGCAAATCACTTAGCAGACAGGGAGAGGTTTTGGGCGAATGTTGTAGCCCCTGACGTAGCCCAGGCTGACAGTACATACCCATATGATGGATTAGTGCAGCTGGCAAATTACATTTCTCTAATTAAAGGAAAAGTTACAATGCATCACTCTTGCTTTAATCTCAGATAAACACAAGGCTGATGCTTGATGGAGAAAAGTAAAGAGTGGACACAGCTCAGGAATCAAGTTCAATTCTGGGAATTTCTTTTTAATTAAAGTTTAGTGCAAAATAAGATGAGACATATATAAGGATAATTCCAGTTTATCATAATCTATTTTTGTAGATCTGGTCATAACATTATTTTATGATGGCCAAGAGAAAACAAAGCCAAACAGTAATTATTTCCCAAACTGTCTGTTGTGAACATTCATCACCGTTTAGGGACCCACTCAATGACCAGTTTGGTGCCCTGGGCCAGATTTTAGCTGGTGCCCCTCCACCTCTTTTTTTTGTGCACTCGCAAAGCGTACCCTGCTAGGAGGTTCTTAAACAGTGTTATTTTTGTACATACAGGATATCGATGACATAGCCTCTTAACCTGCTTATAATATAGCTACGATATTGACCTTGATTATGAGACAAAATAAATGAATACATACTCTGACCAGAATGCACCAGTCACAGCGACATATTGAAAAAACACAAGGCGAGCTGATATACACCTTTTAAAGGAAATTGTCTTGTTTGACAAGGCAAACGCCATGGGAGGCCCCAACGTTTCCCTGTCACGAACCAGCAGTTGCAGGGGCTTTCTGCACCCTGAGAAAATACACCATACATGTGTCTAGGCAGGAATAGCTGGAGGCAGCGGCGGAGTGTTGGAGGCCAGAGCGAGGATCTCGGCAGCGTCAAACTCAGACTCCAGGTCACTGCCGTCACAGCGGAGTCTCACGTCGCAGCGTCGAAAATGATCCCATCTCTGCAGTCGTTGAATCTTGGGAATTGACCGGCAGGCCAGGCAGTCTGGAGATTGATGAACGCCCTCCTCTGCATGGTACGCTCTGAGGCATAGGAAGCAGGCGTCATGAAGATTCACCCCGGGCAATGCGGCCCAGGGCACGACGAGCACTGGCAAGGTTCCTGTTCTTGACAAGAACTTTATGTCAGTGTTACTTGAAAATGTGAAGTTTGACTGTTTAGTTTTGCCCGTTCCCTGTAAGTGATTGGAGTAGAGGTGTGTTCAGGTGCGTCAGAAAGGAGAGAATTTCTAGTTCCCGATGATACCAAGCTTTATATTGTAGACATATGAGAAAATAATCGCAGATTTTTGACCACAACTTGTTCTTATATTTACGAAGTTTATTTCTGTGCGACTTTATTATTAAAATACTTCGTAATAAGACATAGTTTGGACAGCATACAATTGGTTTACAGAGTCCCACGCACAAGAGTGTCTGTATTCTCTTGTTTGCGCTGATGGGCCATCAACGCCTCATTAGTCTCCATCTCTAAAACACAATGTGATGACTCAGGCTGTGCCACTGTGTTTCCATCGCGCATCAATGACATCAGTCGATAGGCAGCACCTACACACCATACACAGCTTATCTAATAGTTAGAACCTACATAAAAATGGTATACTCTTAGCAGTGTAAAATGTGCTATTTTCATATGATAACCTATCTATTTTTAGAAAAAATATTTACACACTGCCACCCGATGCAGTAATAGTCCATGGCGAAGCAAAAGTAATGTAGCATATGGAACATAATGGCGTTTTTGAAAGGCTAAATGCCAACAAATATGGATTGAAGCAGAATATTTTGTTAGATAAAAACATGTGAATTCTGAGAATCATCTATCTTTTTTCAAAACATTTTGACTTTTGGACGAAAGACTGAGAAAATTACAGAGAGAGGACTTGCTTTTCTAAATGTTATTCAATCAATATGACAATACAGACATGTCTAGAATAGGTATTTAGGAAAAGTCAGGGCAGGAAGGAAACATATCATACACAACGTTTAATGGCGTGGTAATCCTTGTGTTAAAGTTTGCTCATATGAGCATTTTCCACTATAAGCTACTGGTCAAAGCAGACCAATTAAGGCTGTAACAGAAATTGAAATTGAATGGAGCCAGAGTGCCGTTCATAGCTTTAGTGATCCACTTTCCATTTGAGGAGGAATGTATCAGTTCTTTAAAAGTTACATGGTCAGTAAACAGAAAAGTCAGAAACATCACCACTCTGATTCTCCTTTTTAACAATCTACATAGAAACCCAATGCCTCCGAAAACAATCACTCTGTTTTCTTCTGTGTAAATCCACAACATCCAGCATGCTCTCAGGTTTCCAGGGCCTCCTCCTGCTGGATGGTAATCACAGGAGGGGTCAGTCGAGGTCAGCCCTGTCAGTGTGGCTCCCAGGAGAAGCTCTGAAGGCCAAAAATGCAAACTATTTCTGAATTATACTGGGGGCTGAGGCTGAGACCAATTTGAGAATGACTGTAGCACAGGAAACTAATCAGCTTAATACGCGTAGGTGGAGTTTGTGCTTTCTCAGAGTTTGATTAAAGTGCTTCACATCAAGAGGTTTGTCTGACATTAAGGGTATAATATGCATCAATGTCCTAAAAAATGTTTAGACTCATACTCATACTTACACAAAAATAATCTCTCTCAATCATCACTTATGACCCACAAGATGTGTGTGGCAGTGTCTGTTTCTGCAGAGACCCTGCCCTCTGCATGTATTTTCTCTTTTCTTATCATTTTGCTGTGCTCGGGACTCTTCTGTGCATCTGCAAGCAACCTTTTGGCCCCACGTGGGGGTGTAAACCCCCAGCCAATAACAACTTGCAGCCCATTCAGGTTGTCAAAAACCACCGCATTGTCACGCCCATTGACGTGTGATACCAAGTCACAAGTCCCCCTTTAGTCAGATAAAAAGTGGCCATATTGAATAGATGAGAACGGGTTTGTTACATCGCTGTGAGTTCCCCTGCTCCTCTCTTTCTCCTCTGCTGTGGGCAGTGGTTACAGGGTGCTCCTATCGATGTGTGAGTTTGACCGAGGCACACACACCGTGCAGAGAGGACAGCCTGCCATTCGGCTGCATTCATTCAAAATCCGGCAACTGGGCACCTTCCCACGGGGTTGTGTTGAGGTGTTCGGAGTAAATTGTGTGTTTATTGGTGCTTTAGAATGTAACCGCCGTGAAACATTCAGAAAATACCATTTTATTTCTCTGATTCACTGCTTTTTTGCCAATAACGCCGCTCCCTCTCTTCATTCACCCTATAGTGAAAAGGTGCTGGAGAGAGCAGAGACGGGGCCTCGCATTGACCAATACTTCTTACGAAGCAGCCAGTCAACTGGCTGGTTGAGATTAAAGGCTCAATATACAACTTGAGGCATTAAAGTGTAGTGCAAGATGGAGTCGCATAGCAGATGGGACACTATCATGGATACATTAAGAGAACTAGATACAGCGTTGGAGGCAGGGCCCCGTTCATTCCTATGAAAGTTTCTCAGTGGCGCATGAAGCCTAAATGGTTCGACTTCCGTCTGGAAAAGTACCCGGATCTTGGGCACGTGGAACATGCGCAATAGCATCCGGTCATATGACTCGGTAACAGGGTCCCAATATCACGCCATCGTCACGGCTTGCACTCCAGCCTCAGTCTGGTTTCATTCACATGAACATAGGAGGGGAAATAATTCTGGATTGGACTATTAGTTAATTTTACAACTTTAAAAACATTTTTTTTAAATAAGGACTATTTAGGTGTTCATACTGGGAAGTTGATTCACCTCAAAAAAATGTATCCGCTGAGTTACAGACGTCTCTTTCCCAATGTAAGTCTATGGGAAAAAGTATTTTTGGGCCCAATGGCATCACGTGATGGACACAGAAGTTGCAGTACCGCCGTTTGGCCACTACGAAAGTTGGGATCAACGACCGGCGCTCTTCCTGGGGGCTTGGACAATATGTGCCTGAAAATCACCAGATCACAGACAGACAAAGACAGTTAACACACAATATATTTTACTTGTTTATTTGTTCCAATATGAAACATTCAGACAATTCAGCTGTGAGAATGCTGAACACTGTGTCGCTAAGGATGGCTGAGGGCTAAGGTGAGAGCTGTCTCTCATTCAAACATCACGCAACGTGTAGCCGGGGCCTGAGGCAGTCACCTAGAGGGCTTGATGGGTCACACCGGTCGGGGCTGCGTGCAGACGGACATGTGTCCTGGGAGCGCTCAGCTCCAAGTGTTGAGCTCCACAGTTGAGGCAGACCAATCCCTACGTCTTCACCTCCACAACGAGCGCGGCCTCCATTTATCAAACCCAAGTCTTGGCCCGGGCTAGTGACACACTGGGACTGTGGTTGTCATCTAGGCCATACATTATGTCAGTTAAAGCTGTTTTTTTATTAGCTGGATGATAGATAGTTCTTTAATTGTTTTGTTATTTTTTTTCTCCTCGTGAGAAAAAACAGGCTTGAACGTGGGAATGGGTGGACTCTGCTGTTGCTATGTTTGGATAGAAAAGTGGGAAAATGTTACAGAGCATGTGTGATAGGATTTCTAATGTGGTAATATACAGAAAGCTGAGAGCACAGTGAAGTGTATCCCGTTCTTGGGATATGGTTTTAGTTAAACATAGATAGATGGCTTTATGATAAATAAACAACTTAATCAGTGTGTGGAGTTGAGTCTCTCGGGACAGTGGTGGGGAGGTTATATATACTGACACAAGTCAGAAGGTTTATTTACAGTGCCACCTCGGCTTTTAGGAAACAAGACCTTAGTTTATCACCAGGAAAACACTTCAGTGTAATGTGGCAGTGCCTAATCTTTTTGGCTTGGCACCGTTTAGAATGGATTAATGTCTACTTGTGACCTGACATCATCACAGTGTTGCCAGGTCCGAATTGGGCTGCAGGTTGAATTACTTTTCCACCGGTTGGGTGGACCAAATGCAATTATTTATCTATACCCAAATCCTACCAAAGTGATTTCAGATCAGCACAAACACACATGGACATGGGACACATCACACGCCCACATAAATACAGGTAAACAAAACAAAAATTCTAACAGTAAATACATCAGTGGAGGCTGGTCCATAGAAGCAGAGGAGGTTGCTCCTCCTCTATTTCTTAAAATATTTTCACCCTTATTTTGAAAAAAATCCATTATTGAATAAATACTAATTAAAATGCTTCAACAGCGACACCTGCAGGACAGGCAAGAAAATGGTGGTTGGGGCAAGGGAGGACAGCACCAGCCCGTAGAAATAGGCATTAACATAACATAATATTGATTCATATTTGATCAGCGCTGCCTAGTTTGACCGTTTGATCGGAGTTTGCAAGTGATTGACAGCCGGCTCTCATAGACAGCAGATGGACAGCAGACCTCAGATTAGCTCTTACTGCTTGTTTTCCTGATCTGAGTTCGCGAGTGATTGACAGCTGCTCAGAGACGGCAAGGCTCCAGCTCGGCTCTGATTGGTTGTTTTCCTCCTGTCTGTGGAATCTTGCTGATGTCATTAGGAGCACCGGAGGACACTGGCGGACATGTGATTTTTTTCAGATACCTGTCTCATGCACTACTGTCAGGATATAGTGACCGTTTTATAAAAATAACTTTTTTTAATCATATTTGCTCCATTTCTACCCACCGCTGTTTTAAAGAGACTCTATGTAAGAATCAGAAATTGCTTGTTAACAGTGACACCTGTGGCCGTTAAGTCAACGAAAGTCCGCGTCCTGTTGCTCGCGCATAAATGTGTTCCTATTCTCAGTTAGTATAAGGGTATAGCAGTTTTGACTTTTCTGCAGCAGCTACTGGTGTGATGGGAAGCTGCAGAGCTGAAGCAAAGTTGAAGCAGAGCAGCGGGCTGGACGCAGGATTATTTGTCTGTTACAAGCTCCGCCTTAACTGTGATGTTTTCCAGATGTTACAGATGTTATTACCACATTATTGCTGCTGGTAGAGCCCCAACTGTGAAACCAACCACAACAAGTCCCAGCCTCAGTACCAGTGGTGGAAGTGGAAGAGTTTGACTCGTTGTTTCTTTTGGCTACAGGCCACCGGGGCCTCTGAAGGCTTTAACTGATTTATTTAGGTAATTTGAGACTTTGAGATGATGAGGTTTTTCATATTGAAGTTGTAGAGACTCCAATACTGTATGTACTGATACGGTATACTGCAGTGAAAGATTAAAGATGATCTATCATGCTAATTTTCAGCTGCATACTTGTATTTTGGGTGTCTACTAGAACAAGTTTACATGCTTTAATATTCAAAAAATGCTACATTTTTGTAATACCAGCTGTGCTGCAGCAGCTCTTTTCACCCTCTGTCTGAAACGCTCTGTTTGAGCTCATGCCCCCCACCCCCTCCCAAAAAGCCCAGTCTGCTCTTATTGATCAGCTGGTCCACTGTCGGGATTCAAGCAAATCAAACTCTTTGGACTCCACTCCAGCTCCGCTCTAACTAGCTTTGTTTGAGGGTGTGCCAAACTAGCAGTTATGCAAATATGTTACTTGGTGACATCACCACATTACGGGAGAAAAGGTGGGACTTCAAGCGAGGTGTTTCAGGCAGTTCAGGAGCAGTGTTTCTGTGGGGGAGAGGAACTCCCTTTGGCGTGGACTTTGGCCTTTGTAACTTTGCAGACCTTTTACATGCAGAAAAAACTATATAACCGTTATGATCAGTGTAGGGTTGGACCCAAACGCAGACAGAGACAATGGCGGAAGTTAAACAAAAAAGGCTTTATTGCCAAAAAGCATGAATGGTGGCAGAATGAATGGATGATCAGGCTGGAATGAGCCAGGCAGGCAGGCAGGCGGTGATCCTAGGCACAGGAGAACACAAGATTAGAAAACACGAACAAGATCAAAAACTATGAACAAGATTTCCAAAGATACAAGCTAAGAAGCCGAGGTGAAACTACCACTTGGGTTGAGTCAACGATCTGGCGTCGAATGACTGGAGAGCCGGGGTATTTATGCTAAGGTGGATGATGGGATGATTTGCAGCTGCGCAGGTTGCTCAGGTGGGTTGATTGTCTCCCTGAGGGAGAGAGAGGGGCCCAATTCCAATCTGGCCCCTACACCCTCCCACTCCATGGTGGAGTGAACTCCGTTTGGAGGGGATCAATACAGCAGCCACTTTCGGACGAACTTCCCTCTCTCCTGCAAGGATATAAATATCAGAATCAGAAATACTTTATTGATCCCCAGGGGGAATTGAGTTACGTTTTGCTCCCGTTCTAGAATATAAATATAAATATATAAAAATAGAGAAATCATAAGAAAATATAAATAAGAAATATATATAACAACAGTGCAAATAATACTGCTGAAAAATAAGATATATGCAAATAATATAAATGCATGCATTTATAAAAATGCAGGAAATATTGTAAAATAAGAAAATTAGTTTAAATGTTCTGTATAAATACATGCTGTGTTAATGCCAGTGTAAACGAGATTATTACACAGCGGAATTATTGCACTAAATTAATGTACTGTTAAGTCAGTATTGCACAGTTGAAGATATAATACATTATGGGGCTATAGCTCCTGATAGGGGTACAAAATTATAAATATATATATAATCTAATGAACATGTCTACCGTTTTCTAGACTAAACAAGGGTATATTTGATCCTAAATACAATCTATTTACTTTATGTAGTTAACGTCTGTATGACAATAAAGTAGAATAAATTAAATGTCTATCAGTTTGAGCAATTTACAAGTGTTACAAATGTTTGTACTGGTAGTCGCACGGAACTGACACTGGATCGTGTTCCATGAAGAACACAAAACGGCGCTGCACGTCGTCAGTAAGGGCAGCTGGTTAAGTCGGCATCGATGTAGGCTCGCTGTCGGAGGGTTTTTTAACCCACTTCCAAACCGTGAATTGGTTTGGAATGGCCCTTAATATGGCGGACCCTCCACGCAAATGCGCAAATGGAGTGGAAGTGGGTAGGGAGAGGGTGTAGGGGGTGGTTTGGAATTAGGCCTCTAGAGAGTCTGCTGGGGAAAAGCTCACACGCCCACACAGACAGCCAGACACGCCCACACAAGACAGACAGGGAACTGGGCACTAAGGGAAAAAGGGAAGAGACAACCTAGGAAGGCTGAGGTCATGAATGGGATCATGACAATAACACACTAAAGGAAATGGGAAAAGCACCAAAGCACAATAGGTCCTCTTTAATGTCCATATATAATAATAGTATATCTAATGTTTAATATAAAGCTGCTTACAGTTGTTGTGTGTACATGATACTGGATTAACCTGGCCAGAATAGACAACAATAACATTGAGTAAAGACTAACAACATAACACACAAAACACAAAATGCATCATCAGATCAGCCAAACATTCCTTCAAACTGTACTTATTTAACACAAATTGAGCTATAAATTCAAATAACATTGAGGCTGAAAGTTCTTCCTTGACCTCAACTCTTCACAAGGTCCACTTCCTTATTGTTTCTGAAGCTTTCGGCCACATGTCTTGGCCTTCCTCAGTAGATTTCTCAGTCAATTGAGATAGTTTTGATGATATCATGTGAGCTTGCTAGGGAGTTTGACATGACAACAGTTGGTTTAAAGCACTCACAGACTCCACTGGGTAAAGGTCAAGGTCACGCTGACACAGGGAGAACATGCAAACGCCACACAGAAGGGCCACCAGGTTTGAGTGCTAACCATCCTCACATTCATGCTCAAAATAAAAATCAAGCTCTACTGCTGTCTGTCAGTCAACTATTAAACCAACCTGTATGAGGAGAAGAGCTGATGATAACAGAATATGTTTTCTATCATTAGAGAGACTTCCATTTATAAAACTATTAGTCACTGAAAATAGAAAAAAAAAATATTAAGATGACATTCAAACAACTGATTGTACGATATAAATTTCTCTCTTCTTCTTGCCCACTAAATTGACACAGGGCTAGATTCGATGATTCACCGCCGCCCTGATTACTGGGCTTTAAACCAGGGGTCTGCAACCTGCGACTCCGGAGACACATGTGGCTCTTTAGCCCCTCTCCAGTGGCTCCCTGTGGATTTTCTAAAAATGGAAATGAATAACTGTTTTTTGTTCACATTTTCATTTTTATTTATCATTGTTGTAGGTCTATGGTACGACGGTACGATGGTACGACGGTACGACGGAGTATTAGGGCCACATTGAGAAAAAAAAAAAATCAGAGATTACGAGAATGAAGTCATAATATTATTAAGTAGTAAGTTTCGTTTTATTTTCTTTTTTTCTTGTAAAGTTATGACTTTATTTTCGTAAAATTAAGACTTTTTTCTTGTTAAGTTATGACTTTATTCACTTAATATTACAACTTTTTTCTTGTTAAGTTCTGACTTTATTCTCGTAATATTACGACTTTTTTTCTCGTTAAGTTATGACTTTATTCTCGTTATATTACAACTTTTTTCTCGTATAGTAAGACTATAAGCTGTGTTACCTTCATCTCAATGCTCAAGTGATTTTGCGGCTCAAGACAGATTTTTCTTACGGTTTTCCTTACTGCCCATTCATAGCGTGTGTCATTGGAGGTATATTTGACCCCGCTCCCCTGCTTTACAGCATAGCTGGCTCATCTTCTCCTGGCTGCAGATCCGGAGAGCCATTGTTTGGCATTGAGCCTTTGCATCACGCAGCTTCGCTTTTGTTGAGGTAGGCTGGCCCATTTCACTTTATTAAACTTCAGCTGGCTTTTATTTGGTCTCCAGCTATATGTAACTGTTTTTCTAGTCTCTGGGCTGCTGTTGATAATTGTGATTGAGCTGCAGGCTTGCGGCCCTCACCCTCCCACTGTCCGGGAAGCTGCGCCTCCGCCCTCCGGTATGTATATGCATTTTTGCATTACTTTTAATTTAAGTGTTACTCCAAATTAGTAATTTTAGTTGTTTTTTTGTGCACTTTATAGGCACTTGTAGGCCAGGCTGGTTGTGCATCACGGTGGGTGGCCGTTTACAAATTCCCGGCCTCTACCACCCGGTATTATTGCTGTTTTGTCTCCAACACGTCTCTACGACATCCTTACGTCTACATCTCTATGTTACCGTAATGGTCCATATATTAATTTGTTTTACTATGTTTTTTTTTGTTCTTGCACCGTAACTGGTTAGGCACCGCAGCTTTGCCCGCGTTCGCTTCAGCCGAGAGTGATGAAGCTGTCCATTTAGGACACTAGGAATGCTACTACTTTTCCTTTAATTATCAGCAGTGTGTTTTCTTTTCCTTTTTTGACGGTGATTGATTTGGTCCTGTTTATTGTTCGTTGTAAAAGTTTCTTTTCAGTTTGTTTGTATTTGGAAGATTGATTTACTTTTGTATTTCCTGTGTTTCATTGTTTGGTGTATCAGTAGGCTCTTATTTTTGCTTTTGTGTTTTTATGCGCTAGATTAGAAGTTAGAATATCAATCTCAGGTATGTGTGTTAAGACAGAGCTGGAGTCAGGATGTGGTTAGCCTAGCTTAGCATAAAGACTGGAAGCAGGGGGAAACAGCTAGCCTGGCTCTGTTCAAAGTAAAAAAATACACACTTCTTAAGCTCACTAATAAATAAATAGTTTCTTGTTTGTTTAACTCGTAAACAAACAGAAATGTCACTGCTACTACTATTAGACAATGGCATATCTTGTGTGAAGTTCAATGAGGGTGGCACGAGATATGATTTCCAATTGAAACATGAATCTACTTCGAAAACTTCTTGTAAATTCATTCTTTGTTATGGACTCAGATGTTTACCGAAAAGTTTGACCTGTCTGTGGAGCTAAGATATGTCAGCAGAGGCCTGTACTACGAAGCGAGGCCAACATACCCTGGGTATCTTCTCGTTATCTGGCTTAATTAACCCTAACAAATGAGATCACGCTAAGCGGTCCCACGGCGGTGGTTATCAACTCGGTAAATCCACCCAGAGTTTCTCAATCTGGCTATGAGCGCGTTCACATAAAGGGGCGGTGTTTGCAGCATGTGACCAAATCACAAACATGGACAAGTCTGCTGTCAGCAGAGCGGCATATTATACAAACTAAGAAAAGACTCAAATATTGGGTACGCTGATGAAGACCCGTCTACAATGGACCGGGAGGGAGTCGAGAAGACTGCTAAAATCCTAGTTTCAGTAATTCAGAGGTCTACAGTGTCTGTTTTGCAGACAAGCATTCATATAGAAAAATACCTTTATAAGGAGCCACTTAAGTAATTCTTTAGAGATACGTCCTATCTGATTCTAAGATGGAGGTCTCCCTCAGTCTAATAGAGCTGGAACGCACCATTTCCCCACCGTTACCATGCCAGGCACTTACATATCTGATGTAATAACAAGTAGAGGGTGACACAATGGGAGAGTGATATGGAGTGTGGAGACCCCACAAAGTACATCAGTGATTTATGGGAAACACAGTTTCAAACAGTCCAAAATATGCTTCTTTCTCTTGAATCAACTTTTCATGAAAAATTATAGTAAAAAGAAAAAAATGCCAGGCTCACTTTATTCTTTTAAAGGTGTGTTTTTGTTCATTTTCCTGCTTGGTCTTGTCAGGTTGTTGGCCTTGGCAGTCGTCCTGCTTAGTTAAATGCCGTGTAAATGTGAAGGAGGAGAAGTTGAATGTGAGGGAATTGTGGTTGTGAGAATCAATCAAAGCCAAATACATTACTGAGATAACAGCCATTTTACCATTAAAGGGACTGTTTGTAAGAATCTGAAATGCTTGTTAACAGCGACACCTGTGGCCGTTAAGTCAACGAAAGTCAGTGTCCTGTTGCTCGCGCTTGTGCTCGCTCTAAATAGACACGAACAAGCATCGCTCAGAACAGTGAGGCGACACACGTCAGTTAAAACCACAATATCACTCTATATTTCACCTGCTTGGCAGTAATGTTAGCTGACCAGATGAAGGTCTCTCCATGAATCAATGCTGATCCTAGTGTTAGCTTTTCCTGCCTCAGCCTCCCGACACCGGAGACACCGGAGTTTTGGTCGGAGACGATAACGTCTCTCGTTGCAGAGCTCCATCACTTAACAAGACACCTCTGTTGGTCTGGAGGAGCTGCAGCATTTATTTCTGCACAAACGTCCACTGTACATTCACTAGATGTTCTCAGAGCTAAACTAACTCTTCTGCAGTGTGGAGTGAGCGCGCATGCACGTGAAAATGGAGTGAAATAGCGAGAACGAGCGCGGTGTGTGAGTGAAGGCAAGCAGGCAGAGGAGCAGAGTACAGCAGAGACTCCGGTCCTTGAGACCAAAGTCTTCCCCCGCGTCCATCGACCGCGGCCAACACTGTTTAACAGACGGGCTTCACTAGATAGAACTTTGAGATTTTGGTGCTTCCGTGTAGTTTGTGTTGGCGTCTTGTCTGAACAGCGTAGCCACACGTGAGCGCACATGGGACACCGACCCGGATAGATTTATACGTGTAAGAAGCTACAAACAGTCCCTTTAAGTTAAAGAAGTATTAAGTGATCCTGTAGCCAGTAAGAACTACAGAAACACTGATACCACTATAATGTCCAGCAAAAATGATTACCAGTGGTGCCATTCAGACACTTGGGTCATATGTTCTGAAGTTCAGGTTTGGAGTTCACGCCAATTTCAGCAACCGGATTTGCTTGACTTGAACTTTAAATGTGAAAATGAGCTGAAACCAAATTGATCAATGTTAATATATATTTTCAGCCCAGTCGCATATTGAATATTATATATTATATAATATTGAATGTATTGATTTGTGTACGTAGACACAAATTTAAATTTTTTTTTCGTGATGGTCAACACAAAATCAATTTGTATATAACTCTAACAATTTGTGTACTATATCATCTATATTATTATTATTATTATTATAAATAATATTGTTGCAGTTGATACAATGAAATAGATGGTTTTCTTTTAAGATGATTTAATCTATTTTTTGTTTAGTTTAAAGGTGCCATATTAACAAAGCGAGCTGCTAAAGACTCTGTGAAATCGACTCTAGTCTGTGTAGGATTTCATCTTCCCCTTGTTTAGCCCTCAGGGCCATAACCAGTAGTGTGTGAAGCAATGATGACATCAGATCTATTTAACAAGGAGTTTAATTTGCAGGATGATGAATGAGGCTTTACATTGACATGACAATTGAAATATGAATGTGGTTATAAACCACATTTGATTGATGTGTGAATTTAAAATATTTATTTTTCTTGCTTTAAATGAGCTGAAATGAAACCTTTATGGATTTTTTTGGTGTGATGGATTGTGTAACTGAATTCAACTGAAATGAAGTTTGACTTTAAATGGCCTGTTACAGTGTGGATCATGTTGTATAAAGCAGTCTGTAGCCTAATGATTTGTATTGATCTTGTTTCTTTAAAGGAGAGTGGTGCGGCTATTGCTAAGGAGGCAATTAACGGCAGCATGAGTGAGGAGGTCACAGACGCAGAGAGTGGGATGGGGAAGAACATATTGTGGATTATTTGTTATCACAGCCAAACCACAGTTTGGATTACGCAGCAAAGTTGAGGATCAAGACTGCTGGATCAAATATTCAACCAGGTCACCAGAAAGATTGTAAGCTGAATAAGATCTGGTATGAGAGATATTCTTGGCTAACGGGCAGTCCCAAGACTAACTGATTGTATTGTTGGCCTTGTCTTCTGATGGGGAAACCTAATGCTCACTTTAACACTTGGTCTGCTCAAGGATTCTGTGATGATAAGAATTTAGATAGGGCTACATAAGACATGACAAGTGTTCTGATCACATCGGCGCTAATAGTAGGCTTAAGCTTTTTGGTCAGGTGCCCATCAACGAGTTGATTGACGAGGGAGCACGTTTGCAGAGAGCAAACTACAACGTTTAAGTGAGACGAAACAGAGACACTTTAATGCATCTCATTGATGCGACGGCTTATCTTGGAATGCAAGAGCAATCTTTAAGAGGGCATGATGAGAGGCAGGAGTCAGCTAACAAGGGCGACTAAAGGGAGTTGGTGGACTTCATTGCATGCTATGACAGCATATTAGCGGAGTATATTGAAATTTCTAGTGTGTTCTCCGGCCTGTCTAAACAATGGCACAATTCAGGAGCACTTTTTGTTTTTTTTAGATGTGTCTAGTGGACAGGATGCCCAGTCCATTATGAGTTACTGCAGTAATATTCTAAATCTCTTAAAAGAATCCTCACTGGTATGAGAAGACCATGGACATCTAGAAGAATGGACTTCTCTTTTAAGTAAATTTGTCACTCAATCACTCTCTCATCGTCCTGGTAACAACAGCCAGTCTCTCATGATCCTGGTAACAATAGCCACTCTGTCCCTAGTGATGAACAAGTGTTAAATCCTTTATTTGAATGAAAGCAAATAAACACTTGATTAGAAGAATAAGTCCTGCATTCACAAATTTCCGTCTCCAGCAAAATGGACTTAGCATCAAAAGCAGAAGAGCTCATTATTACGAATTGTTTCTTTTAGTGTTAAATTATTGATTCATAACATTGGCCTTGTTATATTTTTCCTACACATAATTTACTCTGATTTCAATTTCTTTTAGGCACATAGATGGGGACCATAAACTTGTGAGATGGAGGATGGTGTTCCACGGCTGTGTTGATGGCTTCAGTCCAACCATCATCCACCTTGCTTGTGTATAGAGAACAACAGAACCTCTAGTGTTTGGTCACTATTCATTGCTGGTGTTCACAACTTTGGAATACCGTCCAGGGTGAGATGCGATCATGGACTGGAAAACACAGGCGTTGCCCGTTTCATGCTTTACAGGAGAGGATTAAACAGACATAGTGTTATTACTGGCAGGTCGGTGAATAATCAAAGAATTGACAGATTATGGGCTGAGCTAAATCGAGTAGTGTCATTGCATTTTGTTAATCTTTTCGACTTTGAGGAGCACGGTGTATCGCTTAATCAGCTCCATTTATCTTGCTTTCATTATATTTATTTGCCACGTATTCAAAGGGCACACTCCTCTTCAACTGTGATAAGGGGGCATAGTAAACAATGCAGGAATGCATAACCCAGTGGCCCATATAGACAGTGGCTTTGGTATTGATGACAATGGACAACCAAACTCCCTCAGCTGTTTCCATTACACAGAAACAAATTAATTGGTACTCTGGAAAGAAAAATGTAACAGACGTTTGCAGAAGTTGAACTGAGAAGCAGCTCTCAAGGAGGGATGAGATGGAAGAAGCAGCTGTTTGTAAATGAAGCAGAAGAAATGTCATACCGAGTTTCCTTTAATACATCTTGGACAATGTTTATGTGGTAATCAGAGGAGCATTGTCTGGGATAAAAATGGTGTGTACTGCCCAAACAATGAATCCATCACTGACAAGATGGAGGGTTAAACTCTCCAAGAACCTTGCAGAGATTTGGACAACAGGACAACAACTGCAATAATCATATTTACATTAGATATCCTTATTTGAATGTATACCTGTAGTAGTCACTGAAAGGTATACTTGTTGTAATGGTTTGGTACAGCCAATAAGAACCTCTTGTTCTCAGTGCAGCCAATAAAACACTCTTATTATGCATTTTTCTTCATTTAACTAGCATTTCAAGGCATTTTCCCCTTTAATTATTCATCTTTTTATTGTGAACCTTGTATCTAGCAATACAAACACAAACAACAGCATTGTGATGCATTTATTGTCTCATTTTTTAAACCTTTGATAAATAAATGCATTGTGCAAACCACAATGGAAGATTTCCTCAGCATATGTTTCAGAATACATACGGGTAATTCATCAGATGTGAGGTACACTTTGTCTTGGTTGCCAGATGCAGATGTTTGCAATACTCTTTTCTTCATTGACTAGGAAGCTTTTCATGTCATGTGACTTCCACCAAGCTGAGACTTCAATGGTCTTTTTTTGGATGTATCAATATTTTCCTATGTGTTCTTGTGGCTATACATAGGTGAGTTAACAGTGGACATCAAAGTGAGTCTGTAGGTTTTCTTAACCCCCTTCCCTCTGCAGCGTGGCATGTGTACTGTTTGAAAAGTTCCTTATGGGAACCGAGTGGGAATGCCCTGCAACTTTCTGGTTTCTAGGCCTCATGCAGAGACCACAGAAGACAGATTAGAAAAGATGCTTTCTGTTTGACTCGAGATGACAAAGGGTTCACCGGTGTCACCACTTGAATTAACAAACTATAAATACTGTACTTTAAATCAGTTCTTCATTAACTTAAACATGTGATATGGATTGCTCCAGGCCACAGCCACCCCCACCCGCACCCCCCTGTCCCACACACAGGATCTGTTCCTCAGGGAATGCTTTGGATGAGAGGAAGCTGAGTCAACATGGAGGCTTTGACTCCTGTCAGTTTGCTCCGGTGGGCCTCACACCAGAGGCAGAGGAGCAGGTGGAAAAACTTCTGAAGTTCCTGTGACTTTCAGCTCCCAGGAGGAAGTGACATGATGCCCAACAGGGGGAGGGACGGGGGAAGGGGTTTGGGAGGCTTGAGTGTGTGTGTGTGTGTGTGTGTGTGTGTACGTGCGTGTACGTGCGTGTATGTGTGATCGCCGTTAGACATGACTGTCCGCTCTGTCTTTGATGACTTACAAATGTGATCAATTGCCATCCAATGAAGGCACAGCTTTGCTGTCTTTGTTTTACAGCACAGCCACCACAGTATTAAAGGTCCCATATCGTGCTCATTTTCAGGTTCATACTTGTATTTTGTGTTTCTACTAGAACATGTCTACATGCTGTAATGTTAAAAAAAAACTTTAATATATTTTATTTTCCTCATACTGTCTGCCTGAATATACCTGTATTTACCCTCTGTCTGAAACACTCCGTTTTAGCGCATTTCAACGGAATTGCAACGGAATTGCGTTGCTAGGAAACAGCTTGGGTCCATGTTTACTTCCTGTCAGCTGATGTTATTACACTGAAATTGAAATTGAAATTGAAATTTCATTGAAATGGATCTAATTCAGAATTCATCCCTGCCTTCAATATGGACACCATATATTTTTCAGGGTTTCTTTGAAATTAGAATAATTGTAGATCTTTTCCAGAGAGCAGGGACCGTATGTGAATCTATATGAATGTGAAAACAGGGCACCAAGCTGGAGTGAGCTCTTCTGCACAAGTCTTTAAGGATGTTTTCACACCTGTAGTTTTTTTGCTCTGTTCTGAATCAGGGACCAAATTGTTACCATGCTGCATATTGTCTCGAGTTTGGTTTGTGTTCACACGGCAGCATTTACAAGCGGACCAAAATTTTGGTGCGCAAAGAAACTGCTCTCTAATTGGTCAGAATTTCCATGCTGGAAAACTCCCGGAAGTAAATGAAGAAGAGCAGACTTCCAGAACGCAACAATGGAGGGACAACTATGCGGCTTGGTCTTGGCACTGGGCTTCTTTTTTTACCTCGTAGCAATTTTTCACCTAGGCCAAATGATACAGTTTGAACATGAGGCAACTGGAAAACAATGTATTGACGCAGAGGAGTCGCCGAAAGAGGAGGCGTGCATTAACCCTCCTAAACTGTGACATGCTCATCGGCCGAAAATACTTCTGAAGATCCATCAGGTATGCCCGTGGTCTTCAACACATCCTGACATTACACCTGTTTAGTACTGATGTGAATAGCGAGGGCAAGCGTAAGCTCTTTTGTAGTAATGTTGTTGTTGTTGTTGCACAGCGCAGCTTGCTACCGGAGCTGGTTTAATCCAAAAAGGCGCAATGCTATCTCCAGTGGGGCCGGATCGAGGTTGGATCATGTTCTCACCACAAACGAAGCGCACTGAAGTTCGTTTGGAAGCGAACCGAGACCACCCCTTCAAGGAGGTCTCGGTTTGCTTGCTTGGTGCGCACCCGAGTGCGATTGCTTTGTCCACACCTGCCCAAACGAACCGCACCAAGAGGGTAAACGCTCCAGGGTTCCATTGTTATGAGGGTCTTACTATTTGTAGTCATGTTGGTAACAGCCTTCATAGACTCCCACAGCTTTTTAGAGTCCATAGAAATATAATTCTGTTGTATGATTATTCTGTTTCCTCCTTGCATCCCTCAGCATTTGATTGAGTTCCTTTTGCACTGTTTTCAAACCCGCTCTGTCATGATATCTGAAAGCCAGTTTTTTTCCGGTTAATACAGACCTTTACCTCTCTAGTAATAAATTATAAGGCTTGTTGTTAGGATACACTATAACGTCATTTTTGGTAACCACACAATCCACCCAAAACTTGATGTAGTCTGTTATTGTTTCGGTGGCCTCATCGATACCCAATTCATGAAAAATGTCCAAGTTTGTGCAGAGGAAAGATCCTTTGAGTGTCTCTGTGCTGTCTTTTGACCATACAGCCACTGTCTTGGTCTGTAGTTTACTGCTCTTGAACACAGTCTTGTAGGTTGGAATCAGGTGGACTGTATTATGGTCTGAATTGGACAAAGGGGGCTTTGGTCTAGCAGTGTATGCATTTTTTATGTTTCCATAGCATTTGTCTAAAATGTTGTTATCTCGAGTGCCACACTTAACATATTGTTCAAAGCCAGGGAGGGACAGTTCAATCTTACAGTGGTTAAAGTCTCCCAGAATGAAAACAGAGGCTCCAGGTGTACGTTGCAGTTGCGTGTGAACACAGTCTGCTATTTGAGCCGCTGCTCGGGCCGCATTTCCACTGAGGTACATAAACCGAACAATTATAATATTCCTGAACTCCATTGGAAGATAAAAAGGTCTCAGAGAGGCACAGCAGTTCAACGTCAGCGTTGCAGTCTCCCTCACGGTGTAGTGTCTGCACCAGCTGTCACTGACAAACACACAGATGCCTCCCCCTCGACTCTTCCCTGAAGTTTCATTTCTGTCCGTGCGGACAACAGAGAAACCCTCCAGCTCAATCAGAGAGTTTGGAATATCAGTCCAAGGCAAGCAAAGGTATCAAAAAACGCCGGACAAAATTGTGGTAATGGCAGGCAAAGGTCAAAAACACGAGAGGCACAGGAGGAACAAAGGCTGGAGCGCTGATATGGTAGAACAGACAAACTGGCAACAGACAAGGGGCAGCACGAGGACTAAATACACAAGCGAGGAGGGGTAATCAGAACTAATTGGGGCGGGGCAGGTAATCACAAACACGGGAAACACACAGGGGCAGGAAGTGAAGGATCTTCGAAAAGACAAGGTAAGTATATCAAAATAAAACAGGAAGTACTAACAAAATGAAAATAATGAAAACATGACCTCAACCAGGAGACTGGGATGTAACAATACTACCATACTATTTAGTATGGCAGAAAATGAATCAGTATGTCCCAATACATAGTATGTCAAATGCAATATGCCAAAAATACCAGGATGTCCTACTACATCCGATCACATTGTACAGTATGCAAGCCAGCATGCTTTTCTGGCTATTCTGACCCACAATCCACTGCGCAGCGGATATATGAGCAAGCGGATCAAAGTTCAAGGCACAATGTTATGTCAAAGTAGTATGTCCCAGTCTTATGCATACTGCATGCAACAGTGCCTACTTTGTAAGGGCGGCCGCAGTATGTACTAAAAGTGAAAAGTAAAAGTATGCGATTTGGAACGTAGCCATGGTGCATCTTTGCAAAGGTGGTTATTAAGTTGTGGGTGATACGTAAGAGATAATGTACAGCTAGCGGGTCATTGTTGTGAAAGAATCCCTGACAGGGTGATGTTTGCATCGTGGTCTCTCATCTCTCTGAAGGGGATTCTTTCACAACAACCCGCTAGCTGTACATTATCCCGCTTATTACACGGCTACTTACTGAAGAAATCAATATTTTTACACAAAAACGGTCCTCCAGAGTCCGACATCAGAGCTGCGCCCATAGCAACGGTCTGCTATACATAGCAACGGTCTGTTATACATAGCAACGGTCTGTTATACATAGTAACGGTCTGTTATACATAGCAACGGTCTGCTATACATAGCAACGGTCTGTTATACATAGCAACGGTCTGTTATACATAGCAACGGTCTGTTATACATAGTAACGGTCTGTTATACAAAGCAACGGTCTGTTATACATAGCAACGGTCTGCTATACATAGCAACGGTCTGTTATACAGAAATTACAGACCGCAGAACGCCGTAATTGACCAATCAGAATCGAGTATTCAACACGGCCGTGTAATAAATTCTAATAAGGCTGTATGAGACATAGGAAGGGGCGCCAAATCTTGTTGAATCGCATGCTTTCTGATCAACGCAGCCCACAAAAAACTGACTCGGTTGTCTTATTGCACAGTTTCTGGGTTGGTAGCTACTCCAGATACCCAACTGTATGTGCACAAGCACTGAAAAAGTGAGTTATTCATCATATGTCCCCTTTAAATAGAGGATGATAATCTCAGTGGGATACTGTTCCCCAAAGGATGGTAGTTTCCAAAATGAGATTCCAGGACCAAAAAGGACCAATAAATTACAACAAATCACAAAAACTATCCCAAGAATCACTTTTGTGGGGAAAAAGGCAAGTATGGTTCACATACTTTGTCTCCATTCAAAGTGAAGACATTTAAAAAAAAAAAAAAAAGCATTCCCCAGGTGGAGGGACATTTTATGTACAACTCCAAGTTCTTGAATCAGAGCATCACAGGCAGCAAGACCCCTCTGGGGGTTCGGCTGGAGCACATGAGCACTCTGGCCCCAGAAGATTCAGCTGTCTAACTGCTAGAAACAGCCTGACACAAAGACATGTGACCCCACCGGTGGAGGAACAGCTTACTGATGCAACTGAAGAAAACAAAGGCCCTCTAAATACAAATAAACCTCTCTAACATCTGCAGACAGAGAGAGGGGAGGCTTGGCAAAGCTAACTGCTTCTGCCAGAGCGGCTGCGACCGACGAGTAACATGTGACCAGAGAGTAAATAAAGCAAACGGCATGAGGCGGGAATGTAGCGTGGGGTTTGGACCCCTCAGGCAGACGGATGCTCTGGTCTCCACGGTAGAGGTCTGGCCTTGTCAGGGGACTGGACATCCACAGCTGTGTTTTCACTGTGTTTGTTCCTGAAGGCCACATGAAGAGGCTTCAATAACCAATAAGTCCTCTAAGACGACTGTGCTCCATCGCATGCATGCACACGCACACACACACACACACTATAGGGGGTGGAAAGGGACAGAGAGGACACGACTGTGTGTGATTATTTACTAAAAGTCCCACAAGTGTGTATGTAAGTGCATCTGTGTGTGATTGGTACAACTCCCGACCGATGTCACTGTCTTTCAGAGGCTGTAGCAAGCTCAGTGTTAGAGCTAGCTACGTGAAGGTACTGGTGTCATATGAAACTAGAAAACCGAATTAATCTACTGGTATCTGTGTCATGGTAGCTTGTCGGGAAGTAGGCTAAATAATTCTCCAAAGTGAGGCTAAGTTTTGACGTGGAAAAACTGGCATGGCCATTGTCAAAGGGGTCCCCTTGACCATGACATCAAGATATGTGGCTGAAAATGGGTTCTATGGGTACCCACGAGTCTCCCCTTTACAGACATGCCCACTTTATGATAATCACATACAGATTGGGGGCAAAAAACAATGCAGTTTTATGCATGGAGTATAAATGTGTTATTTTTTGCTATTCTTAAATGGTGTGTTTGGATATTTCTGCATACTGGGGTCCCTAAACAGTCTTGGAATTACATAAATTGTGGATCCAATGAGCCCAACTGTATTCATGTGTGATTATGTTAGTCAGAAGAAACAAATCCACGGCACTCACAGATAAAGTGTCTTTTTACTTTACTTTATTCTGGGTAAACAAACAAACGCGTTTCAGCTATAAGCCGTCATCAGCGTGATCACTCAAGCAGTAATGCTAGTTTTTTAAATATTCAGGTGAAGCACAGACACCAATCAGGAAAGAGACTACATGATTACACAATAGGATTCATCTCTGATTGCACCGCCAGGACACCGCCTCTCACAACAGAGGAGGCGTGACCAAAACAGTCCAGAAACAACCAGCAATACAATGAAAAAATATATCTTCAAAGCCCAACACCAGAAAAATATGACAAAAGCCACACCATAACACATAAATTAAATACATTTTCTATAGCCTCTATTGAGGGAAGACATTAATAAATTAAATCTATGCTTACAAACTGTACAATATAACCTCATGAATGCTCAGTGATGAAACTGCCTAGTGTCAGAGGCATAATAATTCCAATAACTGTAAAAAAACACTTAATTCTCTTTCATGCACAGTTTTGAATGCAAACAGAAGGGGGCAGCACATTGACTTTCCATCCCACTAGGCGTGTAGGCGAGTGCGATCTCCCCCTGGTCAGCAAAGAAAATATGAAATGACATCTTTTAAAAGCTACCCTGTTGGAATGATTTCATAGAAATAAATATGCAGCAGATCCCATGGGAGATAGAGTCTGCTCTCTGGAAATGGGAGTGGGCAGCTGCTTGCAATTGAGACCAAAGAGCTCAGCGCCAGGAATGTCCCCATTGCCTCAAAAACATAACAGAAAACACAACACAACATTAAAAGTACCAGAGCATTGGGGCTGGGAGGCTTCGGTGCTCTCCACTACTTTTTTTCTGTTGGGTCAGGAAATGTGGACTGGTGGACTGTGGAGGGGAGAGATATGAACAGAATGAGAATAACTGTCACGATGCTGAATGACAAGCATGAAGAAACTAGCAAGGCAACAATCAAATTACTCAAGTTTTGTAGGGATTTATCAGTTAAGCCAACCTGATCTCATGGGAAGTCGTATAAATAGCATTTTAAGGACATTCCGCGAGTTACGATACAACGTTCTCATACAACGGTTTGTATGATATCTTACAAAAAGTTATTCCTCATTTTTTGTGCATTTTCCTACGAATGTTTAGCGTCCGCTCCAGTCTTTTTTAAAAAAACAACTTGTCTTCACAGGAAACAACTGAATTAAGATTAGGCAACAAAACTACTTTGTTAGGTTTAGGAAAAGATTGACTTGGTTAGGTTTAGGCAAGAAAAGTACTTTCTTATGATTAGGCAACAAAACTACGTAGGGTTAGGAAAAGATCGTGGTTAAGTTACGCCAAACCAGAAGTGGTTACGCTGCACTTGACGTGGCGTAACTTAAGTGACAAATGCAACAGTGTGGACCTTTGGTTTCCCACAGGACATGAACACAGGTCTCCCGGGTGAAAGTCTGTTGTTTTTTGACCCACCCATCCACCCTGACCTCTTCCCTACGCGGTGATTGCTGCTATTTATACTTCACAATGACGTGGAATACATAAGAATCAATTTAGTAGGATATATACGAATTATAGTTTACTTTTCGTATGTATAGCTACGAACGTGTATGAGAACAGCCTACATGATAACACATTTTAGGCTTTCTGCAAGTCATTTAGACGCCACTGGCTTAATATTGTAAAACAGCTTTTCATTTCATAACATCATGTTGTTACCATGAAACAAAACTACAACAGGCAACAAAACTACGGTAACAGCCGCTAACAAAGTGTTTACATTATAGTCTGCATGGCTTACAAGCAACAAAGCAACAAAGGCGTTGTTATTGCACACAAAATCCCAATTAAAAAACAACCATGTCATTCATATGGCATTTGGTTTGCCCGGGCTGGTTACGCAGTTTGCTCTACAAAGTCCCAAGAGTGTCACAAATTATGATGATGTATCAAAAACAGTGAAAACATTAACATTATTTACAGTTAGTACATGTATTTTTCTCTCTCATTTACATTTTCTCTTTTATTATGGACCTTGCTTTAACTCTTTTCTTGATCCTAGCAAATGTTTAATCATTTATCTGTTTCCCTTTCCCCAGTTTCTCCAATGTAACATGTTCCATATGCATCACATTTAGAATTTTCCCCCTTTTTTTCCAGGAACTGCTCGTAATGCAGCATGAATTTTCATGATGCAGATTCACTAAAAAAAACAACGGCTCAAGTATAGCCATTTGCTAACTAACTGACTCCATGGCAAGATTCAAAGGGTTAAAAGGGATGCAATATAATTGTTTGATTTATTTTATCAACTGTTAAAAGCTCAAGAAAATATTGTATATTTTGACAATTTTGAAACAATTATTGAACTCTCAAATGCATTAATAAACGTAATCAAACTTTTTTGACTTATCAAAATTCAAAATGATATACCTATTGATAATTCCTGTTGCATGACATTTGTCACCTCAGCATTCAACCAATTTTTACTTTTGCTCACAACTCCTCTTTAAATATTGTCAACACTCCTATGGCTATTATATTCACATATCTGCAACAATTTGTCAAGCTGCCGATGTGTTTATGGCTGTCGGGGCTAATGGTTGAACTGGAGGATATCCTCCTTGTATACAGGTGGGGGGCCTCAGAGCAGCCCCTGACATACTGAGCCCGTTACTATGGGAACAGATTTTCTCCAAGAGAAAACAGATTAGGCCAGGTAATTTGTCTGTCAGCTGCATGTTTAACCTCGCAGAACCAACGTCTCTGACGGTGACACAAAAATTAGCTTTAGTGAGTAATGCAGTGCAATAAACGTAGTCTGGGAAAGGAGAATTTTTTTTTTTTTTTAAAACATATCTCCGATGTGAGTTGATGGTTGAACTTGGAGCGGAGTGAACACGTCACCGTTGTTACACTCAACATGAAATCTTGTTTTGATTCAGTATTTTATAAGCAATGCCAACCTTCTCATCTGTTTCTGGAAAAAGGAAACACTTTGCTTTCATCTTCAAATTTTTCCTGCATTTGTAAGGCTCTATGTGGAAGTAGATTTTTGCAGAATGTGAGATTTTGAAGCAAACTGTATTACGTTACACAAGCTACTCTAAAGTGCTCGACAAGGCAGCTGGCATTGTGCTAGACTTTGATTTGTAACTGTACTTCTGCTATGACTTCAGGCTATCGAGGAGTTTGGCAGCGCTGCGCTGACTATTCTACTGTTACAGAACATCGAAACATCAGCCCAACACTGCCACCACCTGATGAAGCAATTACCAATAATGCCTTTGACGTTTGACTATTTGTTTTGAAATCAATATTGCTTCATTCTGGAGCTGGTGTTTTGGGTGTGTTTATTATTTTTTACTTTAGTCAGTATGTTGTCATGATACAAGCCAGCCTCCATGACTGTAGCAGGGAGACAGAGAGGAGAGAGCAACTCGCTCTCTTAAGAGGTAGTTAGACTCTGTCGCTTTCTTTCAATCGCTTTTTTATGATACTGCCTCAGTATTCATGTTGGAGAGGAGCAAGCACTCAGCTTCTTCTCCCTCACCGTTGGACAGAGGAGAAACAGCTGTCTCTATAAAGTGGGCTGCATCACTGAAAATTTAGTCAAGACATGACAGGGATTCGGCCACTAACACTCTCCTTTAAACTTAAATGTCCAATATTGTAAAAAGTGAGATTTTCAGGTCTTTTATATTATAAAGAAGGTTTAAGTGCTTTATAAATACTGTTAAACTATCAAAACGCTCACTATACGGAGAAAAACACACAGCCCGCATTCAGAAATTGTGCGTTTGAAACAAGCCGTTAGGATTTCTGTCCATTTGTGATGTCACAAATATACAATTATATAGATCATTACGCGGTTTTAAATGTAAACATTCTAAATGTGTCCCAGTTTATTTCCTGTTGCAGTGTATGTAAATAACATTAGCTGACAGGAAGTAAACATGGACCCAAGCTGTTGCTTAGCAACGCAATTCCATTGCAATTCGGTTGAAATGCACTAAAACGGAGCGTTTCAGACTGAGGGTGAATACAGGTATATTCAGGAGGACAGTATGAGGAAAATAAAGTGTTTTTTGACATTACAGCATGTAAACATGTTCTAATAGAAACACAAAATACAAGTATGAACCTGAAAATGAGCACAATATGGGACCTTTAAACTTTATTATATTCGTCATACAAACATGCAATTTTGACTTCTGCATTTAACCCATCCTTGAGCCGTGGGCTGCTGTAAAGCGCCCGGTGAGCTACTTGGGGTTCACTGTCTCGCTCAAGGACACTTTGACATGCAGACAGTAGGGAGGTTAAAGGATGACCACTAAGCAACAGCCGCCCTCTGGAAGTGGTAATATCTCAAGGTGCATGAGGACATGATGGAGATGTTCTTACCCAAAGTGATAAGAACGGAAGATAAATGGCTTTTTTTTTTATCTTGAGCAAGTAATCACCACCATAACATGGTGGAGGGGATTGTGTGCCACAGTGACCCTAGGAGCTGGGCAATAGCTCCTGGTAGGGTCTCCCAAGTCAAAGTGGTCCCAGGGGAGGGGCCAGACGATTCATTGACCTTATTTAAATCAGCCAGAAAGGAGTTGTAGCATCTTGCCTGGAATAGGGATAGGCATTGGGGTTGGGTCCATTGTGAGCTGGGTGGCAGGTAAAGGTGGGGACCTAGGCGTGTTGACCCCCTGGCATCGCAAACATCACCTCTGTGGCGGGGGAAGGAACCGGAGCTGGCGCGGGAGGTGGAACGGTAGATGTAGGTGGGCTCACCTCCACGCATAGCATTGGTTCTGGAACCAAACTTCAAGGGGCTGGATTCTCCTCTTTTCCAAAGTTGCCCAGGGTGAGAGGCGCCGGGTGGGTGTGGGGAAATTCACAAGCCCCCGGCTGAGTGCCACTGGGTTGGAGTTTTCCCCTGGGAATGTCTCTATGTTGCCTCTATGTGACTGCTTGTCACTGGGACTAGGTCTCTGATGGTTGTTTGTGTCTATGCACCAAACGGCAGCTTGGAGTACCCGGGATAGAACCAGAACACGCTGGAGAGATTATATATCTCATCTGGCCTGAGAACGCCTCATGGTCCCCCAAGAAGAGCTTGAAAAACATTGGGAAAACCCCGCAACCCGCCCCTGGTTAAGCTAAGAGAATTGATGGATGGATGGATGAACAAGTTGGTGACTGATTGTAAAGCAGGAGTGGTTTCTATGAACCAATAGATTTCAGAATGCAGTGACATCACTAAAAATGGTGTAACGGGGCTACAAGACTTTCTGTCTGGTCGGACAACTGGACAGGACGTCTGTTGTGCATCTTTTGATCAGTAGTGATCAAAGACTTCTTATTCTATAATGCATATTCTTTCTCCACTATTTGGAGTTTAATCATCACTGCCATCTGCTTCTTGTTATTCATGTTCTTTAAAATATGTTTGTTGTGTACAACATGTACATTTTATCTGAATATATTAAGATAGGATTTTGGCCAGTGATAGGGCTGATGATAGTGATATCCAGCTGCATGATGTTTTGTTTTGGTCATACATACATACAGTCAAACATGCTATGTGTGTTAGGATTGTACACAGTTATTTATCAAAGGGGTCATAAAATAGCACCTAATTGAAAAAAGATGTCACTCTAGCTCTAGGTACCCATGATGTTATTCTAGCTAATTATAATAAAATACCACAAATGGCTGAGGGCCACTGCCGCTAAAAGCAAAACAATTTTCAGCATCAGACATAAATGTTTTCTTTTGGTTATTAACAATGTAAATTGCTGCTTGGCAGCGTCTGTGACTGCAATCAACTCTGCTAATTGTCGGGCATTTTATCCGCAGTTGAGCTCACAGTGAACTGGATCCAGCGAGGCTGGCTTCTCTTCACTAAACATGCCATTACTTTGCACAGTTTGTGCTGTGTGGACAGGGAAAGCTTTTCTTAGTACACCGCTCTCATCATTACCCGACATCAACGGGGTAAATGACACTTTGACTGATGCTCATAATTTAGAAGGTTGAGCAGAAACATTTGCTTCTGCTCTTGGAATGAATGCTTAATGAAAAGCAGGCAACATCAATGACATCTTGTTTTCCTTTCATCTGAGTAGTTCCCACATGTGTGATAGTAGTAGCAACTGTCAAGCATTGACTTGGAGCTGAAGATTTCAAGATGATCTATTGGCATAAAAAAAGGCGTTGTCTCCTGCTGGAGTGGGAACAGCATTAGGAACAACCTTATCTCTAGTTTTTGCTGTGTTGCCTTTATCGGGGTCATCATACAACACATTACAAAGAACATTTAAAGGTCCCATATCATGCTCATTTCCAGGTTCATACATGTAATTTATGTTTCTACTAGAACTTGTTTACATGCTGCAATGTTAAAAAAGATCTTTATTTTCCTCATACTGTCTGCCTGAATATGCCTGTATTCACCCTCTGTCTGAAACGCTCAATTTTAGCGCATTTCAACGGAATTGCAATGGAATTGCATTGCTAGGCGACAGCTTGGCTCCATGTTTACTTCCTGTCAGCTGATGTCATTCACATACACTGCAACCGGAAATACACATTTAGAATGTTTACATTTAAGACTGTGAAATTGTTGATTTATGACATCACAAATGTACAGAAATCCTGACGGCTTGTTTCAAAGGAACAGTTTCTGAATACGGGCTGTGTGTGTTTCTCTGTGGATTGAGTGTTTCAATACTTTCACAGCATTTATTTAGCATCTAGACCTGCTTTATAATAAGAAAAGACATGAACATTTCACTTTATACACTATGGGACCTTTAAGATGAGTATCAAATAAAGGTAAAGTAAGATTTTATTGATCGCTGGGTGGAAAATTCACATGTTGCAGCAGCTCAGAGACTAAGAGGTAAGACAACAGAAAAATAACTATTTGATATATAAATAATAAAATAAATACCATGGGTGTCTATACAGCATATATATTACAAAACCTTAGACTACATAAGTGAAATCTGCAAAGGACAATAGTTAAAATTCATACTTATAAACTTATTCTCTATATATAATGTTATTTAGGCAAATATTATGTAATATACACACACACCTTATAGAAGAAGAAGAACTTTAAGCCAAATACTGGTCTGCAGGTATTGCATAAAAAAAAGACAACCAATCATACACGTATACATACTGTACATATCAGCCAAATAAATGGGTGCCAGTTATATTCCTAAACTGGTAGAGAGTGGTAGATAAGGTGGCATGACATGACAACAATTCAAAATGTCTATATATATATATATATATTCATTGAAAATATCCAAAAACACAATTTAGTGATTTGGAGATATTTTAAACGTAGAAAAAAGCACCATAAAACCTCATTAACTTAATTATGAAGTCTTTATTCATGTCGCCTGACTTTGGAGATTAAAACTCCAAATTACGTCTACTTTTGAGGAGAAAAAAAAACCCAAACATTTCCATTTCAGTAATTTCTATACATATAACAAAAGATACTTCATTTCATTGAAATATCTTGTAAGAAGATCAGTTCCACCATTCCTTTTGACAGAGTCCCTGCGTTCTGTGACTCATAAAATGCGGTACACAGGCCTATAATTTACCACGTGTACTATGTTCCTCTGACTTTTGTTTCATGCTTGAACCGTCAGCATCAGCTTGCTCATAATTGTTTTCTGCCGAGCAAAATGATTGATGACTGATTGAGTAGCTTCTCGCTCTCCATCTGTGTGTGTGTTAGTGTGTGTGTGTGTTTGGGCAGCAGAGCCTGGGATGTTGCTAAGTGAAGAAATTGTTAAGAAAACAGTCCTTTGGCAAGTGCGACCTCACATGTGCAACTAAACAGTGTTTGGGGTTAGCTAATTTCCCCCATTTTTGATGGTCTCTGCCAAAGTTGAGCTCGAGAATGTTGCTTTTCAAATGGTTAACATTTCTTGGCCGTTACATACAAGAGCTGAATTAACAATATGTGAAATTTTTAAATAAATATCCCACATGTAGCCAATCATGCTTGTCAGTGCCTCTCAAAGCTGTAATGCTCCCTAGAGTCTAATGTTTGTCTAAACCCAAAGCTTTGCAGCCCACAGTTGCCGCGGCCAGGAGGTCATCATAAGACCATTAAGTTCCTCCAGAGCCTCTGTTACGCCCCGGTCTAGGGGTGCGGAGGCACAACATAAAGACAAGGAGAAATGGAGAGGGAATGAACTAAAAACAATGAACAGTTATTGTTGCACACAACGATCAAACAACTATTTAGAAATACCAAAGTGAAGCGTGGGCTCAGGGTGGACCAAAAGACAAAATAACAAACAAAACAACCTAACTTACCTACCGAGCTCTGACCAATCCCTATAACAAAAGATGCATAGGTTAAACCTCAGGAGAAAACGGATTAAATAAACTGGCGGTACACACCTACTGCTTCAAGGTGTTAAAGTCTGACATATTTACGAAGATAATACTGTTTATACTGAAGCTACCGATGTCTACACAAAGCTTTAATAGGAAATTGCTATGGCTAACACGAGAGCTAGAGCGAGCTACACCACACTACACGTGGTTCTTCACTTTACTATTTAACACACAGTTTACGAGTACAAGCTACAAACGCTGATGAAAAGGTTGGTTTTGCAAGGAGGATCGAAGCAAACACTGACAGCCACCCTTGCATCAGCTGTGCCTTAGCCTGAAGCTAAATAGACCAGCCCGCCTTCCTCAGCCAATCCACAGCGGCGACGTCACCGAAGGCCAGCCAATAGAAACAGCACCAATTAACACAGATCCTAAGAAAAAACGAGAGCTCTCACTCTACATTAATTTAATCACACAATATTACCTGTACACAAACTAACCGATAACAAATACACATAAATACGGCCGGCGGCGGCATTGAATCTTTTGGAGAAATAGCAGATGGGATGCTCAATCCCGTGCTCGTCCTCCAGCAGTAATAAACAATTATCTTTTCTTCATTCGCTTGTCTCTCCTGATTGAAATATGGATTGAAGCACAATATTTAGATAAAAACCTCAATAAATTTTGACTTTTGGAGCAAGGGAGCGGCGTTAGTGAGAACAAAGAGGCGTGGAGTGCTTGTTGTGTGGTCTTGGTTCTGGAGTTGAATACCAGAGCAGAACGGGAGAAGTGGGTTAGGCAGGTATTTATGGAAATGCAGGAAGTGGCACTGCTGAGGCGCGGTCCAGCTCCTGAAATACTGCTAGGTAGCTTCAATTAACAAACAATGAAATAGATCAGACAGTTTGATTGCAGAATGACAGCATGTGAAATGGTGGTGCAACTACATTTAGTGTTGAGACATGACCAAACCAGCACAACATGCATGCTTTGCCTGTTAAAAGCTGACAACATCCACAATCTGTCAGCCAAGCTGATGTGGAGTGTGGAGGGCACAGTAACACATGTCATTGTCCGTAGTCTACAGTTCCTCCCAGGAAAGCAAACATGGTGCCAGTGCAGTGATGGAGCAAATGTTGAAACCTCAGGGCCAGTCACTGAGTTGAGGTGACAGGACACTGCAGAGCAGTGAAGCAAAATAGTAATTTCCTTGACCCAGAGACACTAAAATGTAAATTAATTAAATGATGGGTGCACAAATAGAACATGCTCTATCATGCAAATTATGTCTCATATCTTAAACACTTGTTTGAAATCAGGCCTATCACCGTGGAGTGGTGGAGAGTGCACCTGGCTTATGGAAAAACACACACACACACACACACAAAGCTGAACTCCAAAATTCTCATGAAAGTTTGTCATGTTTACAGGCTGGTGCGTGCCAGTTTGTCCTGTGTCCTACAGACACGGTTGATCATCTGGTCGTGATTAGGTTCTAGCTCAGCTAAGTCATGTAAAATCACTGTCTGTGCTCTCCATTCTGGCTGCATATTCAGGATAGAGTATAAACATGACCGCGTACTGAATTGATGCTCCCTCTGTGGTTTAATCAGTAGTGTTTTGACAAGTTATCATCCACTAACTGAAATTGATATCTCATTCAAACATGTGTGTTCAAATGTACTGCCGATGGAGATCACCTGTATTAGTTTGCTCAAAACGGCAGATGTTTAGAGAAATATGACTGTTTTAATGCATTTCTTCATCAATCTTTAAAGGGACTGTATGTAACTTTTTACACGTATACATCATTTTTTATTGCAAATGAGGGGACAGATTGTAACCTAACCTAAAAAATGAGACCTTTCGCGACTTACTGTGTTACCTCTATCAGCCTGTAGAGTGCTTTTAATGTGAAGGACTGGAGTCCACTAATGCAAACTCCATTACAAACTCCAACACAAACTACACGGAAGCACCAAAACCGCAAAGTTATATCTCGTGAAGCCCGTCTTGCAAAACAGGAATGTGAACGACTTCGGAGGAAACTAGTGTTGCGGGAGTGTGTGTGCACGAGCGGCGGCGAAACGAGCGAGCAGCGGAGCAGAAGAGTTAATTTAGCTCTGAGAATATCTAATGAACGTACAGTGGAAGTTTGTGCAGAAATAAATGCTGCAGCTCCCCCAGACCAATAGAGGTTTCCCGTGTCTTGTTTCCTGCTGCTGAGTGAAGTGACGGGGCTCCGGAGAGAGTAACGTTATCGACTCCGACCAAAACTACGGTGTCTCCCCTGTTCCTTCTGACCACGGTCGGGAGGCTGAAGCAGGGAGTTAACACTAGGATCAACATCGGCCAGGCCTTCCATTCATGGAGGGACCTTCGTTTGGTCAGCTAACATTACAAGCATGTGAAATATAGAATGATATTGTGGTTTTAGCTGTCAATCACGTTCAGTCTCGTGTATGGTGCCTCATGTTTTGACCGATGCTCGTTGGTGTCTACGTGCAAGCACAAGAGCTAGCAACAGGACGCAGACTGTTGTTGACTTAACGGACACAGGTGTCGCTGTTAACAAGCAATTCCTGATTCTTACATAGAGTCCCTTTAATGGTGACACATTATACAAAATTAACTTTTTCATGGCGTTTCAACATAAATGTGTCTTCAACGAGTCTAGGGACCCTCAAAGTGTGAGAAAAGACCATCATCGCTTTTTCTTCTGCTCCATTTATTAGGAAATGTTTGTAACAATGAGCTAGTCAGTAAAAACTTTACCAGTGAAAAGGTCAAACTTACTCTGTGAAACATGGACACAGTACAGTCCTCACAGTAGCTGCTGATACTTTAGTTTTTCAACTGAGTTGAAAAAGTCTATTCCACACAAGTGACTGTGGAAAGCAAAGTGAACTATAAACGCCTCAGAAATGTAGTGTACCATTCAACAGGCACATTACAAAAATGCCTCATGAATCGTTAACCCCCTGAGACCCGCGATCCTGACTGACTTTACTGTCTTTTAGAGGCTCTAGTAGGTTCAGTTTTAGGCTGGAGTGAAGACACAGGTATCATATGGAACTAGAAAACCTAAAGTAATCCAATTGGCACCAACCGTGTCATGCTACCATGTCAGGAAGGAAGCTACAGTAAATGAAGCTCCAAAGTTGGGCTAAATTTTGGTGAAGAAAAACTGGCATGTCTATTTTCAAAAGGGGTCCCTTGACCTCTGTCCTCTTGAGGTCAGAGGTCAAGGGATTTGTGAATGAAAATGGGTTCTATGGGTTGCTACAGTAATCAATATACTATTACTTTGATTACTTTCGTACGTAAATGTAAACAAAGAACAGTTATTTATTTTCATTTTTAAAAATCCACAGGGAGCCACTAGAGAGGGGCTAAAGAGCTGCATGTGGCTCCGGAGCTGCAGGTTGCAGACCCCTGGCATAATGTGTCTTCTTTAAAAGCAGTACTTTGCCAGTTCAAAGATAACTTTCCTAATACAGAACCTTTCATAGAGCTCTGGTACTGTAGACCAGGAGTCGTCTGTAAAATGCAAATCTATGTGACCTCCTGAAGAGGGAACCACCAGATCAACACATTTGTCAGTTACTGGCCAACAATGAAGCCAGGAAAAAAAAGGCTCATCAAGTGTTTACCTGGTGAAAGAACAACATTTATCCAGGTTGTGCCATTTCAAAAGCTCACTGTTGACATCACTTGCTCGCATCAGTTGATCTCATTAATGATTAACATGTGAAAAATGCTCCGGGACTCTGGAACTTTCCTAAGCAAAGAGAATTAATGATGTCTTGTTTACATGTCAAACATACAGTTTTCATTAATGTTGAGCAAATTTGTTCTCCTTTGAGGGTACACAACAATGTATCTGTGATGTAGAGCTACATACAGTGCACACGTGGCAGTCAACAGGCTGCCTTATCACATAAACAGCTGTGGAAAACTACAGCACACTGACCAATACTGACCTCTATGGAGGAGGTGTCCTGCACTGAGGTGTCGATATGGATGGCAGCGACTGTAAAAGAGAGAATGATGGGAGCAGTGTTGGAGGGAAAAGGTCAGGGCCACAGCCAGTATTTTAGAAATATCCATCAATTCACACATCAACATCTGTTTACAGGTCTTGGGGAGTAATACTGCACAAGTGAATAAAAAAGTATAAAGTCTTTTGTGGCTTTACAAGTAAATAGAAGATTCAGCAAACGCTCCTAACTTCAGATAACTGTGTAAACATGCTGAATGCCACCTGTGCGGAAATGAGCGTAGTTGAAAAACTTAAATTTAGATAACAGCAGAGTAATTGCACAACTCCTATGAAAGGTCTGGACCACTCGTAAATTGTGTTTGTACCTGTAGAGAAAATTCAAAATACAAGAAAATTGGTGAATGCGACAAATTCTACTAAAGTACTCACTTTTTACATGTATAAATTGTTTTTTATTATAAATGAGGGAACAGTTTGTAACCTAACCTAAAAAAATTAGACCATCCGATACATTCTGTGTTTCCTCTATCAACCTGTAGACTGCTTTTAATGTGAAGGACTCGGGCCGGTGTCCCAGCGGATGTGACGTCGAGACCTTCCCTGATAATGCTACATTGTGAACAACAAATCTGTGTTGAAATCAGCAGGAGGAGAGTTAGTAACTTTAGCTCTTAGCAGCCGGTAGGCAGCACAGTCCTGCTTGGATAAATAACGGAGCTACTGACGTTAATGGAGGTGCCATTCAGTTATTATTATGAGACGTTCATGGTCGGCTCAGCAAAATGACAATTGGGTGAAGGTAAATTACAACGTCATCATGATGCGTTCAAATGTAATCTCGTCAAATTAAGTTTTTGGCGAGAAACTTGAATAAATCCAGTTGTTTGAAGGAAATGTTTTCACATCAATATAAAATAGATATTAAAGACGGAATTATGACTTGTTTAACTTCGTAACAACTTACCAAGATTTATTTAATCAAAGCAAATATTTAAATAATCATAATCATTTGAATTGCGTGTTTATGCAAATAACCACTATAGATGACAATAACAAAGTACAATACTGTGTACACTACCCTCGAAAAATAGGGCTCCCCCAGAAGCTACGGTGTAATTCGAACACTGTAATTTACCATGCATATAATGTTTTTTATGTAAAATATATTGAACATTGAATGACATCAGATCTATAATGTGATTCCTTCATTTAGCGCAGAGATTTCAAGTGGCAGATAAAGTTTCTGAGTGGCAGGAAGGGAAAAAAGTTAATTTCAGACCCTGAGTACAATGTTAAAATACTAGCATTAAAAGTAATCTTTTAATGTTAATGAATCATTAATAAAGGTTATGGTTCCCCTTCATTGTACAGAGTGATGTACTGTATGTGTGCAGAGTTTGTTATTCATCTGCTGAAAGGCAAAAGTTTCTCTGAGCTCACCTTAAATCTCAGTTTGACAGCTGGATGTACCGGCAGGGTTTTTGTGACATCCCCAACAGTTTGATTGGAGTTCACAAGCTTCATGAGCAGTGATTGGTACTGCATTAATTTTATTGTGGCGGCTGTGGCTCAGCGTTAAAGCGGGTCGTCCACCAATCGGAAGAACGGCGGTTCGATCCTCACGGTTATGGTGCTTTGCAATGACCATTGGTTGAATGTGGATGTGTTGAAGGGTGGGATATGAGACTGATCCATGTGCTGATCATTCCAGGTTGATTCTGGATTTATAAAAGGAAATTGTGCACTGATAAATCAGGATATGTTTTGCTGTACGTAAGCAAACATTTTGTGTTTTATAAATGAGACCCCGGGCCTGTTACCTGCTGACATAAAGCACCTCCTACAACATGCTATGACCACCTTCCTACACAGAGCTTTATGATTGGTCATTTTACTCAGTATAGCCACATGTTATGGTGATCGTGTACATTTACAGACTGCTTAAGCAGGTATATGAACTGTGGACATGTATGTGTTTAACTCCAGTGTTTGTGTTCTTTCATAACACATGCTCCTGTGAAGGAGGTCCGACTACCATCCACGCCGTCTGTTTAATTGATAAAGTATGTCCAGTATTTATTTATGATGCAGTTGTGTCTGCTGTAATGAGCTCACATCCCCTTGGGGAGAGAATCTAAGCACAATGAAAATAGCAGGTGTCTTGGGAATACTCCAGCACAGACTTCTTAAGCATAGTTCTGACTTACTGCTTAACCACTCCAAAGGAACCAGGAGTGTGTACACACACAAACACGCAGCAGGGATCAACTTAGGTGTATTTAACACAGAAACACTATAGTCAGTTCAAAGATGAATCCCCTGTTCTTGGGTGATTAACAGCTAGGAGTAATGATTCATGTGTGTTAATTTAACCATACAGAAAGTCTTCTCCCCTATAATGTGGTCTGAAATGGCTCAACAGATATTTGCTTCAGATGTACATTCAAGCAGGCTGTACAATAAAAGATTAACTGTTGTGTCATGGTCATCAACATGAACCCCTTCCTACACCTGACTCGACTAACACACCACCGTCTGGGCTGTTTATTGGCGTATACTGCATGCTACAGATTACAGGTTACATGAAACACATGGCTGCTATTCCAGAAACATTACATTTTCTCTAAACCAGGGGTCTGCAACCTGTGGCTATTTAGCTCCTCTATAGTGGCTCCCTGTGGATTTTAAAAATGGAAATGAATAACTTTTTTTTTGTTTACATTTTCATTTTTATTTCTCATTGTTGTAGGTCTATGGTACCAAGGTACGACGGAGTGTTAGGGCCACATTAAGGAAAAAAAATAAATCTGAGATTTCGAGAATAAAGTCATAATATTATGAGAATAAAGTAATAGGTTTCCGAGAAAAAAGTTGTAATATTACGAGAATAAAGTCATAAGTTTAAGAGAAAAAAAATCATAGTATTATGAGAATAACGTCATAATATTATAAAGTAGTAATTGTACGTGTTATTTTCTTTTTTTCTCGTAAAGTTACAACTTTATTTTCGTAATATTACGACTTTTTTTCTTGTTAAGTTATGTCTTTATTCTCGTAATATTACGATTTTTTTCTTGTAAAGTTATGACTTTATTCTCGTAATATTACAACTTTTTTTCTTGTAAAGTCATGACATTATTCTTGAAATGTTACTACTTTTTTCTCTTAATATTATGACTTTATTCTGGAAATCTCCAATTTTTTTTCCCTCAATGTGGCCCTAATACTCCATAGTACATTTTGGCCCTCACTGCATTAGACTTATATACTATATACTTAGACTATAAACTGTGTTACCTTCATCACAATGCTCAAATGTTTAGCGGCTCCAGACAGATTTTCTTTTGCCTAAAATGGCTCATTTGATAGTAAAGGTTGCTGACCCCTGCCCTAAACTATCCACCAAAACGAGCTTTGGAATAAAGTTGAAAAGAGTAAAAGACCCTCAACCCATTCTCCAAACACAACATATGGCTGATTATATTATTCTGAGCTTTAACATCAGAGAATTATAAAATGTTCTCCATGTTCATCCATCATGTTGAAGAAGTGGTCCTGTGTAGGATTGGTTTCTTTAGCAGAGAGCCCCTCTGGCTAACAGCATGTTTCTCACATATGCTCTTCGCACTCAACTCATCCAATAAATCTGTGCAGCAATGGTAGACATCTGGAAAAACCTGGCACCCTCTCCGTCCATGAAAAGCTGTGCTCCATCTTTAACTGCCCACAATACAACACAGGTGGTCTTTATTGTTCATGTCATTTTCCTTTCGCTGGTTAGAATTCCCACTTATTCATCGTTATTTCATGGACCTTTTTCGGCCAAAACCTGAACATTGTGATAGCAGATGGGTAAAGATGGAAGATAGAGTACGCTACAACTCCTGTACCTCCTCATTATCAGCCCATGGTGTTAACACTATGTATGGATATTAACACTGTAGGTGACTTAAATGATCTCCGATGAGATGAAACTAGAACATATTCATAACCTGGATTGGATTCTTTGGAGGGTTGTCAAAAATCAAGTTGTTGCATAATGTGTTGACTTTACAGGTATAAAGTAACATTTAGTGTGTTTCCTTGTTGATATGTTTACTGTGTTTCTCAACAAAACACATTGTGTGTATCCATGTAGTATAACAAACATGTTTAATTTCCTTCCTCAGGAATCATTTGCAAATGAGAACGCATGTTTAAAATCGTGCATTGTTTACACTGGTTGTTACATAACAGGAACACACTTGTAAAAATGTGGCACAGGCACAGCTACTGCTAAGAGAAATAAAACTCACCAAAATCGTCGTCGTTGTTTTTCCAACAATCACCGACTCTGCTTTGGTCGAAATAAATTCTGATTTCACAGAGTTTGATGTGAAAATATGTCGGCTGAAAACGTTGTTTCCCCTGCTGTCCGTCTCTCTGATGCAAACCGTACCCGAGTACACATGATCCGTGCCCGAGACCACCTTTTCAAGTGGACTCAGATCTGGGCTCGGGTCCCTAATTTGAAAGCACCCTCAATTTAAGTTCTACAAGGGAGAGCAGTGTGTCACAACCCAAAAGACAGATTGGAGAAGAATACTGGAAAGAATAATTTATTTTAAAACCAGTTAAAAAAAGATTAAAAGCCTTAAAAACTAGCAGACCTTTAAGTTACTTTAAAACCAGACAATACAGTAAAAGTCCCAGGGTGCAATATTTTACAACAAAAAGAAAACAAAAAATCTTCTGTAAGTTTTTTAGACTCTAAATACTTGTGCATACTTTAAGCTACAGAAACCATTCAGATATCAAAATGTGCAGCTCTCTAAGGGCATTGGTGCTTCCATTCAACTTTCTTCTACCATTTATAGTTTTTAAAATATTAAGCTTTTTCTTTGCGCACGGAGCATCCCACTACGTGCCCGGTAATTTAAATTTTTTTTACCCCCGGAGCATTGTGGACCCTTTTACGTGGTCGGGCCCGGGGGCTTGCGCCCCGATAAGCCCGTGCATTAAGACGGCGGTGCAGGGAGAGTGTCTATTTTTGGAGCAGCGGGACTTCGGGACAATGGGTTGTAGATCTGTGCTGTTTGGGAAGCAACTAAAATAATGAGTAGAACATTGCGAGTGTAATAAATAATATCTATATTTACATTTACGCACAATATTGTAAGGCTTGCGGCCAGGGCGCACTGAGCCATCCATGGATATATAGATGTTATTTTATATTTGTTATATGCTGTTTTTACACACTTTATTTGAAATGCAAAGGAACAGGAAGAGAAAAGGAAAAAAGGAGCCGCTGCACAGTGGGCGCACAGCACAGGGAGAGCTGACCGCTACTGTGTGCTTGAGAAAATTGTTGATTTTGCGACTTTTTGGCTGGACCGCAGAGGGCCAGCCCTACAAACCCAAAAGTCTGTCACTCATTGACATGTACGGCGTACATGAAACCTGCCTTGGCGGTGGTCTGATTTTCTAGTTTTATCAACTAATGGTAGGATGTCTGGCTCTTAATGAGTTCAGAATTTAGTAAGTAGTTTAATTAAGTTTTTGCTGTTGCTAACAAACTCTTATTTGCCTACACTGTAAAAAAAACCTACTTTTTCAAGAAATTTTACATTTTTTGTCTGTATTTCAAAATGACAAAAAAAAATGTAAAAATTACATGTTTTGTTTGTGATTTATATGTAAATGGTCTTAGATTTACAGTATTTGTTGTAATCACAATAGTAATTATCTAGTATTTTTTAAAGATAACTATTCTGTTTTTTAGAGGTTTATGACTCTATTTTAACAATTAATTTATGTTAGAAGAAAAGGATTTCATGGAATTCAAAAAATATTTATTGTAAAAATACAGATATTTTTTTGCAAAACTTCTGAGTTAATGTAAATTTGGGCTTTTGCAATGTAAAATTAAATGTTTCATTTGTGATTTATATGTAAATGGTCTTAGATTTACGGTGTATGACTATTCTAACAATAAATATATGTTAAAAGTAAAATACTTCTTGTAAAATTACAGTAATAAAGGCTAATTATATAAAGATATTTACTGTTTTTTTTTTTTTACAGTTTATTTATGTTAGTTAACGGACAGTATTTTTCCATTTTTTAACAGACATTTTCTGGCGCCCCTGCTGCCGGAAAATTTCTGTTATTTTAAAGTATTGTAAAGTATGTAACTGTAAAACTAGAAAAGATATTAGCACCTGTCTTCCTGTTAGTTACTGTGTATGTGTTAGCTAGTACCATGAGAAGTGAACTCCGGAGGTCTTGTGCTTAACTTGTGGCTCAGGGCTGTAACGCTCCAGGGAGCCAGAGGCAGAGAGGCATTCAGAGGCGCTGTTGCTGTCTGATGGATTATGTCCATGTTCTGAACTGTGGTCAGAGATGCTGTGGTTATTGTCAGACCGGTCAAGCCGACTTTGGGCCAGAGTTTCTGAGCATGGCTTTCTAACACTTCCGTTGGGTGAATGCCTACAGTATCTCGACGCAATTGGTGGACTTGGCGGTTACGCTCAGTGTCCTTATGTGTCTTTTTGTGACCCCCTTTCGGGTTGCTGCACACGGTGATCTTTTAAAGCCCGAGATCTGCGTGACACGTTGGTGTTTGAGCTGGAGGGCTCAGTTGGTTTACCCCCCCTTTTGGAAATGACCAGAGTTTCCCAAGCTATCTGTGTCATCTTCCTTATCTCAAGCAGTAAGGGGTTACCTCGATGCGTCCTGAGTACAACGTGAGGGCGTACACATGGATTCAGGTTCTAGAAAAACAAGGGCTTGAAGATGTTTTCTCCCATGCCTGGTGCGCTCTTACTATGAAAGTATGCATGCCTTAAACGTCTGTAGTAATCTCTGTGATTCACACTATGTGAATGTTTCATTTGGATGGCTGCGAACATCGCTGAGGTCTCGTCAGCAGTAGAAGAGAATTCTTCTATCAGTGCATGACGAAGCTCTGTGTAGTCATTTCTGACACTGGGAGGTTGTGTCTGTATCAAAACATTCAATGTCTTCAGCTATGATACGTATCGATGTATGGATTGTTTGTTTGATAAAAAAAGAAAGTAGAGATAAGTAGCCAACTAGTGTAAAATAGCATGATGTTGTGGGTTGGTTTTCCTCTTGTCCATAAGAATTAATATGTAAAATGATATGTTTTTACAGCCCCAAAAAGACCCTCCATCATGTCATTTCACTGAATAAAAACAGTATCTTTGGTTTCTGAACTGTTCAAAAATAAAGTGTGAGAGCCAAAGAGAAAGAGGACAGAGTCAGCGGAGGACAGAGTCAGCGGAGGACAGCGTTTTATGGCCTCTCTGACAAGGCTCCCTGCAGAGGGAATAGCTTTGATAAAGAGCAGGAACGTCCTATATCCAGTAAGGCAACTTACAGAGAGAGAGCTTTTCTGAGGAACTGGACATGCTTGCACATTATCTTTCTCGTTTAAGAGCTGGTGAAATGACACTATCCGGGCCTCCAAAATTTCACAGAAGAAGAAGAAGAAGAAGAAGAAAAGTCTTACAGGAGGAAGTTCTTTAATTGAATTGAGTGCCTGAAAAACTGCCTGCATCTTGTTATAGCCGTCTGAATTAGACAGCTTGTCAAGAGCCCAAATGAAAACATGTAGAGTGTATTATAAAAGCACTTAATCTTCATTTGCTTTTAGAGCTAAACAGGCAGATGTGCATAGCAACGAGTGGCTTTAATAACACTGGATTTGATCTTTGCGGTCTCGGGGATCACAAACGGAACATTTACACACTGAGAGATTTTCATCTTCTGCATGACTTCGGCTTACAGCTAATCACTATCAGGACTTGGCTCTGACTCTGTTGGCCTCTGAAATACTGTATCGGCAGTCAAAGTTTGAACAGAAACATAAAAGGAACAGTTTTTGAACACGTACCATTTTTCTTTTTCACATCTTTCATCATCCTGTGCACATGTAGGCCATGTAGGGCTCTATAGTTTAAAGACGTCCCGTCGTCCTGGGGCTGGGACATTGCTGGGTCCTCGGGTGAAAGGAGATCCTCCACAATGATGTACTGAACACAGGGCCGACTCGTAATGCCCCCTCATATGTGGAAACCGGTTGCAAATGTTAACCTATCCACCAGGTGGAGCAGTGATTATCGAAGCTGAAGCGATTGTACTGCACCAGAGACCCGCTGTTCTTATCATATTTGATGCGTTTCCCACACCAAGCATACTTTTAAAGGTCTTATTGATACAATTTTTATGTAGACAAATATTAAAAAATAATCCACCTTCAGAGCATTTAGAAAGGTGATGAATAAAAAGTATGGCTTTTCCTGAAAAAAATATTATGATTGTGAATTAATCATTTTAAAAAATTTCAGCCCGTCCAAAATGAATTTTGTTTATCTCAGTGGAAGATATCTGACGTTTGGTTCCCACTTCTGACAAGGCTTGTGAGCCAATAGTAAAACCACGCTGGTATCACGTGGTATCTCCGGGTCGTCAGTTACAGTAGTGTGTAAAAAAAACGGATAAAGGGCTGAGATTGATGGTAAGTGCCTGGCAACGACTTGTTGTGAAGTAAATGCAGTGGAACAGGGGAAGGAGAATGCAAAATCTAGTGGCTGAATGTTTTCAATGTTATTAATAGCAGCTTTAACGATTATTATCATATCATGATCATATCATGATGATCAGATCATGAAAGTATTGTATCATGTCTATTCTGTCCATGAAAGCTCTAACAATGCGTTATTCAACAGGATTAACCTACATGAAAGTGAACGCAATTACACATTTTTTGTACACAAACTTTATAAAAGTTTCTCCTAACTCAGCAACTCACAAATTGGCGGGATTCTTAAGGGAGTCTGGAGATTTTCTCCCCGGGCGACAGAGGATCAAATTATGGTTGCAGCATACTGTAGCCTTTTTTTTTTAAAAATTTGATGTCTACAGAATTATGCTAAGTTATCGTGAATGTGATTAATTTGCGGCGCTGTTAGATTGTTGCTAGACTGCCCCGTTAATACAGGTGCATCCTCCCTTTGTTCATAACGCTAAGAAATATGGATTGAAGCAGAATATTTCATTAGATAAAAACATGTTGTGAATTTTGGAAATGATTACATCGATCTTTTCTCAATAAATTTTGACTTTTGGACTGAAAACTTTGCGCCACGTCGGTCATTTTGCATGTGTGTGTGTGTGTGTTTGAGAGAGGAAGAGAAGGAGGAGCAATGTTTTTGTAGCCTAATATAATTTGAATGTCAACGTTATGAATGAAGCTCCGGACTATTTGGTAAGCCTACAGCCCTAGTTGAAACAAAAAACATATATTGCGCTTGCAAAGTAAACCTTTTAGAAAAAGAAAAAAAAAGCCGGAGGGTGGCGAGCTGCTTTTATAATATTTTTACAATGGAATTCAACACACGTGTCCAACTTGCCTCTCTATTCAAATGGGTATATACACATTTACACCTCTCTTCAGGTGATCAGGTTAAATTGGAGGTAGATAGAATATGGGTGCCGCTTTTCTATCGTATTATTAATGCATACAAACAAAATAAATAACTTAAAGGTCCCATATAGCGCTCATTTTCAGGATCATACTTGTATTTTGTGTTTCTACTAGAACATGTTTACATGCTGTAATGTTCAAAAAAAACTTTATTTTCCTCATACTGTCGGCCTGAATATGCCTGTATTTACCCTCTGTCTTAAACGCTCTGTTTTAGCGCATTTTGATGGAATTGCGATGGAAATTGCAACAGAATTGCATTGCTAGGCAACAGTTTGGGTCCATGTGTACTTCCTGTCAGCTGATGACATTCACATACACTGCAACTAGGAATAAACTGGGACACATTTAGAATATTTACGTTTAAATCTGTATAAAGGGTCTAAATATTGTATATTTTTGACATCACAAATGGACAGAAATCCTGACAGCTTGTTTCAAATGCAGAGTTTCTGAATACGGGCTGTGTGTATTTCCCTGTGGATTTAGCGTTTCGATACTTTCACAGTATTTATAGGACTTAAGCCTGCTTTATAATAAAAAAACATGAAAATCTCACTTTTTTTTTATGATATGGGACCTTTAATTTTGCAAATTTACAACAAGGCACAAATAACTACGGATTTGTCATACACAGCATTTCACAAAGTTTATGAAGTTTCCCCTAAATCAACAACCCTTTGCCTCTCTATTCAAATGGGTAGACATGGTGCAGGTCATCTTTGAGGGAATCATGTACAGACACTTTTTTGTGAACTGTAGGCCTATAATCAGAGAAGCACCATACATCAGGGGGCATTTTGGGTCAGATCATCACTTCTTCCAGGATAATCCAGGATAATCCAGGAAATCAGCTGTTCTTGTCGTATTTGATGTATATGAGGGAGTGTGCTTCCCACTCAGAGCATACTTTTAATGATTATCATATCATAATCATATGATGGTCAGATCATGAAAATATTACAATGCTGTAACCTTTTTTTGTGACTTGGTAAGGTTACTACCAGGTCACAGGGCTGTGACATGTCAGACTACTGCTCTCTGCTCCTTATTGAGCCAAAACACTTCATTAGCATTACAGTGCAACTTTGGCCGATGTTAGTGTTAACTTTTCCTGCTTCAGCCTCCCGACTGTGGTCAGAAGGAACAGAGGAGAGCGGAGTTTTGGTCTCCTGGGCCGCAGTCGATAAAGTTACTCTCTCCGGAGTTAACCCCCGTCACTTCTCTCAGCAGCAGGAAACAAGACACGGGAAACCTCTGTTGGTCTGGAGGAGCTGCAGCATTTCTTTCTGCACAAACTTCCACTGTACATTCACTAGATATTCTCAGAGCTAAACTAAGTCCTCTGCTCCGCTGCTCGCTCGTTTCGCCGCCGCTCGTGCACACACACTCCCACAACACTAGTTTTCCTCCGACGTCGGTCACATTCCTGTTTAGCAAGACGGGCTTCACCAGATATAACTCTGTGGTTTTGGTGCTTCTGTGTAGTTTATGTTGGAGTCTGAGTCTGAACAGCGTAGCCACACGCGAGCACGCATGGGACACCGACCCGATTTATACGTGTAAGAAGTTACAAACAGTCCCTTTGACACGACTCCTGGCTGAAACAAACGGTAAAATAAAGCAGGTATTTGAAAGTAAAAACTTGAGATTCAGTTAGAAGTCACACCCCCCACCCACCCACAAACACACACACAAACGCACGCACACACGCACACGCACGCACACACACACACACACACACACACACACATGCACACACGCACACACGCACACACACGCACACACACACGCACACACACGCACACACACACACACACACACACACACACACACACACACAGACACCCCACCCCTGCGTGGACGCCACCGCTTGTCCTAACAACTTTTCTGGTGGAAACACTGACGGGCTCTAGTATGACTTTATTAATATATGTCAAGTGTTTTTCTTCCTCTGTTTTTATGTTTAATTGCTCTGCTATGTCTGGTGCTACTTCATCCTCAATTCTCTTACTTACTTTTATATATGGTCTGTATTGTCTATCTGTTTAACTTAGTTATTTGTACTTTAATAGATTGTCTGCGTTGTCTATTATTGTGTTATGTTCGGGACCCCAGGAAGAGACTAGAGACACATCCATGTGCTTCTTATGGGGATCCTTGAATAAACATTAAGCAATAAACATGTTGTACAGGACATTTCCTCGATATATTTCTTGGCAAAACGCTGCACAAAAGCAGTTAAAAAGAGAAATGCCACTTCAGTGATCAGTTTAACCACATAACATTAATATAACTGTGAACATATGCAATGTAATTGTGAGCAGCCAGAATGGTTGGCCATGAAAATGTGTTACAACTCCTGCAGCAGGGTTTATAATCTATTAGTGTTTTAGAGAAGCAGCGTTGAATAAGTAGTGTCACCATTACAACAGAGTCACTTGCTAAATGTATTTTAAATAGTTGCTTTTGTACTCACATCAAAGCAGTCGTTTAGTGTCTGTGCTGGGTCAGTAAACTTCTATTCAGGGATGTTGACTTTCTGCCACTGAAACTCAAACATGAAGCGAGTGGTGTGAATGTGGCTCGCCTGTCCACGCCCAGCTGACGCCTTCCCATCATGACAGCCGCTGACTCAACTGGGAATAAGGCCCCTCAAAGAGTGACACTGAAAAGTTTTTTTGTCAAGCAGGGCTGAAGTGGCCAACACATCAAGGAGCCAGGGTGTGTGTCGGGCTCTTCATAAGCCATACATCACTGACACTGACAGTGGGTAGAATGGGCTGTCAGATTCACTGGGAGTCAATCACTCAGTCGGTGCTTGAGTTTTCGGTGCACATATGGCCCCTCTTTGCCCGCTCAGCACAACAAACACAACCAGAGTACACTGCCCACAGCAATACCACCTCATCTGTCATGGTGACAACAAACACATTCTCACTGCCAACTAGTCAAATTCCGCCGCTTGGTCAGTGCCCCTCGGCAACGGAGACCGACGCACGGGGTACCCCTTTTGCGATACTTCTCGATGGACAGGGACGGTGTATCAATATATGCTTGTTACGTGCATAGTGTCCTTTCAAAATAAACCTCCATTTTCACAATAAGTTAAGTTTAGGCAACTAAACCACTTAGCTAGGGTTAGGAAAGCGACTCACGTGACGCGTGACGTCACAGGACTGACGATACAGAACGACTCAAGTGACTAGCGACTCACGATTTACAGAACTGACAATACTAAATGACTCACATGACTAGCGACTAACCAAGGTTTAAATCCTATTTATCAGATTGATCCCAGTTTGTACATGTTAACGATAAACTGTGCACGCCAAAGTTAGTCACAGAGTTCCACAAGGTTCTGTGCTCGGACCGATTCTATTCACCTTATACTGTATATGCGTCCTTTAGGCAATGTTATTAGAAAACAGTCTTTCAAAAACTTTCATTGTTATGCAGACGATACCCAATTATATCTATCGATCAAGCCAGACGAAACCAACCAGTTAACTAAACTTCAAGCATGCCTTAAGGACACAAAAACCTGGATGACCTGCAATGTCCTGATGTTAAACTCAAATAAAACTGAAGTGATTTTACTTGGCCCCGAACGCCTCTGAAACAAATTATCTAATGCTATAGTCACTGTAGATGGTGTTGCCCTGGCCTCCAGCACTACCGTAAAAAATCTGGGAGTTATCTTTGACCAGGATATGTCCTTTAGCAGACACCCTCTACACATTTAAGAGTAGGCTTAAGACTTTCCTCTTTGATAACGCTTATAGTTAGGGCTGGCCCAAGACTGGCTCAAGCTGCCTTGGACCAGCCCCTAGTTCTGCTGCTATAGGCCTAGACTGCCGGGGGACTTCCTATGACACATTCATGCACGTTACTAACTTGATTTAATTATGTTGATTTTGCTCATTGAATTTATTGTTCCATAAGGTACATAAATTAACCTACCTTAAATTAATGAAGTGAAATAAAATGTCAATTCAGCCCGACCATTAGGCAAGAATTAATAACTCATACATTGTTTAAAATATAGGTTAATATGTTTGAATTAGTTTCAATTATGTTAAAGGCGGCAAAAGCTATTTTTTTGAGTTTGATATAAATAATAATAAATATAATAATAATTGTTATTACAGTTTACAACAATTTCAACTCAACTTTAATTTTTCTCAAAGTTTTTGGACCATTTGCTGTCAGAAAGTGATGTTGTGAACAATAAAGTAATATGTGTGTGTGATACTGTAGAGTATCTGCAGCATGTCCTTCCCCCTGTGTTGGGAATATTGAGCATTAACACCAGTCCCCTCCTCTTTGACTTTATTATTTGTCATGTTGGTAAAGATAGTTTTATTTTCATTGCGTTGTGAGCTCAAAATAGCCCGTGGCAGCTTGCTGAGGGCAACACAGACACAACAGCGAGGCATCTGGTGTGGTCAGAGGGCTGCAGCGGCCTCCGGGTACGGCTGCCCGTGTGATTCGTATAGTTTGCCGTGGATTTATGAGGTGTGATATACTGTAAAAAAGAAAATAAGACCACCACACAATGTATTCCTTATTTGGGTCCAACAACATTGTAAGCTTATAAATCTCTTTGTTTTTGTTGGGATGGCACAAACCACATGTCCTCACTGTTTGTTGTTGTAATTTCCTGGTTTGTAAACAGTGGAACAGCATTCTCATATGGACATAATGGTCCCCTGCATTTAGTCTCTGTCTCTTTTATTAAAATCAGACCCTTCTCACTGTAGACACATATTTCTTTAGTGATCTTTACAAGGCACTGTAGCTCTGCAAACAAACAGCGGGTGATGACATTGCTTAATGTTAATGTCACTCTCTAACAATCATTTCCATATCGAATTAAAATCACTTGCAGAGTCGGTGCAACAAGTCGCCACCTGACGACTGCGAGACATCTTTGAAGTGTGTGTGTCAGCAGCAGAGGGGAGCAGGCCTTCAGACTCACACTGTGTACACACAAGACCCACATTTCAAACAGTGGCTCACAAAAAGAATTTCTTGTCAAAACACAAGGGCTTTGGAGAAGGAAACTGCCGGAAGTTCCATAAGTGTCTTCCCCCTGCCAGAAGCTGTGTGTGTCAGATCTAAAACAGGCCTGTCTCTACAGCAACAAAGTTTACATGACCAAAGGAATTATCCTCTATATACTCCGCTTCAACACTTCAACACGTTTGGATCCTGTGACTGAAGCTTCATGTTGTCCAGGCAAGCCTGCCTAAAATAAGTACTATGACAAATATGTGACTTCCTGCTGAGTCGTCCCCATCACATTCTAATAATTTGTCTCCAGTAAAGAGGAATACATTTGAGATTCAAGGTTGATTCCTAATACTCTGGAAAAGCTACAAAACAAAAGTACCTGGAAGAGCACATTTAACCTGTTTAATAATGGAGTATTTACTCATTTGTAGTGATGTTACGTGCTGTGCCGAGGCTTCGGAGCGTGTGTCGAGAAATCCAGGAAGTTATCCGCGATGCGCGTATCGAGACTTGTATCGTTTTAGACCAATTACGCCATTGATGATGTCCGAAGCCTCGCTGCCCGGCCGTACCACATGACTGGTTCAGGAAGTGGTTCAGATCTTCACAAGTTAAACCAATGCCACTTTCCAGAAGTGACACAGAACACTAATATTACCCCTCCTGCCATTATTATATTATATTACACTACACTACAATGCAATTATTGACCAAAGGATTGGTTTACACACATAAGATGCATTACTCACAAAACAATTACAGTTTATTATACATGTATGTTATATACTCATAATATACTTACTAGAAAATAGACATTATATTATATATTATATAGATATAAATGGATTACATGGTAATATATTTCTTTTCATTGTTTATAGTCATTCCCAACAGCCTTTACTGGCGCAAAATACATTATATCACAGATCACATGGTTAAGATCATATCTGCCTGTTTTACACTCTTTGGCCACCAGGTGTTTTCGTGTGCCCATGAAGCCTCGAAAAAAATGAACCCTTTTCCGAACCAATTTGCTGGAAAGCTTCAATGTTTCATGAAGCTTCAGCTCGCCATCACTACTCATTTGATGATGAAGATGCAGCCATGATCCAAACAATCTCCATAGTTGAACAGAATGAATTTAGTCACTTCCTTTCTTGGCTGGATCAGATAGCTGCATCTACGGGTTTCACCATTTTGATTCTAAATCGGAAAGCAATCGAAATTAATTTCCAATCTTGACGATCGGAATCAAAAGTGGAATCGATATAAACCAGCACAAAAATCACAGTTACCGACAAAAGACACCATATTCTGAACAGACACATTACATTACAAACAATAACCAAAGACATTTTCATTTTGGAACATAAAACAACAAACTGAAACTACTTAGTCAGGACTAGGCAGGCATGAGGGGAAATGAGGGCCGTCCCTGTCGCTACGATACTCAGGGCACTTCCTGTATGCCTGATGGTATTTTATACTGCATGAATTAGCCTAACGGCTAGCAGAATTTGGTAAGTTAGTTAGTTATTTGTCCTTACTCATAGCTCTTCTACTCTTACTTGGTGTAACGTTAAGTCACTGCATCTCCCGACAGAACAACACCACGGTTGAATTTCAGCCGACATGCACGTTTATTCAGCTCAACAACTGTTGAATCAGAGCAGCTGATAGCAGCAACAAGCCAGCGGGACTACCAAGTGCCGTCTCTCAGCGCACAGACTGTGTCCAAAGCTCCGCTCAGTTCTCTTTTAAAAGAAGATTTTGAAAGTGTAAATGACAGTTGTCAGGACATAAAACCAATGATTGATTTTTATGAATCAAGACTCCATAGTTTAACAATGGCATGTTTAAATCGAAAATAGAATTCCTCATTTCTCCCAACTTTCCTACGGCTTCAAAGTTAGAAAAACATTTTGTCCACATTCTATAATATTCACAAAAACGGTCCGCCAGAGTCTGACATCATAGCAACGGTCTGTTATACAGAAATTACAGACTGCAGAACGCCGTGATTGACCAATCAGAATCGAGTATTCAACACAGCCGTGTAATAAGCACATTTATTCAATGGCCACAGAACATTCATGATTGTCTGTGCATTAGATATCCCACAGCTCTGACATAACATCCTCAACAACCCTCTCAATGAATCCTCATAGATGGATGGCGACTGGTTTGTAGGCAGTGGCCTCTATTTGTCAGAGAAGTAGAGTAATTTCAAGGCGGATATAAACAGACCAAATTAATGTTTACATTCACATGAGTAAATCATTATTATCAGGATAACCCACTCTATAAAGTAGCCTATTTCACCTTAAAAATAATGCACAATACCAAGAAGAAATCCCTCACCTCTTGTGTTTTGATGTGTCTATAACTTGTGTTACTGTTCCCATACTTCATGAAGTACAGTGAGTAGATATGTAAACACAATGCTTCTCCACACACTGTTCTCTAACCTGCCTCTGATTCCATGAGTCAAGCCAGATCCAGGTTACATGAGAAAACAGGTTGAGAACAGAATCCTGAGCACATGTAAACAGAGTCAGTGAAGCAGCCCGTCATTAGATCAGGATCCACAAGTTGAATCTTAGCAGCCCCTCCTTCTCCTCCTGCTCGCTGCAGAGCTGTTACACCAAAGAAGAGTTGGCTGGCTGCCCGCCAAACTCATCCACTACAAAGGACTACTGATTCATACTTCTTTTCCTGTTTAGACAAGGGCCTGAGGTATGCAACGCGGCTCCCAGTACCATGCGTCATGGTGAGAGTGCAGCCCTGGCGGGAGTCAAATGAATATAGTATATAGTTTACAGTGTGCGAGTGAGATGGGATGCATCGTCTAAAATAGCACTCCTCTATTTTATGTGCTCTGAAGACATCTAAATGTAATGTAAAGTTTAAAACAGCTTGGAACTGTTTCCAACAGTCTCGAGTGGACTGGCCCTGGCATTTTGGCCCATACCGGCCTATAAATAAATAAGCCTTCACTCCCCACGTGCATCAATGAGCCTCGGGTCTGACCCTGTCGCCGGTTCACCGGTTTTCCTTCCTTGGACCACTTTTGGTAGGTCCTGACCACTGCAGACCGGGAACATCCCACAAGAGCTGCAGTTCTGGAGATGCTCTGACCCAGTCGTCTAGCCAGCACTATCTGGCCCTCGTTAAAGTCGCTCACATCCTTACGCTGGCCCATTCTTTCTGCTTCCAATACAAAGTTTAAAGTTCAAAATGTTCACTTGCTGTCTAATATATCCCCCCCCACTGCCAGGTGCCATTGTAACGATATAATCAATGTTATTCACTTCACCTGTCAGTGGTCTTAATGTTATGGCTGATCTGTGCATATACATAAACTGTATTCACAAGGACCTGACATGGACTAACCACATCACAACTATTGTAAAAAAAAAAAAAAGCGGTGTGAATTTGGTGTGAGGCCCCAAATCCTCAGGGACTTGTCACGGGCCACTATAGAGAGCCTCCTTACATGTTGCTTCACCTCCTGGTACGGCAGCTGCACCAACATGGACCGCAAGGCACTGAGGAGGGTAGTGCACACGGCCCAGCACGTCACTGGATGTGAGCTGCCCAGCCTGCTGGAGCTGTACACCCAGCGGTGCCTCAGGAAGTCCCTGAGGGTCATTAAGGACTCAACACACACCCACACAACAGCCTGTTCTCCCTGCTGCCCTCTGGTACAGTAGGAGGTACAGCTTCTTCCCCCAGGCCATAATACTACTAAATAAATAACACAAACACAAAGTGCAATCCAACCCCTGTGCAATATGCAACCCCCCTTATATTTTGTTTTTGTATCCGTCGGGGATTCTTTCACAACAATGACCCGCTAGCTGTACATTATCCCACTTATTACACGGCTACTTACTTAAGGAATCAATCATTTGACACAAAAACGGCCCTGAGCTGCGCCCATAGCAATGGTCTGTTATAGAGAAATTACAGACTGTAAAACGCCGTGATTAACCAATCAGAATCGAGTATTCAACACAGCCGTGTAATAATGTATTATATTTAATATGTCCTTGTATATTTACTATATTGCTTCTTTATTTTGTTGTTCTACACCGGCGTGAGGCTGTTAAAAAACACACCTCATCCGGTGTAGCGGCTTTGAATAACATTACACAGCTGTCTACGAGGCGTTCATGGACCTCAAGACAGCTCAGTGTATTTCACTTTCCCCGGGTTAACAATGGGATGGTTAACTGTATTACCTAAAGAGGAAATACAGATCAGTCCAGCTTATCCCTGGGAGAGGGGCGGGGGCGGGGGGGGAGTACTCCCCTGTCTGTTTTTCTTTCATTTACCTCCACACGGGTTAAAGGAGACACGGTGTCCCTATGTCTGCTGCTGCATCTGCGGATGGGCCAGGGATGATGACCAGACTCGGTCATTTCAGTGTTCGTCCACCCTGATCTCCAAACAGGAGACAGGAGCAATGAAACACAGCGACATGATGTCCGCTGCTGCGGGGCCAGTCGGTGGTGCGTTCAAGGGATCTCATTGCCAGCTCAGCCCTTCCCATGTCGGTCCCCCATGGGTCAGTCTTTCGTTTATGGAGGGTCTGGCGGTGGAGAGAGATGAAAGACAGGACACCCTCCTCCGTTCACGGAAAAGGACCGGGCTCGGACCTGATTCACTGCCTCGTTTTGTGCGTTGTTACTGTGTTATTACAGATCAACGTGTGCAAAACGTTCCCCAGGTTAACAGTATCTAGTTGTATTGTATCAAGGGACAAATACATCTCACTCCGGCTTAACCCTGGGGGAGTGAGGTAGTACACAGTTGTCTATTTTTCCCTTATCGATCGCCACACATGAGACGAGAGGATGGAACGAGAGTTACGGTGTTGTAACCCTGATTCTTTGACACAATGTTTGCTGTTTCTGAGTGATCCAAGCCTGTTACTGGGGTCACAACAGACACAGGGAGTTTTACTCCGTGTACTTCCTGGTTCCCAAGAAGACGACAGATTTCAGAGCCATTTTGGATCTTCGCGGCCTGAACCGATGCACTGCCCACGAGATGCTCCGTATGATGACCATCCAACAGATACTGGAACTGGTTCAGCTGAAGAGAGTGAGGCGGGAGCAGTTATCAGTCATAACTGGGCCCCCCAATTCTGGGGGGCCCAGATTGATATCCCTGAAGTTTAACTGACTTGGTGTTATAATGTGTTTAAGTGTTCCCTTGTTTTTTTTGAGCAGTATATATATATATATATATATATATATATATATATATATATATATATATATATACCTTATGTTACCGTATGTTCAACAGCATTTTCAAGTAATGAACAAAGTCAATAGCTTGCCGTAAGGGTTATCATTCAACAGTGGACAGTTCAACAAATAATAGCTTGACATTTTACGGGATTATATTTGTTTCGTAATTATTGAACAAAATCTCCCAAGAATCAAACAAAAACATGTATTGCAAGTGAATACAAGATGCAAATGAAGCTATTTAGTTGACATGTAAATCAGTGGTTCACTAAATATTAAACTGCCCTCTGCAGTTCTTGCAGGTTTTTGGGCCAGAATTTCAGACAGATTTCCAAACTACAAGACTTGCCCTTTGCGTGCATGTTAAACAGAATTATTTGCAATATAAATTCCTACTAGACTGGGCTTCATTTCCCAAAGTCACCTTTGCAATGTGTAACTACAATACATTGGTTACCTACGGAGCCCCCCTAGACTCCTGGAGAACATTTTTATTAAGTCGTGCCCTCCAGTTAGTATCTTGTTCCCTCGAGTTAGAAACAAGATACTTCATAGTGCACTTCTTCCAATCATTCCTGAAAGTCCATGCATTGGTGATGTACGGAGCCCCCCTGGATGATGTACTTCGGTAAAGTTGGAAAGATATTGACAGATTCAAACTTCCCGGATCAATAACTCATAACCGAAACATTGTTAAAACAAAAAACAAGGGCGCTTTCTGACCGTAGTAAGGTAGACAACGAGCTACAACCTCATTTTAATCACAACGAGCCTTTACTGTAGTCCTACGAGCTGGCCACATAGCATTGGTCTCTATGTGCAGCCGGCTGTGAGACGAGTGGTCAGGGACCGTCTACAAAGTGCAAGGCCGAAAAGAGAAAACTATTCAATAACTTCAGTAATGTACAGTGTAGTACCACCAAAATTACTTCACACATCAATGATCTCCTCATGGTTGTACTAAAACATCTAGTTTGGAAAAATATGATTTTTGTAATCTGAAAAATATTCAATAACTTCAGTATTATGCAGTCTAGTTCCACCATCCCATTAAAAAATCACCAAAATTATGCAAAAGCATATTCTTCCAAACTAAGTGTTGTAGTACAGCTATGAGGAGATTATTGATGTATGAAGTAATTTTGATGGTACTACACTGTATAATACTCAAGTTATGGAATATTTTTCTCTTTTCGGCCTTGCACTTAGTAGACGGTCCCTGACTACTCATCTCGCAGCCGGCTGCGCATAGAGACCAATGTTATGTGTCCAGCTCGGAGGACGACTCGTTGTGATTAAAATGAGCTTGTAGCTTGTTGTCTACCTTACTACGGTTAGAAAGAGCCGTTGTTTGTGTTTTAACAACGTTTTGGTTATGAGTTATTGATCCAGGAAGTTTGTATCCGTCAATATCTTTCCAACTTTACCGAAGTACATCATCTAGGGACTGTCAGGAATGATTTGAAGAAGTGCACTATGAAGTAACTCGTTCCCTCGGGTTACCTAACTCGAGGGAACGAGTTACTAAGTTGAGGGCACGATTTAATAAAAATGTTCTCCTAGAGGTCTAGGGGGGCTCCGTAGTTACCAGCTAAATGAAAGACAAACTTATACTGAAGCATGTTTATAAAGACAGTTGGAAATGATGAATGTTTGCTGCAGAAGAGTGCTGCAGGAATGTCCTGAGTTGAGAAGAGAGGATCTGAAGGAGCAGCTGTAGGCCTACAGCCAGGGAGCAGCATCACTACAGGAGACGTGAGGGAAAGCAGGGGTTTCAATTCAACAGCTCAGCTCATAATGTTACATCCCCAAGCTGCTGGAGCAGCTAACTGTACACAGAAACATTCAGACAGGTATAGCACCAATTCCCTTCTGACTCACGGCATGCATTTAGCTTATCAGCTAATCAACTTTACAGTGATAGTCTAACTTCGACAATCTGACTTTGTTTTTTATTTCAATTTGTGCAGCAGCTGCATCTACAAGTGTTTATGAAGCATGGACACATTGCATAACGGGGCTAACGTTAACATGCTAGCGTATTTAGCTTTTTGGTCCTGTTATCCTTAAGATAAGCGGCCCCGGCCAGCCAATCGGACGTCAGTTGAGTCGGGCGCTTAGACCCGACCTCTCAGGCAGCTCCACACACAAATAGAAATAAAAACTCTCCAATTTTCTATTTTTCAATCTTCCGTTTTCCTATCCAACATTCCACAAATAGAAAATTAGAAAAAGAACTCAAAAATCTTAATTATACATTGATCTGACAAACGAAAAATATTTGAAAATCTAATTAAATTTTCCAATTTATTTAGATGCAGAATCGAACTGATAAGCATTACACGGGCCGTAAATGTTCATTTCCATTAACTGAGGATATGACAAAATCAATATTCATCTTCATCACAGTTAGGACCAGAGACAAGATCAAATGCCTGTGTTAACCTTCAACATTAACAGGATCACTGAGCAGCAGGCATGCATAACTAACAGCTGACCAGTGATCAGTGAGAGGGAAACTGAGGTCATTAAATCAAAGTTGTTGGTCCTTTGGGAGCATGAATGTACTCAGAAAATTTCATAGTAATCTGCTCATTATATATCAGTATTTCTTGTGCGCTAGTGGAAATGTTGGCCTGATAGTGGTGCTCAATAAAAGGTCAGGATGTCACCAAAAAGATACTTGAAGTTAAGGTTTAGGTTTGGTTAAATATTGAACAAGTCAACACGCCCTGTCTCGACTTCAAGTGGTCATTGACTTTTTCAGTATCTTACCAAGGCCCGCATCTTTCCTGAACCAAGAGCTTTAAAGGTACTGTTTGTTACTTCTTACAAGTATAAATCATTGCAGGTCGGTGTCCCATGCGCGCTCACGTGTGGCTACGCTGTTCAGACACAAACTACACGGAAGCACCAAAACAGCAAAGTTATATCTAGTGAAGCCCGTCTTGCAAAACAGTGTCCCACCTGAACCCCATTTCCTGGCGACGGTCAGGCCGACCCCCCACCCATCGTCTCTTGTCGGCCCCTGTTCCTTTTCGGCTGCAGCAGACCCCTGTTCCTGTTATGCTCACCAGTGGTCCAAACTACGGCCAGGTCATCGGTTGCTGACCGCCTTCCCTGACCTCAAGTCTCCATCGCCAACCTTTGGGTCCTGCTTGACCTTCAGAGATTGTGCCTTCGCCAACCCCCCATCCTAACCAGTTTCTCTGTCTGTCCTGTCCCCGGGACGTCCACCTGAGGGGTCCTGCTCATCTGCTTTGCGGCCTCCGGGCCGTCCTTCGGAGAGGTTCTGCCCGTCTGCCCTGCCCCAGGCCGTCTGCCTGAGATTCCCTGCTCCACACCTGTCCAACAAACACAAGGCTTTCATACAGGAGGCCGTTGTTTGTGTCCTGTGCGTCACGTTACAATCATCTGTTCGGTCATGTCCCGTGTTCACAATGTTCAGAATCATTTTCACTGTGTAAACGTAGTAGTTTTAAGTGTTTTTGTTTACTTCACAACATAAAGAATGACAAGTTGGGACGAGAAGGTGCTGGACCCTCGCCATCCTTAAAGGTAGGTTAGGTGGCTAGTGAGGCAACAACGTGCAAGACTAGATATAAAAAGTGAGTTTCTCAAAAAGCTTTTGTGTAAATATTAAACAGACACCTTCTGTCTGTTCTGTAAATCAGTGGGAACATTTTTAATGCCATAAATAAATCATAAATCCTAATCTCTGGGAAGCCAAATAAATTAGCAGCCGTCATTATGACACCAGAGATGCTATCTGCACTCAAAACAGGTGTGTGTGTGTGTGTGGGTTTTCAATTGGCTTCTCTCAACGGTACATTCCATCGCAGCGAAACAGCTTAACCACAATACAACTTCTGTTCTTCAGATGAAACAAAGGAGTTTTGTGCTGTCTGTCTGTTAGGGAGGCCGAACCACCCTGCAGGCAAATACTTCACGCGGCTGACGCACTGTTATTGTTTATACAAGCATATACAAAATAGCTGCAGATATGAAAAAATTACTCATAGGAGGAGGTCGTAGTATGATGCTGATGGTCAAAATATATATATATAAATATTTCATGATAGAGTAATGGTAAATGTAAAGACTACAAAGCTATATTAGCATTAGCGTTAGCAACAAAACATGCTCCGAGTGTGCCCGTTCAAGCCGTATTTGCAGATATTAAGGTCACGGCTCCCTGAGGTAACTGCCAAGACCTGAATTTCATTTGATGGGAGTGTCAGCTCAGACCTGAATGCACTTGCTTGTGATGCTGAGGCGTCGTAATAATCCTCACAAACAGAATAAGGAGGGAGATGTATCTGACCTCTATTTTTTTCTGGGGAAAGGTAAAGAATGTGTGCATTTTGAACCTGCATTTTGAGCTGCACAAGGTCGTCTACCACTGCCGTTATGAAGTGTTCTGTAGATTATTTGTTCTGTTGTCATTAGCAACAAGTTTTCACTAAACAACAAAAAAACATTTCATTATCTTCCACAATAAGCCATTTAAAGGTCCCATATCGTGCTCATTTTCAGGTTCATACTTGTATTTTGTGTTTCTACTAGAACATGTTTACATGCTGTAATGTTCACAAATCCCTTTTTTCCCCTCTTACTGTCTGCTTGAATATACCTGTATTTACCCTCTGACTGAAACACTCCGTTTTAGTGCATTTCAACGGAATTGCGTTGCTAGGCAACAGTTTGGGTCCGTGTTTACTTCCTGGGACACATTTATAATGTTTACATTTAAAATTGTGTAATGGTCTAAATATTGTATATTTGTGACATCACAAATATACAGAAATCCTAACGGCTTGTTTCAAACGCACAACTTCTGAATACGGGCTGCGTGTGTTTCTCCGTATATTGAGCGTTTTGATAGATTAACAGTATTTATATAGCACTTAAACCTGCTTTATAATATAAAAGACATGAAAATCTCACTTTTCACAATATGGGACCTTTAAAGGTGGAGTCTGTGATTCTAATACAATAACACACTTTTTGTCAAATTCAGCGAATATCTCCTCACAGTCTGCTGGCTGTCCATTCTGTGTGTGCGCTGAATCAAACAGCCGCGCACCGAGCCACTGGGACTGAAACAAATATTATTTTTTGCATTCAAAGCTTCTATTGAGATTTTCAAAAGAAGCTTTGAGTGTCTGTTAGATGTATGTACAGATCACTGTACAAACGTAATAGTTTTAAACCCAACCATGAAGTTCTTTCCTAAACCTAACTAGTGGTTTTGAACGGTATGTGTCGAGTTAGGATGAGAACGTGTTGGATCTGCAGTCTCCTGCATGAAAGTTAAACATGCTACACGTCCATCCATCACCCCGACCTCCACAACCTTACTTTCAGCTTCATTACATAAAGGACACTACTTCCTGCACTGGCACCGAATGTTGCCCCTGGACATAAAGGTATGGAATGGTCCAACTTGGCGGCCCGGTTGCTGGCAACGGGCAGAAGGGGGCTTTATGGGTCCAACAAACACAGGAATTTAAACCAGGACACTGGTGTTGTGTTTTGTAAGTTAAGTTTGCGATGTGTTTTCCGTACTTATGTTACATTGTTTACGTATGTATTGTACTTAGTTTACGTACTTATTTTAAGACCAACATGACGTTTTTCCTCAACCTAACCTAACCTGCTTTAGTTGCCTAAACCTAAGAAAGTGGTTTTGTCGCCCCCTGCTGGTACTGCACTTTCATATACACATATAATATTCACACCTCGGCGAGGGAAGATGCGAAACTGCCACGATAACCTCTGGTGGACTGACGGTTCAATTACATGCTTTGGCGGGATATCGGGTTGAATAAGGACATATTTCCCAAAGAGACGGAACTGCTACAGCTCTGTCTCTGTATGTCCTGTGTGTATAACACTACAGGAGAGAAGTACCTACAGTTACTCAAGAACTGTAAGTACTGTTAGGACAAACGTTACTAGTACCTTCTTCATGTATTTCCATTTTGGAATGTTTTCATTTTTTTAAATACATATTTTAGAGGAGAATATTTGTTTTTACTCAAATTTCTGACATTAACATCCGTAATTAATTTACTTTGCAAATTAAGACTTTATCGTAACCCTAAACTCATAAAATGTGATTATTATCCGTTCTTATTTCTGTCTTCCCAACTTTCTGATGCATTGAAATATATATAAGTAACACTCTGAAAGGTACCAAATACCAAAGTGAGTACATTTCACTGTTCAAACTGGTACACGTGAATAAAATGCAGATTGCAGAACTTTGGTTTGTAATAATTGTGTTTTTAATTTTAATTAATTTTATTTCAGTCAAGGATTTAAAAATGTCTCCCAGCTCAACATCAGGACCTGGTGCATTATTATTATTATAAGTGTCAGTATAATGTATTTTACTCATTCAGCATGGCCTCTCTGTCCTGCACTGATCAGTATAGCATCATATCTGTGGAGGAGCGACTGCACTCTGCCGGGCTGCAGGGTCATGCAGACATCATCTCCTGCAGCAGGCTCTCTCTCAATGAGGGAAAATGTGCTGCCTGCAAACGTGCAAATGTCTGACAAGGGACAGACACGCATTTATAGTGAGAGAGTTTGAGGCAGGAATTTGGGGAGTTGGTCGATGTTAAGTCTTAAAATAACAAAACACCTGTATGTGTTCGCTAACAGTGTCGCAGTGTTCAGAACCTGTTTTTCATCCAGGTTCTAATTCTTACAGATACATGCACGACTGAACATGTTGGGTCCTCCCAGGTACAACGTGGAGAGCTGCTGCACAGTCGGGATCTCTGCAAACACACTGAGCATGGATGAACACACACAGTATGAAGTTCTGCAAAATGATTTCCATCCACATATGGTTTATCATACTGTTGCTTATATATCATATTTCAATTTATTCATAAAAATGGAAAAGTTTACCTCAATGTGATTTGGATAAATATATAAGCCTATTTGTATTATTTGTAACATGGTAATTCTGCCACACCTTCCTCCACGTTTTATAGTAACATAATCAAAAACATGTTCTTTCTTATCTTATTTCATGATTAACTAAAGTTGAGATATTGCAATTTGTCAGACTAGATTGTGAATGAAATGGGGTATTTCATTAAGTTGCGTATTATATGCAAAAGATTTCATGGTGGTGAATAAAAACAAAAAAAAGTTCATACACTTCTAAAAAGTTTTAATGTATATGATCTGCACAACACTTAAAGGTCCCATATTGTAAAATGTGAGATTTTCATGTCTTTTATATTATAAAGCAGGCTTCAGTGCTATATAAATACTGTTAAACTATAAAAATGCTGAATATATGGAGAAATACACACAGCCCGTATTCAGAAATTGTGCGTTTGAAACAAGCCGTGTCCATTTGTGATGTCACAAATGTACAATATTTACACCATTGCACGGTTTTAAACATAAACATTCTAAATGTGTCCCAGTTTATTTCCTGTTGCTGAGTATGTGATTAACATCTGCTGACAGGAAGTAAACATGGACTCAAACTGTTGCCTAGCTACGCAAGTCCGTTGCAATTCCGTTGAAATGCACTAAAAAGTAGCGTTTCAGACAGAGGGTAAATACAGGTATATTCAAGCAGACAGTATGAGGAAAATAAAGTTTTTTTTTTTAACATTGCAGCATGTAAACCTGTTCTAGTAGAAACACAAAATACAAGTATGAACCTGAAAATAAGAACGATATGGGACCTTTAATAAATGCCAGTTTTTACTGCATGAGGCCTGGAACAGAGAAATGTTATTACACTGCAGTAGATGGAAAAGGGAGTGTTGTTTTGGTACAGAGAGTAAAGGAAGTAGCTGTATCTTGAAGAAGATACTGCTACTTCCTTCACCCAAGTTTTCTTATCTACTGTTTTACTGTAACTGTATGACTTCCTCATTACTACTCTCAGATTCCTTTTCAAATGACCTTTTGCCAAACCATACGAGCTGGATTCTGCTCAGCACATCTCTATGTCTCATTGTTCCACCATGGACATGACAGAGTTCTTTCTATTTAAAGATGAAAAATGTAGTATGGTAACACACGTTACAACTTACATTATGATAGTGTTTAAACATCACAGTCTTTGTTATACTCCGGTAAAGAATTTCTGTCCATCTGGTTCAGTTACTAAAGCCCTTTTTATTTGGTCGACAAATGATTTTCACAGCGAGTGATTGACAGCTGCCTCTGCTGGAATTAGCTCTCATGTATGACTCTCTGACATACATGCACCATACCTCAGTGTGTATCTGTCCTCTGGCTGTGTCTTATCTCCCGTCTGTATCTGGGAGATGAAGAAACAGAGAAAGTCAGACAAAAGCCATATTGTCCAACTGTGGCAACTGAAAGTGATCCCAAAATATGCCAAAAAGAATGAAAGGTGTTTTCCAAAAGCATCTCTGTGACAAATAAGCATTGTTTGAAAATTGGCAGCCAGAAGCTGTGAAGGATTCCTCCTTGTAAAACATTCCTTCTTATTGTCACCAACACCCAACACCTGACTTCCAGCTCCAGTCCTTATTAAACCAATAAATTGTTGATGGCACGTGCTATAGAGAAACAGAAAAAACATGTCCTTGCTGTGTGAATGCCTGCACAGAACTGAAGCTGCTGTTCCTGTTGAGACAAAGTACCATCAACATTTTCTTTGAAACGTATTGTCTCATACATTTTTTTAATTTTTTTTTGTGAGTATTCCAAGTCGGATTCACCAAACTCTGTTAACTGCACAAACTTGTAAATTACTAATTTCAGCCTGATGAATGGCACCTGTTCATGAGGAGGTACGAGATACTATGACACTCAAATAAGCGCTAATCTTAAGAATAAATGGGAAAATTAAATACAATGTTTTATACTACCAGAGCAAGGAATATGCGTGGAAGATCATAATCCGCTACTTTAAGACACCACAAATTCAATGTAAATACTAGACTTGCACTCTTGCACCCTTGTTATGTCTGTATAACATTACATTACGTTGTCTCTCATCCCGTCATCTACCGCTGACACATCCACACATGTATCTCTCTGCTCTCAGAAGGAGGCAGGGTCACGCCTCATCAGTATTACTTTGCATGTGTTATACCCTGTGGTCTTAATGCTCAGGCTGATCGGAATTCTTAAAAATATTCCTGAATCTGGATCATGATCCGGATCACCACCAAAATCTAATGGATTGTTCATTGTGCCACACCCCACCCCTCCAAACAAATTCACTGAAATCCATCGCCAACTTTTGGAGTAATCCTGCTAACGGACAAACCAACAAACCAACGCTGGAGAAAACATAATCTCCTTCCTAGGCCTTCGGCTTTGGCAGAGGTAATAAAGAAAATGTAACGCCAAGATGTTGGAGAAAATGTGGCGAGGAGATGGCAACACACAGACATATATTCTGGTCATGTAAAATAATCAGTGTTTTTTGGGGAAAGGCTATTAGAGAAATCTCAAAAATTTTTTAACATAAGTTTAACCAAAAGCCCAGTAATTTTATTACTAGGGAAAATACCAGAGGAGATTCAAAAATTAGATTGTGCATCTGTTCTTAATGATAAGAGTTTATATAATCAAGCAAATAACAAGGAACTGGTTTAAGGTTGATGACTTAATGAATTGTAAATGGAAAGATCTGCTAAATGAAATATACGCAATGGAAAAAAATAACTATGTGAATCAAGAATCAAGTCCATGTTTTTGAGGAAAGATGGGAAATTATTAGGTCTTACTAAGATGTGAAAAATGTGTTATTATGTTAACATGTTAAACCTCTCAAATAGAAACATTATATATTATGTATCTAGAATGAAATGATGTATCCAATTACCTGCTATTACACTTAATAATGTTATGATTTATTATTATTATTTTATTTTTTGTGTGCTCATGTATTTACTTATTAGGTTTTCATTGTTATTTAATTGTGTCCTACTTGGTTATTATGTTTTGTTATTATTGTTTCAATATTTGTACATAAATATGTCAAAAAAACAAGATTTGATTGTTAGCATAATCGACCCTCCGAAAATTGCCATAAAGAGCTGCCTGTTCTGCTCTGTTTGTGAGCAGGTTTAATCTGCAAAAATGTTTCCAAAAAGTAAAAAAGAAGACCTCACACTGAGGAGCTTTCTGCTGTCTGTACCCAGCAGACAAAAACACACAATTTAGCAGTGCCAGCATTGGTATTAGAGGACCACTTTGTTTAGCAAATGTCCTAAACAAATATAAAATATTAATAGTATTAATAGTAGACGTGGCTTACGCTACATGACGTTAGATGCTAAGAATTTTCTTTCTAAAGCAAAGCAGTCCATGACTAATATAGGAGGTGATCAAGGAGGTGTGAAAATCATGGAGATATATTATAGTGCATAATATTACAGTAGGTGATGTTACACTGCCGGGTGCAACAGAGGGTGATCTCAAGGCAAGGCATGATGATGAGATATGGTGAACAGAATATACATTTAGCATTAAGTTTGTTAATTATACTATTTCAGAAGGGCAGACTATCTGTTTATGAAATTTGTTCGTACTTCTAAGTATGAGAAAGTTGCCACAAATGCTCTTAAAGGGGACATATCATGCTCATTTATCATACTTAATTTGGGTTTCTACGAGAACATGTTTACATGCTTTAAAGGTCCCATATTGTAAAAAGTGAGATTTTCACATCTTTTTTTATTATAAAGCAGGTTGAAGTGCTATATACCTTAAATACTGTGAAAGTATCAAAATGCTCAATCCATCGAGCACACAGCCCGTATTCAGAAACTGTGCCTTTGAAACAAGCTGTCAGAATTTCTGTCCATTTGTGATGTTACAAATCTACAATATTTAGACCATTTTACAGATTTAAACGTAAACATTCTAAATGTGTCCTAGTTTATTTCCGGTTGCAGTGTATGTGAATGTCATCTACTGACAGGAAGTAAACATGGACCCAAGCTGTTGCCTAGCAATGCAATTCCGTTGCATTCCGTTGAAATGTGCTAAAACAGAGTGTTTCAGACAGAGGGTGAATACAGGCATATTCAGGCAGACAGTACAAGGAAAATAAAGTTTTTTTTTAACATTACAGCATGTAAACATGTTTTAGTCAAAACAAAATACAAGAATGAAACTGAAAATTAGCATAATATGGGTACCTTAATGTTCAAAAAACACATCATTTTTCTCATCCTGTCTGTCTGAATATACCTGTATTCACACTCTGTCTGAAAACTCTGTTTTAGCGCCTGTCTCTTTAAGACCCCCTCACCAAAAAGCCCAGTCTGCTCTGATTGGCTAGAGAGAAAAAAATATGGTGCATCTTTGCAAAGGTAGTTCTCCAGCTGTGGGCGGTATATTCTAATGAGGCTGCATGTGACATAGGCCTTTTACACAGCACACATTTTGACTTGTCATAGAGGGAAAAGCACAGGTGTAACTAATAACACTAACAATAGCTCTGTTCTATTCAAGTGTCCCAGTGAGACTGACAGTGAGTCAGCACAATGCACAATACTTGGATCCTGAAATCAAAGCAGTTATATGTAATTCAGTCATCCTTATTTACACCTGTGCTTTTCCTACTGTGACATGTCAATTAGTCTTCTGTGAAATGTACAAGCACATACATTTTCTCCAGGGTGTAACTTAACTTATTTAGAATCATTATATACATATACTGTATGTATATGATTTTGTTTATGAGCCTGATGTGGGCTAAAAGCTTCGGTCTGATAGGGTTCATGTTGGACATTCCTACATTATGATGCTTCATTTAGCAGGGGCTCTTGTTATATGGTCCTTGGCAAGTCCCTGTTTTCACAAGCAATTAATTATTTCTCTCACCGTTTCCAAAGTCTCCGTTAAATATTTTTCACATTAGGCACAGATGGCCAACAATCAAGTTAAATACAGATTCAGGCTTATCCAAGGCCACTCCTCTCCTTATTAGATCCCAAAACAGCAGCTCTGGTCCTCCGTCATACTCCAGAAATCTAATCAGCAGTGTTCACTGGACATATCTGTACAGTTTCCCCTTGTTATTCTACTGCTGAGACAGAGGTTTGGCTGAAACATTGGATTCTTACAAAGAACAACATGATGCTCTGTCCAAAAGCTCAAACTACCATAAGACAAAAGTCCAAAATGACTGTGTTCAGTGAGGATCCCAAAACAGTTGAGCTGTTGTAAGGCTGCATGCAAGGCATCCTAGGTTACACAGGCGAGGCAAACACAAAACCATTTTAGCACCCTGCAAAAACTGGATAAAATGATTGATACGCGGACCATACTAGCCACCATTTATGAAACTTAAAGGGTAACTTTGGTATTGTTCAACCTGGACCCTATTTTCCCATGTATTCCATGTGATCCTATTGGGACAAACACTCACCGTCAATTTACATGAACTAACAGTGCTGGTTTTTGCCATGACAGGCTCTGATTGTTATTATAAGTGTCTGACATTATGGAAAGAGTCTCGCTCAAGGATGACAATGGGGGGGGGGGGGGGGGGGGGGGGGGGGGGGGGGGGGGGGGGGGGGGGGGGGGGGGGGGGGGGGGGGGGGGGGGGGGGGGGGGGGGGGGGGGGGCAACAGGAAGAGGAGTGTGTTCAGCTGTAGCAAGACTGCGAGCTCGGGAGACGGTTATTGTTCCTGTTGGTGCCGTGACCCTAGAATGCTGTAAAGAGTGGGACATGTTCTGCCCAATATGTCCCAACCAAGACTCCTCCTTGACACAATAACAAACAGACCTGATCAAGTGAAGTAAAAAGAGGTTTTATTTCTCTGTCGGGTCCTTTCCATAATGTTCTCAGACACTTCTAATAACAATCTGAGCCGGAGTGGACGTAACGTTACATATAACGCTGCTCACTGCCCTCGCAGCTTGTTCCGTGGCTGCCAGTTCCCTCAATACTGGACCAACTTCAGAAAGTGTTGTCCCAATTATTCACTTAGACACAAAAACATGGGAAGATAGGGTCCAGGTTGAACAATACCCAAGTTACCATTTAAGGTCATTTAATGGCAGTTCTTTCCATGGCAGTAGACGTGTAACCACTGATGCTAGAAAAGGTCAGGTTGCCAACCGAAATTTAGGATTCATCCTCTGGGGACCATAAATATCCTCAACAAAAATTCTGAAATATACTGTATATGACTTTGATTACTTTTCAATGAATCACAGACAGACCCCCCCCCCCCCCCCCCCCCCCCCCCCCTCACACACACACACACACACACACACACACGTGCAGATTCTCTGTGGTCAACCCAGGAAGGCTCTGTGGGTGTTTTAGGGCTTTCTCCAGTCTTCATTACACATGTAATCAGCCCTTCATCCAAGCCACACAGCAAACCACAATGTCAGCAAACCCCAATCATCCAGCAGCAGCAGCTGGGGAAAGGAATGTATTCTCTGCTGTCAGTCAGAGACAAACCTCACCATTAACCACTGTAGACAGCCAGCCGGCGGACCCCACATCTACCCTGGAATATTACACATTCAGTGTGTGATGGGTTTCAAATAGAAATCATTACTTGGAAGCTAAAGCTATTACACTGTATATTTAATGAGACATGAAATACCTCCTACTAGTTGGGCTGCTATATAAATATAAATATTTAAACCATATTCAAAGATGCCATGGATTCATTGCTGGATATATCAAATAGAAGTTTACATATGCACAATGCATTATTTTATATACATTTCACAAAAAGTCAGCCTGACATATAGTATTTTGCAACTTTAAAAACTTTTGATTTTAAAGACCCAGGTGAGTGGCATTTACAGCATCTTCAGGCCGTTCTGTTCTGTTGTTTCTAGGCTCAGGGGAACCATAGTTTGGGGGGAGATACCACCAGAGGATGATGAAGAAATGCAGCCCAGTATACTGAGGAGTAAAGTCCATACTGGACGTTTCCTCAGAGTAAGGATGTGGAGGTCGTGGTGATGGATGGACATGTAGCATGTTAAACTTTCGTGCAGGAGGCTTGTGATCACGTCCTGTCACAGACCTGCAATTTATGTTTGCTTTACCTCAATCTGTCCCTCTCAGTACCATAACCATGCTGTATAAGCACTGAATGTAATATTGGAAAATTCACCCAATACCTTCAGTATGTCCTTGTCTGGTGATAGGGCTGGAAATAATACCTCGACCACATGCTTTTGGAAGTCCTCTGGGTCCTCAAACAATGTTTGGCTGTGCAGCATGAGTTTGCAATAATAGACCCGCAAGTGAGTCCGGCAGGGTTGAAGAGGTTAGGGTTTGTGAGTATTTCCTGTGAATCAGCTCAGAGTAATCTCTCTGAATGCCATAGTGTTTAATCCTGACATTACATCTGAACCGTGTAAGTGCTTGTCTATAAATTATAGCAGTAACTATGAGTCTTCCAGATAATTACAGTGTTGTTTCAGACTACCAGGAGAGCTGGATGGACTGGCATGTTGCAGAAATGTTCAGGCTAATCAGGGCTGATATTTATAGCTGGCTGCTTAAATCATCTGCAAGGGTGCGCCCACCAACCAGTAGCTCTCAACAGACCTCTTAGTTCAATGTAAGACCAAGTTAGAGAGTGGTGTTAAAGCATGAAACATGACAAAGGCCATTATGAAATTCACCCTCACCACTTAAAGAGACAGCTCTGTTTAAAGATAACAATTTGCTATAAACACATGGGATGGGATGGGATGGGATGGGATGGGATGGGATGGGATGGGATGGGATGGGATGGGATGGGATGGGATGGGATGGGATGGGATGGGATGGGATGGGATGGGATGGGATGGGATGGGATGGGATGGGATGGGATGGGATGGGATGGGATGGGATGGGATGGGATGGGATGGGATGGGATGGGATGGGATGGATGGGATGGGATGGGATGGGATGGGATGGGATGGGATGGGATGGGATGGGATGGGATGGGATGGGATGGGATGGGATGGGATGGGATGGGATGGGATGGGATGGGATGGGATGGGATGGGATGGGATGGGATGAGATGAGATGAGATGAGATGAGATGAGATGAGATGAGATGAGATGAGATGAGATGAGATGAGATGAGATGAGATGAGATGAGATGAGATGAGATGAGATGAGATGAGATGAGATGAGATGAGATATACATACTTTATTCTCCCAAGGGGAATTTTCCTTGGGCTGTGCTGCATTCAGCTTAAAGGTCCCATATTGTAAAAAGTGAGATTTTCGGGTCTTTGATATTATGGAGCAGTTTTAAGTGCATTATAAATACTGTTAAACTATCAAAACGCTCAATATACGGAGAAATACACACACAGCCCATATTCAGAAACTGTGCATTTGAAACAAGCCGTTAGGATTTCTGTCCATTTGTGATGTCACAAATATACAGTATATAGACTATTATAAAGTTTTAAACATAAATATTCTAAATGTGTCCCAGCTATTCCTGGTTGCAGTGTATGTGAATGATATCAGCTGACAGGAAGTAAACATGGACCCAAACTGTTGCCTAGCAACACAATTCCATTGTAATTCCGTTGAAATGCGCTAAAACGGAGTGTTTCAAACAGAGGGTAAATACAGGTACATTCAGGCAGACAGTATATGAGGAAAATAAAACATATTAAAGGTTTTTTTTAACATTACAGCATGTAAACATGTTCTAGTAGAAACACAAAATACAAGTATGAACCTGAAAATGAGCACGATGTGGGACCTTTAAAACAATTCATAGCCAACAAGAGATTACAGTAGTACACCAAGACAATAGTAAAACATATCAAATAGTGCACATTCACATTGTTAATACAATATATTACAAGGCAAAAATGAGCATGGCTCACATACCTCAGCTCACCGCTTGACCCCTACTAAAGTAGGGCCAAAGGTTTTGCCCTTTTGGAACTATTGGAATTAAAGGTCATTAACTAATTAACTAATGGGCACCCTGGACTTCTGATCCACAAAAGGCACAACCAGCCCACACTGTCAACCATCACACCAAGTTTGAAGTTCCTAAATTAAATAGTTTCCGAGTTCTAATCCGGAAACAAAACGGATGGAAGGACGGACACGTCATCGCGGGGGTATAACAAGATACAGTTAAGGTAGGAACTTCACCTGGTGGTCGGTAGTCATGTCTAACATTAGGGGGTTGTGGAAGTGTTGACTGGAGCAGATTCCTGATAATTTGCTAAAGTATTCCTGAAGAACTGACCTGACCACAGACAGTGCAGTAATTGGAGGATCAGAGGGGATTAGGGGTGACTATGCTGGGCGATGAATGATCATTGTTCCCTGTTTGTTCCCACTAGAGGTTCCTCTGTCACCACCACACACTCATGGAGCTTTATTGTTATGAAAAGGCACTCAACTCTCGGTGAGCCATCCCATTTAAAATGTCGGTGTACATGACTGATGGGTAATATTTTAAAACACTATGAGTGGTCATACTACAGCATGGCAATGAGTGAAGACCAGTGGTTCAAGCTTGGTGAATCTGAATACACCAGCTTTAAAGGAAAATGTCTGATAGTGACCGAGGCTACGTCTGACAATGTTTGAACTTATTGTTGAAACCGACATTAACGCCCACTTTCCGCAGTGACTGGCCAGCTGTGTGGAGTTGGTATTTAAACTTCTCTCTCAAGCTCTCTTTTTCCAAACAATTACCTCTGCCACTTTTTGTGTGTACAACTAAGTGCACCACCACGACTGTCTGTGAGGAGAGACTGTCTGAGGGCTCTCCACGCTGATGCAGGTCATTGCGTCAAGACTACAAAGACACACAAAAGACAGAGTTCTTGAGAAGGAAATCAGGAAGGCAGTGTGATGACGGCAGGCTTACAGTGTGGACATTCAGAGCGGTAATAAACACGTTTGTGTTTACAGGTGGTTGAACGGCACGTACAAATTAGTTTGCTCCGGAAAAGCTGATCCAATTAACATATTTGTGACACAGGGAATTGATTTGTACTGTCCATTCCTGTCTCATGAATGATTGCAAACCAAGCTGCATCTCTCTCTGTGTGTGGAGCATATCAGGCTCAGCAATGTCAAGGTGGTTTGCACATTTAACAGGTAGCTTAAGTTGCCTGAACTTAACCAAATCAGAACCATTAAGGTGATAATAGGAGCTCAATCAGGAGAGACTCCATTTCTAATGAACAATAATGTATTACAAGTCCAGTCATTTTTATTTGTATAGTCCAAAATCACAAATTTGCCTCGGGAGGCTTTACAATCTGTACAGGATACGACACCCTCTGTCCTTTACAGTACGACCCTCTCATCGGATAAGGAAAAACGTAAAGAAAAAAAAATAATTTTAACAGCGAAAAAAATGGAAGAAACCTCAGGAAGAGCAGCAGAGGAGGGATCCCCCTTCCAGGATGGACAGACGTGCAGTAGATGTCGTGTGTTCAGAGTAACAACGTGATGAAAATCCAACATAGACAATCAATGACAAAAATGAATACATATAATGTGAACATATGTGAGAAGGTGGATCCGGGAGGATGTCAAGCAGCTTCCCGGCATCAGCAAACAGATAGAGCCAGGGCAACACAACCTCCTCTCCACGCCAAACAGATAGAGCCTGAGCAACACGACTTTCTCTCCACGCCAGATAGAGCCAGAGCAACACGACTTCCTCTTCATGCCAGATAGATAGAGGCCGAGCAACACGACCTCCTCTCCACGCCTCCAATGCTCTAATCTCGTCTTCTTCAGCTTTGTGATGCAATAAAAATTGGCAACTGTTCAACTCTATAATAACTCTCCTGAGTTATTTAAGGAACCTAGATAGATGTTGGCGTATCTATTATTCCCGCTGGTTGAGTACCAGAGGCGCTACATTTTCAAATATGTATTCTCCTGTCGATAAACTTTTCCCATTTAATGTTATCCCGTTATAACCTACCTGTATATATCTATGGTAATAACGACCAATCTGACCAAACGTTTCTCAGGCAGAACTTTCAGCAATTTTATTTGCTAATGTTTCAACTTACTCGTGTTCTAAATTTGTGTCATCATGAAATTCACGGCCTACTTCTTTCTCTCATTTAGATTTACTGGCGGACTACCAACGTTAAAGATGCCTGCCGCCACCTACTGTACCGGAGTGTGTAACATCTTCACTTTGTAAAGAAAACTGGATATTAAACCTGTTTATATAAAGCTCTATGAACCTGTAATGTGCCTGAAATGTGTCTACAATTGCCACTGGCAAATTGCGCCTTTATCATGTTGTTGTTCATTTATTTGATAAAATCTCAAAGCAGTTATGGAATGAACAGAAGATACACAGATGCAGTGTCCGTGAAAGTGAGATGATTGTGAACTTGCTGAAGTTATCACAGCAGAATTTTTTTGAAAGTATTTGTAAGTGATTCTCTTGAACTACGCTTATTGTCCAATCAAAGACGGGGTATATTTGCTTTGTCTCAAATGTCCGAAATGATTCCGTTGAGGAATGAACACTTGATTAATCAAAACAAAAGGCTGAAACTGAAGCTGACACTTCGGAACATATATGGTCCGTTTCCAACATAAATGTTAGTTTGATAAATGTTATACTTGAAGAAATGAAATAACACTCGGTTAATAATAGTCTCAAGTTAGCATGTAGGAGCCACATGAGCCAGGTGGAACATAAACAGTGAAGCAGTTAAAGCTGCAGAGTCAAAGTCTGACAATAATTATTATGTAAGTATTTTTTGTACCAATCAAACCCCACAAAGGAAAAATGTAGTTCTCAGTTATTCATGACCCAATCAAGCTAATGGATCAGCTGATTCCCCTTTTTGCATTCATTGGCAAATCTCATACAGGGCGCCTTATTTGAGCTGCTTCAGCCTGCCTACAAGCCGCTTGCAACCTCCGAACCGCCTCCACCCCACCACCTCCTTTTAATCCTGCGTCTGACTTAATCAATGTAATTTCTGTTGTCATTGATGCCGGCTCTGTTCTGCGCCCCGGGGTTGGGGGGGTCTTTGCTGCTGCTCTCCCTGCCTTTCGCTTTCCACGTATGTACATGGAAGGGCAAGGAGGTTTGCTCTCCTTGCCCTTATGCTTCCACGTAGGCACGTGGATGACGGGCAGGGAGGTCCCAGAACAGAGCCATACCGCCAAATATATATATATATATATTACTGCAAATGGAAATAATGTTTTTTTTTTTTACTAAAGTGATCCTAACTGAAATATAATACTTGACGGTGCCTGGGTGGCACTAATGAACATGTTAAGTGGACCACACAATGCAGAAGTAAACCAGACTTTGTCATTAGGTGGGCTGCTGAGTCTGGCATCCACTTCATCACTCCATGGATCATCTTTCCTTTCATCCTACCATGCTTCTGTTACCCTATCTGAGGTCTTTTACCCCTTTCATACAGGAAGGGGTCCATATGAACACCCTTTCCCTTGTCTGTACATCCTTGCTTTCTATTTCTCTCTTTCTCAATCTGTGTTTTGTCTCTTCTCTTTTTGGGGAATTGGTTAAAGTAAATTTAAACCATCATATGATAGATGTATTTTCCATCCCTTAATAGAAGCCCTGTCACTAAAGCCAACCAGCGTCTGATGAAGGAGGGTCAGCTCACTTTGGTTGACCCACTCTGATAACTGTAGACCACTGACAGGTTTGACCAGGTTTCTTTAATTCCCTACCCCAATTACAGAAGCTGGGTTTCTTGTATATTTGACGTTTAAGAAATGAAAGATTTTGCAGAGTACTCACACAACTTTTCCAAAATGTCCGTTCCTTTGAACCAACAGTAGATTAGTCTGTATAAAACATCACTGCTGGCCTCTCTTATCTCAACAACCTGGACATTCTCCAACCTAACTAAGCCAACATTACCATGGGATACACTACCACGCAGCCTTTTATAACATCACCATGACAATTGTTTTGTCTAGAGCCCCACAAAGTGCTGGATTCATCCAGACACTCTGGGTGGAAGGAGCAAGGAACATACAAGAAGATGAAGGGGGTTGTTTGGCTAAAGTCACCCAAGTTGCTCTTGGAGAGGGATCAAACCTTGAGGAGGCCCTTTATCTATCGTCATCCTTCATCCACGCTGTTCTTTGTTATGCTTCTGCTTTTAGATAAACTCCTACTCTGGAGGGTGAGCGCAGCACCAAGCTGGGGGCTTTTTCTTTTTTACTGTCACATTTGGAGAAACAAAAACTCTCATGGAGTTACGGGAGGTGCTGTGTGGGTGAGATGTGGGGAAGATAAAGCTTGTCGTCATGATTCCCTCGCCCACTCGTATGAAACAATCTTGTCTGTCCTTTGGGAAGGAAAGACATTCCTCTTTTTGCTCCTGCATTAATCCAATTACCAAACACCTGCAGACTTGCAATAACAGTTTCTGTGCCAAGATACCACCTCATTCCTCACCATCCCAACTACGTCTCATTTCTCCAGGACTGGGTTGCACCAGATATTTGTGCATCTACCACAAGGTTTGTGTGTTCATAGTAACTACTAAGACTAACTACTATATCAGCTGGCACCATTAAAACTTGAAGGCGAGATTCACCAACATTTACGTGGAGGTCCAATCAGTGCTGATGGTAATTGTAGTCCACTGAAGAAATAAATTCCCCAGTGCTGCTATATTTACAAGGAGAAAGCTGATCTCTCCAGGGCTGTAGTCAAGTCCGGCTTAATCGAGTCCAAATCAAGTTCAAGACCAGGTCCAGTCGAGTCCAAGTCAAGTCCAAGTCCAAAGGCAGTCGAGATCAAGTCAAGACCGAGTCAGGAGCAAATCAGTTCAAGACCATAATAGGCAATAATGTCTCTCCAATGGTAATATAGTGATTAATGAGTAAGGGTGGATAGAAATAATCTATCCATAAACAATATTGATCTATCTTCTAACAATTCATAGAAAAGTATAGAACATAGAATTTAGGTTTGAGGGTCATTACAGGTTTCTACAGGTACATTTAGGGTGTTTTCATCTTAGGTACGATTGATCCGTACCGAGCCCCAAGTACGATTGCCCCCCCTCTCTGCTCAGCTTTCACATTAGTAAAGTTGTTCCGTGCCCGAGTACACTTGTACATCATCCATGTGTATTTGTTTATGTTGAGATCAGCTGTTATTAGTGGCGGAGCATCGTAAAACACTTCATTCAAACTGGACAGAAACAAAATAAAAGTCACAAACCGTCGTTGTTACTCTTTCCAACAATCACCAACTCTGCTTTGGTCAAAATAAACTCTGATTTCACCGAGTTTGATCTGAAAATATGCCGCTCTACACTCTGTTTCCTCCCGCTGAGCAGCTCTCGTTCTTCAGCGGTAGACCATTAAAGCTAAATAAAATAATATCGCCCGACCCCATCACCTACTATTGTTTTTATTTTAAGGAACCTCTCGCCTGCCTTCCTGCTTTATCACCCACGGCCGTGCAGTTCAGAGGATGAGATCAGCGCATGCTGCGAGCATATAAAGACATAGATATGAAACAGTTTTATGTGTATACAGATGTCAGAGGAGACCGGCGGCATTTAAATAAGGCCTGCCATTTCACAACTACTCGCTGACTGCTAGCGTTACTCGCGTTAAATAGCGGTCCACTTCCATGTTTCGGTACGGTTGGCTTTCACAGCTGACGCGAACCGTACCCGAGTACACATGATCCGTACTCCGGACCACCTTTTCAAGTGGACTCGAGCACGGATCGGATCGACGAACCGTGCCCGAGTACGGTACGGAGCGTTTCTACTAATCAATCGAACTGTACTTTGGGGACAAGTGTACTCAGATCCGGGCCTGGGTCCCTGATGTGAAAGCACCCTAACTGAAATCCCTTAAATTCTCTGTTGTGCTGAAAAAACAAAAACAAAGCATCAATCAAATGACAAATTTTATTACCAATGAACATGTTAACCAAATATCATTTTGTACATAACATTCTCAGCGTGAGGTGGTTCTCAGTTACTTACTGCAATCAGATACATAACTCTTTTTTAGTGCATTACAAATAGAAAAACAATTCATTTGTGTTTCTGAATTATAAAATTATTTTTTCTAAATCATAACATTCACTTTTCTGAAGTATAAAATTCAAGCAAATTCAATATGAATCAATTATTTACAGTGGGTGTCCTATAGATTAATTAATAGATATTAGATATAGATATTGACTTATCTTCAGGATGCTGGAGAAGGTCTCCAGCACACCTCTGTCTCAGTGAGGAGGAAAACTTTCATGCATAGTAACACACACACGGCTCGCGCTCTCTGGGTTGTCGTCGGCGACAGCATCCAACAAAAACTGCCCACGCATTACAGCAGAAAAATTCTGTTTCTGTTGGCATCGGAGGGCAATTTGAGCAAAGGCTCCACCAGTTGATGTTTGCTCTCGACAGCTCAGGTTCTGGAGGGTCCCCGCTGGCCGTATCCTCCCCGCTGCAGCCTCGAGTGGCCTCTATCCGGCTCATTCTCAATCTGCAGGATTTCACAGGCCGGAGGAAAGCAACCAATCAGAGCTGATCTGGAGTCTGCCATTTCTGAGCAGCTGTCAATCATTCGTGAAATTCGGTCAAACGGTTAAACTAGGCAGCGCTGATCAAATATGAATCAATATTATGTTACTGTAATGCCTATTTCTCTCCTCAAATGTTTTCAGAATCATCTTGTAGTGTACTGTTTAGCTGTAAAATGAGAAAGTTTGCGACCCGGCAGCCATGTTGAGATCAGTTGAGGAAATACCAAGCACCGCCCACCAGCCGGAGCACAGCCAATAGGAACGCCTTCTCTCTCCCTCTCTGAAATGACCTGTGATTGGTCAAAGTCTCCCGTCACGGGCTAGATTTTCTAAAGCCTGAAAACAGAGCCATGAGGAGGTGCAGAAGTCTAGTTATCTCTCAGAACACTTGAATTACAATATGCTGAAAGGTTATTGTGGAATTTTTGCCCAATAATGCCAAAATATTTCTGCCTACTGAGGCTTTAACTGATTGCACTACTGCTATGAAAGTTAAAATGTAGCCTAGTTATAATTTGTTAACTCAGTGGAGAGTTATGCATCACTACATTGAATGGGGTTGCACCACACAAACTAGTATTTGTCACTAAATGTTTGCAGACCCCAGTAACTGCCAGGTGGAACTGTTGTGTAGCTAACTTAACCAACTGATAGAACTAACAGCTTGTCAATTTGTGACCTCTTTAAATTGAAGAGTATTGTGGGTAAATGATACGTGATCAAAATGCTATAAATGTAACTTTGGGAGTTAGGCTACTTTAACGCGTCTCCTTAAAACTGTTATCTTATTTTTAAAACAATGATGTCAAATAGTTGTATCAGTAAATCAATTTTGTGCCATTATTTCTGAGAGGAGTATGCAGGAAGTCAGCCAGAAGAGGTCTCTAGTGTGCATCCTTTAATGTGATAATCAGAGGTAGCCTGGACTTTTTAGTGGTATGCGCCAAAAGAGCAACTTTTATTGGAATGAATGGGGTGCCCTCTTGGAACACGGTATCCAAGGCTATAATAACAGGCTGTCGATTGCTGTATAGCAGTCAGTCAATTGAGATTTTTGGACACTCTAGTTCCATGAAACTGGAGTCATGTTACACACCTGCCAGGGCCTTAAGCTGAAAACACAACACGCAAATGTTTTGAGGTATTTGAAAAAGGCTTAAAGTGAATATCAGGTACAAATCCTGTTATCCAGCTCAAATCTGGGTGCTCAGTCACTCTGATCCATTTATCTCCTCCTCAGTTTCCTTTCATGCTCTTGAGTCGGAGCTGCCCTGTGTTTACAGTAGGACATGAAAAGAGCTCAGCACATTGCCGACTGCAATTCGTAGGATGCCGTGGACAGAGTGAATAGCTAGGTTTGTGGGACTGAGGGTGGGGGCTGATCAAAGTCTAAAGATGGAGATATATTCACATGGCACACAATATGAGCTGTTTGATCAGGCTATAAGTCAACAAGCAGGAACACAGTAGTGAACGTATAAAAGTGATGGAAAATTCTACTGTGGAGTCCTCGTACACTGCTCCATCCCATCAGGGTAATGTTGAGCGGAATCCAGGAGTGTACAGTATGTGCGTTTCCCCAACCTGACAAAACTATTTCTACTTCAGTTATGGATTTCTTTCCTTTGACAGAAACACTATAGACACATCCAGAAAACTTCCACTGTATCGCTGCATCCAGCTGGGTTTTTACAATATATGTCAGTTATGGAGAGAAGGTGAGAATATCCAAGAAAAAGAAGGAGCGGTGCCCCTCACTGTGCAGAGAATTCTGCTGCAGTATCTTGTCAGTACAACAAAAGACAAACTCGATCCATATCGACTTGCCTATAAGCAGGGTTGTGGTACAGAAGACGCTGTTGCTCTGGTTCATATTGTTATGAAACTTTTAGACAAATCAAATACCTATGCAAGAGCCCTCTTTCTAGATTTTTCGTCAGCCTTCAACACAATACAGTCAGACATCTTGGTGTCAAAAATGGTCCAGTGGGAACTGAAATTTGATTAGTTGGTATGCCTCTTTTCCTACTAACAGAGTTCAGATTGTAAAAGTGAACAAAACCCTTTCAACTGCCCTCACGACCAATGTTGGGGCCCCCCAGGGTTGCGTAAGTTCAGCTATGCTTTTCACCTTCTATACCGATGACTGTCGTACAAATACACCAAATCAATACATTCTAAAGTATTCTGATGATACAGTTCTAATATCTTTGTTAAGTAACTCGGACAACCCTGGGCTGCACCAACATGGCGTGAACAAAATGGTCGAGTGGAGTGACAGTGATGCTCTTAAGATTAACACAAAGAAAACAGAAGAAATTGTATTTGGTTCACCATCTGACTCAAGTTCCTATTGTTATTCATAATGAAAAAAATCCAGCAGGTATTTTCATATAAATATTTGGGAGTAATGATTGATCATCTGTTATCTTGGAAAGACCACATTGAATTTGTCTGTAAAAAGACAAAACAAAGAATTTACTTTCTCCGCCGCCTCAGGTCTTTTGGGGCAAGTAAACAAATTCTTCTATTGTTTTTTACTTCTGTGATAATGAGTGTTCTACAGTATTGTTATACAACATGGTACAAGTGTTTGTCCACTACTTTTTTCTGTATAATGACATTTTCAAATTCAAATTTAAACTTGACACATCTCACTTTTATGAGCAGGCATGTTCTGAACGTGCTATAGTGCACTAGTGTAACAAATGTAACATGGTTTGTTCCATGAGTGGGTACCAGTATTTATGGGGGTCAGTAACAACTTCACCTTTGAGCTCTTTGATCGTTTAGGAGCAGGTTTCATGATTGATCTGAACCGTTTCTGTTATATTCAGGGTTTTTCATGGATAACCGTCCCTGCATCCACATATCAACATGACAATGAGCCGTTCAGCTGCAGGAGAGGGGAATGTGCTTGTGTAGGACTCAGCAGTCAACTTCCCAACACCAAGAGCTTCAGATGAAAAGAAGAAAATGATCCGTCAGACCTCGGTGCACTCACTAAAGAAGCTATTTGACATGGGCCTCTTGGGCCTGACTGCTGTTGTGTTTGGCTGAATCGGATTGGGAGCTGCAGGGCAGCAAAAGCCACCTGTGGCTGCTATGCAAGAGCTGTTTGGATGGCAGGACGACACGGCCACCCCCAGACATAAGCACATATGCTGTAGCAAAACAGAGGAAGGTGTAAGAAAGGATGGTAGGAGCTTAAGATGAAAGAAGATGAAAGATAGATGAATGGCAATCCCACATTGGAGAGCTGTAGCTGTTTAAACAGGACAGATTGTTCTTAGGTTTAACTGCATATAAGACTTAATGATTCGATAAAGATCTGTCCAATGGACAGTTGCTACATCAATTTAATTCAACTTCAGTTCACCCAAATTACATAACAATATTACATTCTATTAACATTGGTACTATCTAGCCTTGCGAGATAGTTTTGGTTTTATTGTCTGAAACTTGTGTCTCTTCGGTCTAGAATGGAGTCGAATGGAAATTAGTTTGTGAGCCTCGAAACAAGAAAAGATAAAAAGAAAAAAGAACTTTGAACCTCATGAGCTTTTAAAGCTTCAGTAGGCAGTTTTTTTATCATGATTGGGCAAAAATTCCAGAATAAGAGAGAGACTTTGACCAATCACAGGTCATTTCAGAGAGAGAGCGTTCCTATTGGCTGTGCTCTGGTCATGTGGCCAGAACTTGGCGTTCCTTCAAGCCATCTCAACCTGACCTCAACATGGCTGCAGCTAAACCGTACACTACAAGATGATTCTAAAAACATTTGAGGAGAGAAACAGGCATTAACGTAACATAATATTGTTTCATATTTGATCAGCGCTGCCTAGTTTGACCGTTTGGTCGGAGTTTGCGAGTGATTGACAGCCGGCTCTCATAGACGGCAGATGGACAGCAGACCTCAGATCAGCTCTTACTGCTTGTTTTCCTCCGGTATGTGAAATCGTGCAGCTTTGTTACACTGGAAGAGAACAATTAACAGTTTTATTATGGATATGTGGCAAGATTTCGAGGTGCGGGAGCTCCTGGCCGTCCGCGGAGAGGAAGAAATCAAGCGGAAATTGCGTGACAGAAGCTGTCCATTGAATATGATGTGCACTCCATCCACCCCCATTTACAGCACCTCAGGTAATTAGTATGCATTGCTCCCGGGTGTGATCCAGGTCGTATCTGAATTGTCCTGACCAGGGTTCAACCAGTGTTGACTGGTTTGGTTTGAATTGACAAAAGGAGGGTAGATTAACCCTGGTCCAACCCTGGTCATTAGTGTGAAAAGGGTAAAAGTAAATTGTATTTACGAAAACAAATAAATACAAAAAAAACTCTAGTATTCTAAATGACTCCTCAACTATCAGGGATTTCCATATCTCCACTTTTGTTTAACACAAAAAATACAAATGCGTTATTGTGTATTAAGATATACAATAGTGGAAAGTAGCATTATTCTAAACAAATATAACTGTTAATAAGTCATTTCTTTGTATGGATTATGAATAAGGGTCGTAACCTGGGAAATGAAATGTTTCTATACCCAGATGATTGGAAGGATTCTTTTTGATGTGAAGTGTTGCCAAATGACCGTGGCTCTGTGTGGTATACATTCTATATAAAGTGCAATTTACACACTCAGCCTTGACCTGCTGGAGAACATGCACACAGACTGACTTTGTCTAAAGAATAATGAAGCAGAGTTATTGAACAACTTCATTCCAAAATCCTTACATATATCCATTATGTTTTTGGATACCAATGTAAATAAAATAGGCTCTAAACATTCCAAATGTACCTTAATGATTTATTAGCTTTGTCTGAAATCGTTACAGGGATGCCGAACAATACGCAAGCCCTTCTTTTTTTCCACAACAACCAATATGATTAATTTTGTCACTGCGTTTTGCCAAATTAGTGATTAATACAGTGTATACATTAAGTGTCACTACAAAGGAACAGCAGTTACACCGAGCACCTGGCAGAGAGGGAATGACGGACGTATTTATCAGACGCAGGCTGAGAATGTAGAGCTCGTTAGAGATGTCAGACTGCATGTTATGTGAGTTAGAAGACGTGATCGATTGAACACCTTAACAACTCAAATATGGCTCAACAAACTGGCAAACATCCACAGGAATATCACAGACTTTTATTGACATAGTAGCCTATGTGATGTTTTCCCTACCGACTGAATGCACAGCAAGTTTCCTTAATATTTCACATCAGCATTCAGCCATCACTGATTAGCTGAGCCGGCCTCAGGCGGTGGCAATCAGAAGCCTTGTGTATGTTGAGAAAGATAAAACATACTTTTCCTTTACATAAAGGATCAAATATCAAAAAATGACAAATAATGTCATTCCAACTGTCCTTTTTTTCTCCCTCAGTTATACGCTACGGCTCTCCCAACAGGCTCTCCTTCATCTGAACTACATAAATGAAGTTGAAATGAGGAAACAGTGCCCTATGGAGCGGGATGACAATGGTGAAACTGAGTGGAGTTTCGATGTTGGTGAAAGACGGAGCTATGCTTTCAAGCATGGGAGGGAGCCCGGTGCAAAGTACTCAGGCATAGCAGTTTGATTTCCCAAATGTTCATAATTAAACGTTTTCTATTTGAATAGCCAGCAGGGAACTCCTCGGCTTGTGTTTTCGTAGTGGCTATTGTGTTTGTGGAGCCAAATATTGGAAACTTTGATACCGAATCCCCTGGTGTATGTTAACTTTGGCAGCAGCCAAAGGATTCTGGGGATGCTTTTCCTGCGCATTACTTTGCCTCCACTGTTCACCACCCACCATCTCCTCAGGTCGTGGAGTTCCCTGTGTGTAGCCACTGCTCGCTGGGCTGAGGAGGGGGAAGCACAGGGAAGACATTGTGATGCATCTTGGGGTGAAAACTTATCTCAAATGTCTCAGAGGTTTGTAGAGAAAACACTTCAATGTGGGACTTTTTTTTTTTTTTTTTTGGAGAGGCCTATCTCCTCTCGCTGAACTCTGCTTCATCCTCTATCATACAGTACCTTACAAGAAACCTGCAGCCACCTCCAGAATGTATCCTCCCCCTTTACAGCATGTATGGTGCATGAACCGCTCACCCTGCGATCTGCCCAGGGATCAGTAAATGTTCAGACTACTGTGGAAAAGAGGACCTGGGCAAGGCTCCTTTGGCCCGGTCTCAGCGCAGCACAGGATGAGCCCCGGCTCGATGGGAATGTGAGCTGAGGGCTGCACAGGAGGAAAGGCAGAGTCAACAAATAAGCGGTAGAGCAAATAAGCCACACATACTGTTTGTTATTAACTTCTCTTTTCACGTGTGTATGTGCTTACACAGTACCACTGATACCAAGATCATCCACAGTGCTGTGGTGGCTTTCTTTTAAGAGATATCTCCTGTTGAAGGTTAGTCATCTTTTTTTATATAATAAATGCATGGCAGAACTATGACCCTACGACTTCCACTGGCCATTATACCCACCCCAACCTGTAAGATGAGAGGAGATTCAACATTATTATAGTCATTACACAGAGTACAAGCACTGAGACAACAAAATACAGTTTAGCATTTAACAGAAGTGCCAAAAAGTAATGAAAGTAATGTACTTTTATTTATACAGTATGGACAGTAGTATGAATATGCATAGGCAGTTGAGAGCATATATTGTACAGGTAAGTGTTTGTACAGTGGTATTGCAGTAGAAAGTAAGACAGAACTTGAGCCAGTAGTGTTGTCCAAAATATCAAAGTATGGAAATCTACGGTATCGATACTGAATATTGGAAACCGTTTCAATAGTCATTTTCTGCAGTACGGATAGACGGGTACCAGCTGCACTTTCTGCTCTCTCTTTTCTCTGGCAGTGAGTTGACACACGCACGCACGCACGCACGCACGCACGCACGCACGCACACACACACATCGCTATCTATCTTTTAATAAATCTAAAACATGTTATGCTCCAAATGTTGTGTCAATTTTTCCCCACGGTATTGAAAATAGTATTGAATATTGATATTTTTCAAGGTACTATAACTTTCGTGTCCGTCACGTGATGTCATTAGGCCCAAAAATACTTTTTCCCTTAGACTTACATTGGAAAAGAGATGTCTGTAACTCAGAGAATCATTTTTTTTTTTAGGTGAATCAACTTCCCCTTTCGAAACACTTGAATAGCCCTTATTTAAATCTTTAGGTCCTAAAAGTTGTAAAATGAACTAAAAGCCGAATCCAGAGTTATTTCCCTTCCTCCGTTCATGTGTTTGAGACCCAGACCAAGGCTGGAGTCACCGCTGCTGAATTATTAATGACCTTAGTATTGATAAGCTCTGAGGTTATCGGTTCTTTTTAATGTTTTCGTGTAATTTATAATCGCGCTCCAGTACGCATCTCGTCTGCTATCTGTGTTGGGCTGAGCTCCTCCAACTACACACACACACACCCACAAGGAAGAAAACCAGGTGAAGTGAAGATAACCACGACAACTACACTCGTTACTGTAAGTGTAATATAACCTTTGCGAGTAAAAACCCAATACTTTATCAATACACCTGTTCAACAAACATTTAAAAATGTAAAAGAGATATTTCAATCTGCTCCGACTGCAGTCTCTCATCCACCACTGCTATGTTTACACAAGCACAGCGTCCTAGCTCGGCTAAACAAAAGTAGTCTGTATGTAGTCTAATTGGTAAATTGTTGTAAACTTATCTGCTGCTGAGACAAAGCAGCCCATCCTCTCTCTACCAGCAGCAGTGAGTCACATCAGCAGAGGGAGGAGGACAGAGGACAGGAGGAATGACTGACACTTACGCCCGGGACAGACTGGGCACGTCAGGACCGCGTGGCGGCTAAAGCCTCATCCACACTGGGAACGTCAGGAGCGCATGGCGGCTGCGTTACCAGTTGTTTTTTATTTCGGCGTCCGTGTTAACAGGTTAGAGTGCGTCTCAGCTGCGTCTCTTCTAGAGATTCGAGGTCTCGCTTATTTTTGCTGCGTGCCGCGCGTGGTTCACAGCAACAACAGACAGGGAAAGTGACTATTGACTGTATAGAGATTTAAAAAAATAAAAGCCCTCAAGCGTTTTTTCTGTGGACAGAATTCCTTAATTTGTTAACACAAGGCTTTTATTCTGAAATATGTGCAGGACAGTGTTGTAGAACATGCAGTGACTTGCAGAGCTCCATGAATGAATATAGTACGGGTTTTAATTATGGATTATTACTATTATTTACAAATTACTACACGTTTCTTGACCTTTCTCTGTCTAAAATAAATATAAATAACATTTATAACTAGAAAAGCAATTTCTGAAGAAATTGTGGTGTGAATGCTGGTTGCTGAAGAGCTGACGCTATGCTGTAAAGCTGGCTTAAATGTTGTGAGAAGAAGGTGAAGTAGTAGTAATAATTGGAAAAGCGGGAATGGGTTGAATTTTTATGAATTTCATTGAAAAGTTGAATAATACTAATAATTTATCAAAGATGTGGAATATTTGAAGGCTTTTGAATAGCTGAAGCTATACTGCATTGATGGCTTTAATCTGTATGAAGAAGGAGAAGAAGTAGGAAGAGTTGAAAAAGTGCTAATGGGTTTAATCTGTATGAAGAAGGATACAGAATCAGAATCAAAAGAATATGAATCAGTAAATAAATGTTGTAATTGAATGAAAAGCCCCAATCGACGTGCCCAGCCATCTCGAAGAAGAAGGAGCAAAGCTGCTGGAGCCACCGTCACGGTTATTGGAAATTAAGGACCTCAATCCATCCCTGGAGGGGTTTTTAACTGGAGGGATGTGTATCTTCAGTAAGTTTACAGTTAGTACCACACTCAATTCCAGGAATGTCACCACAGACACCCAGTGTTTTGAATTTGAATCAAGTGAGTACATTGTGTGACTTAATGTCTTAAACTTAGTATCATGTGTTATCATACGCCCAAACCACAGAGAATCCCACGGTCAAGAAGCTCCTGGATGACGGATGATGCACCCTCCTGCTCCCGTTATCCAACTAAAAAGGTAGGATTTATTTCTACATAATTGATACACACAGGATACATTTAAAACATTGTATGTATTCCACTTCAAAAAAATGCTAAACTATCTTTGAAATATGTATGAGTAAAAATAAGCAATAAGTTTAGCTAAAATTAAAAAAAAAAGAACTAATTTTCATCTCGCTAAACTACATGACTATGGAGGACGTAACCTGCAAAAATCAATTCATGAATAAATAAATCACTCAATAAATTAATAAATACTGTATGTCATTAAATATAGCAAAAATAATATTACAAATAAATGTGGGCATTAATTGATCAAATGTGACATAAATTGATATTTATGTTTAAATTTGCTTCCTTATTTGTTTATTTTTGTATTAATTTTATTATTTATGTACTCATCTGTTTAATTTTCCCTTTTATTTTTTATGTATTTATTTAAATTAATATATTTTTGCTTTTAATTATTATTATTTACATTTTTAAATGCATGTATTTATTTATCTATTTTTGCATGTATTTATATCTGCCATTTTCCCTTTGCATTTCACCCCTTAGTTATTTCCCCAAAGTTATTTTTTCTGTGTGTCTGTAAAGAGGAAAGTATCAGCTTTATGGCAATACCAAGATTATCTTTCTACACCAAATATTCTATGAGATATGGTCTTCTAATGTTTGAGAATATAGGCCTAGAAGCCCATGTAGAGAACAATCCAAAACATATGGAAGAGAATTGATAAAATATTAAAAGATATACTGTACATATGATATAATATATAGTATCGATATGTGTATTTAAATATAATAATAATTTCATTATAATAATATAATGAAAAATATAAAAATTACACGTCCATATCCAAACAATAAAAAAACATACTAGAAAATGGATAGAATGTGAACAAATATTATGTACATACAGTTTAATATAATAGAAATATAGATATAATAGACTGTCAAATGTGGTGCTTGCACTCTTTCTGCGGGCATCTTTTGGAGCTCACTGTATCCTTTGAAAGACTCATATGGGAGCTGATCTTCCCAAGGAGAACCACATGTTCTTGATCTACAAAAAATAACATAAAGCATAAAGTGAAAAATGTAGTCATTTCAAAGATCTTAGGCTGGCTGAATCATTGTTGAATGAGGCCTGATCATTTCTTAAAACAGAAATACCAATTTATGTCCCATTTTATCAGTTAATTAATTTAATTATTTTCAATATTATTTTTGCTGCATTTAATTAAATATTTATTTATCAAGTCATTTATTCATTAATTTTTTTTTTGCATCTTCCGTCCTTCATACATGACAGCCCCTAAATTAAATTGTTAAAAGTGCTCAGTCTCCACTTTGAGCTCGCTAACATAGTTAGAGAGGAAAGGAGGTCAAGCTACATATGTTAAAGACAACTTTTATTTTTAATGTGCAAGAAGACAAACTGAATTAATTAAATATAGCAGTGATAATAATAATAATAATAATAACATACCGTAGCTTCCCCACCTGGCACATGAAGAGCCACAGATTGAGGAGCCACACAGCATTAAACATCGACGTATTCAGTCTGTTAGGGCAACTCACTCTCAAGGTGAGCTGAGGTATGACACATTCTCAAGAAATTGCCAGTGCACCTGTATGGCTCTCACATTTCTGGCCTACCACAACGAGGGCTCACAGTTCAACACAACCTACCTGGACAGAGCGCTTGAACAGGGATATTCACTCTATGTCGGTATCAAAACCCAGCTTCAGTTGGACGGAAACTTCGAGGACAATTACCTGACAGTAGAGGAAATGCCAAAGCAAGTCCTAACAGACACAAATCTCTACGATGTGTGCCCGTCAGCTGTGAGGTGTGGAGTCCTGATGGCTCAAAAAGACCACCCTGTTGGTATGATGACTCTTGAGCAACAACTTCAGTGTCTGTCAACCGAGGTCTGCCACGCTTTACTCATTGTAACTCCCGTGTGCATTGCAGTGTTCCGCGACAGATCGGGGCGGTATGGACTCTTTGATTCTCACTCAAGCAGTGCAGCTGGTTTTCCCTGCCCTGATGGAACTGCACTTATGCTGACATTCAGTCACCTGAGTGACATGACCAACCACCTGAAGAAGCTGTTTCCTTTGTGTCTGACAACCATTCCCCTGAACGCCCTGGACAGCCAGCTGATGTGAATATCTCACAGACAGCTACAACTGTACCATCACCTGAAAGAAGTGTTGGCGCACCAGTCACAGAGAGCAACATAGAGGTGTCTCCGGTTGTGCCTCAAGAAGAAACAACTGCTGAAGCCCCAGAAACCAAGTCACAAATTACTTTCTGCATACCACAAGCGAAAACTACTGGAGCTCAAATCTCTGATGAAAAGTTGCAGGTGTTACACATTTCTTCTGCCGTCCCAGTTCAGAACTTCGGATGAAAAAAGTGCAGGCAATGAAAACTAAATATGCCCAAGACTGTCATCACCGCAAACAAAAGCTGTTATCAGTCAAACGTCATTCTGCACACCCTCATGTTCAAGGAAAAAATAAAAAACACATGGTCAAGAGGTACCAGGCTGATCCTAATGTTCAAAACAAAAAGAAACTATACAATGTCAGAAGATACAACACAGATCTAGATTTTCAGAAACGACAGAACAAATGCATGACCCAGAGGAATGCATGTGACCAGGACTACAGGGAAAAACTAAAGCAAAGTATTCAAACCAGGTATCACAGTGACCCAGCATTCAGGCTGCATCCGATACGGTGCTGTACACAGCACAAAAGAGACGAGTTGGCTACAAATGCTGCATTTCACATCCATCACAAGTGGCAGCGTGCACTCAGAATAAAAAAGAAATACAGAGACATTGTAAATCACCACCAGCCAACTCCACAGCCTGAAGTCCAATCCCAGCCTGTAATCAACAATGTGATGCAAGCTGCCATGTCTTCATTCTCTGAAAGAATTCGGCATGGAACCACCTATGTCTGTACAGTGTGTCACAGGACTCTGTTTCCTAATCAAGTTAAGTGCTGCAATAGGTCAAAACATGTCAAAAACAGGCATGTGGTAGCTGCTTGCTTAACAGGAAAATATGTCCAGGTTGGTGACAGTGAATGCTCGGCTCCTTGTACCGTTCCACAAGAGAGAATGCGGGAGTGGATCTGCCACACTTGTGACAACCACCTGAACGGAGGAACTATGCCATCCATTTCAGTTGGAAATAAATTGGAGCTGGCAGCCATTCCCCCAGAATTGGCTGAATTAAATGTCCTTGAAAGACAACTGATTGCCAAAATCCTACCGTTTGCCAAAATAGTTGCATTGCCCAAAGGACAGCAAAGAGCAGTACACGGTGCTGTTGTGTGTGTCCCATCAGAGGTAGAAGCAACGGTGAACTGTCTCCCAAGACCCAGCAATGAAGCCCAGCTGTTGCAGGTGAAACTGAAACGACGCCTCAAGTACAAAGGGCATCAGCACTTCTACACTGTCAACATGAAAATGTGCTAGCAGGACTGGCAAAACTCAAAGACATGCATTCGTAATACAAGGATGTATGTATAGAGGAAAATGCTACATTCGACAGTCTCCCAGATGATCAGACAAGTGATGCAGAGGAGACGCAACTGGACAATCCTGATGCTGTTACTGCACATGCTGAGCAGCCCAGGAACCCAGAAGGGCAAATGGTGTCAGAAATGGAACCTGCTGCAGACGCAAATAGTGAACAGGCCGAGCAGTCCAAAAACCCAGAGAAAGAAAAAGATGAACTGAGACCTGGTCACACTTGCATGCAGCCACCTGACATTGCAGAGGAACTGTTATCATACGGTGAGGTTATATTTAGCATTGCACCCGCCCAGGGAAACAAACCAGTTGGCTTCTTTTCCATACCAAAGCTAGAAGCCATGGCCCAGTGCAGTTTCCAACCGGAGAGAACACATTAGATGAGGTCAGACGAATCAAACTGTCCCCAAGCATGTACTTCAACGCAAGGCTGTTCTCTGCAGATACCTGTTTGGCAAATGACCAGAGTTACCTATTCTTCTCGCAGTTTGTGACAGAAACACAGATATCTACAAAAGGCATGTCAATCCAAATGCGTAAAGGTAAACCAATCACCAAAGATGGTCGCAAAATCTCCAGCAAGATGCTTCAAGATGAACAAGAGGTGGAAAGACTGATAAAAAACAAAGACACAACAGGCTTCATGCAACCTCTGAGAGGCACTCCAGCTTACTGGGAGAAAACGCTGAAAGATCTCAATGCTATGGTCAGACAGTTGGGGAAGCCTACATTCTTCCTTACATTTTCTGCTGCTGAAATGAGATGGCCTGAGGTCAACAAGGAGAACAAGTTGACTTTTCAGAGCTCGACTGGAATACAAAATGTGACATTCTACGAAGCAACCCTGTCACTGTGATGTGGATGTTTGAGAAAAGAGTTGATGCGCTCATGGCAAAGCTGATCCTGTCACCTGCACAGCCCATTGGCGAAGTCGAGGATTACTTCTATCGAGTTGAGTTTCAAGCGAGAGGAAGCCCACATATTCACATGTTGGTTTGGATCAAAGATGCACTAGAGTTTGGAGAAAGTCCTGACTCAGTCATGTGCAACTTCATCAACCGGTACATAACATGCCAGATGCCTGACCCAAATGCAGACCCTGAGCTCCACAAAATTGGGTCAGAGGTCCAAGTTCACAGCAGGAATCATTCTAAAACATGCAAGAAAGGCAATGTGTTGTGCAGATTTGGGTTCCCTTAACTACCCATGGACGAAACCTTCATCACCGAGCCCTGCCCCCCACCTGATGAAAGTGATGATGATGACAAAAAGCAAAGCGAAAGTGGGAAAAAGGCCACGAAGAAAGGCAAAAGGCAAAAGGCAAAAAAAGGACCCATTCAAAAGTTACAGAGGGAGGCCAAGGCAAAGCTACAAAAACTGAGGGATCCGATTAGTAACCAAAAGGTCTCATTCAACAGCTTGTCGGAGCTGCTGGAGAAATGCAACCTGACCTATGGAGAATACAAGCAATATGTCACTGATCTAACCTCTGGGAATGTCGTCATGCTGAAGCGTCATCCAAATGACTGTTGGGTCAATGAATACAATGCAAATTTGCTGAGAGCATGGAACGCTAACATGGACATCCAGTTTGTGCTCGACGAATTCAGCTGCCTCATGTACATGATGTCATATGTGTCCAAGCCGGAACATGAGATGACTCAGTTCCTTAATGACGTCATTCGTGATGTGAAAAAAAAACGGATATGAATCAGCGCGACGAAATGAAGCAGATAATGCAGGCATACTCCAAACACAGACAGGTCAGCGCCCAAGAGTCTTTGGCACGGACATGCAGCTTGCCACTGAAAAAGTGTTCGCGCAATATGGTGTTCAATTAGACTGATGATGCAGTGAAGATGAGTCTTCCCATGAGCAGGTTAAAGGACATGCCACCCGATGCAGAGGAAGTGTGGATGTCAGGACTACCAGAGCACTGCAGCTTTCAACATCTCGGGAAAAACCTTGCACTCCATTCTGAAACTGCCAAGAAGTTTGAAACCACCATATCCAGGGCTTGGAAATGCACTGGATGAAATGAGAGCAACACTATCCAATGCGGAAATTCTCATAATAGACAAAATATCCATGGTTTCAAAGCAGTTATTCTCCTACGTCCACTGGAGATTTCAGCAGATCAAAGGCAACAAGAAACCTTTTGGAGGGATGTCTAGGAGACTTCTACCAACTGCCACCACTTGGTAAAGCCAAACCACTCTGTGTGTACCAAGAGGATGTGCTTGACCTTTGGAAAGACAACTTTCAAATGGTCAACCTGACACAGATAATGCGCCAGAAAGACGACCTTGCTTTCGCAGAGCTCCTGAACAGGATGAGGGTAAAGCAAAAGACAGATGCACTCAGAAACGATGACAGAACTTTGCTCACCCAGGCTGTCATTGATCCCAAAGACTCTCCACGCGATGTCCTACATATATTTGCAACAAACAAAGAGGTTGATGCGCACAACTCTGCAACTGTAGCTGCTCTCTATTTAGACGTTGTAAACATTCAGGCAGAGAACTAAGCGAAAGACCCCACCACGGGGGAAGTAATTCAGCTGGGATGCATCGATGGCACAAACAGAGATTTACCTGACCGTATACAAGCCGCGCATGGAGTACCTGTCAAGATGATCAGAAATCTGCATGTGGAGGATGGGATCGTTAATGGAACATGTGCAACGATTGCCAACATCAACCTCACTATGGTCCTCTGACCCCCCCCCCCCCCCCCCCCCCCCCAGCACCAGGCACACTGGTCAAAATTTCCTAGTTTAATTAATACATTTTTGTTCTTCGTTTCATTTAATTTATTTAGTTATTTTCATTACCAATTGATCAGTTCTCTTTTAATCAGTTCATTTAATCAGTTAAAATATTTTTTTGTCCAATTGCATTTTTTCCCAAATCAGTTCATTTAATTAGTTCAAATTACATAATTAGTTAGTTTGTTTCATGTCAATTGTTATAATTATTAGTTGAAAAAATAATCTTATATTACAGTATTTGTTTGTATTTTATTAAAAAAAAATAAAATAATTAAAAAAATAAATAAATAAATAAACATTGCTTAATCTGGTGTTCTGATCATTGATCATTGGTCATGGCGGCCGGTAACAGTCGGTTTGTACATCCCTGCTGGGACACATACATGTGTTTCTCCTATACTGTAAAAATGTACTCGTCGATTTATCCTGGGTAAAATAGGTCAGACAGGCAGCTGAGGAACCACTATGAGCGCATACCCAAAATAAGTATCATAGGACAAATGGGCCTATACTTTCTATTACTGCATTTCACAAAGCACACTTATTTTTGTCTCTTCATCAGGACTATTAAATTAAAGCTGTCCACTTGTGATCCGATCACTGAGGACACATGTTAATACCAGGTCTGAACAGGGCCTTAGTTTTGAGGACTTATTGTCCACGTTAGTTCCTGTGACAAGCAAGCTGATGTTCCTGTTTTTTTTTTTCATCTGTAGGAAACCTCATCACATCTGCGGAGGATGTGAGCAAGAGAGGCGGTAAGAGAAAGCTTACTGATGATGGCGAATGTCCAAACAGGAAGAGGCCAGACCTGGACCTGACAGAGACCAAGGACGAGACCAAACTGTACACAGAACACATTTTTTCCCATACATGTGCAAAGAGGTCAATGGATATTGATACATGTCGGGTTTAGCTTTATGTTAAGTGTAAAATTCATATTAGAGCTTAAGCAGTGGCGGATTAAGGTGGTCAGGGGCCCCTGGGCTACTCTTTGTATGGGCCTCCCCTAACCTTATTCATCCTGCTTTAATGTTATCAGAAAAAAGTAATTTAGTGTCACGTATAAGAGCGTGCTAGGAATATTACACGGCCACACACTTGAGGAACACTGGCGTATACAAACACATTGAGACAGCCTTTCATCTAAACCTTGACATATCTAGCCAATTTAGGGATTTTCTTTAGTAGATCCTGGTCACGGTGTTCTTTCAGACATTGTGCTGTTTGTTTTTGTGCTCCGTGATCATATTTTCTTTCTGACATTTTGCCACTATTCTGTCCAGTAGTGAAAGATTATTTGAAAACCAAATTGACCTTATGAACCTGGTCACATCATCGGGCCAGGCTCATAAGGTCAGCTGATTGGGTAGATGTTTCCCTCTTCATTTCTTTTATGTTTCTTGTGGACCAATAGGTTTTTTTTATCTTCTCTGAAGTACATTTAAATAATTAAAAATAATATGGCCAATCTGGGGCCCTTGTAAATACGGGGCCCCTAGGCTGCAGCCAGTCTGTGCATTAATCCACCCCAGAGTAACATGTAATTAGTGTTCTTCACAATTGTATTAAAAGCTAAATGTTGTTTGTCTGTTTAGCTAAATTTGAGGCCAAATACCAACAGCAGAAGAAGCTCGGCGAAGGAGGATATGGATCTGTCTTTGCTGGCTATCGCAAAGCGGATCATTTACCTGTAAGTATTACAAACACATTTTTGCACACACAAAGTACGGACAGGAGGTGCTAACAAACAAAGTTTGTGTCTCGCAGGTTGCAATCAAACACATACCAAGCGACAATCGGTGCATCAATCACGTAGTGAGTTAAGATCTGCTGTATTCAACACATGAATGGATGAATCCTGGTTCTATGTGGAGCTCCTCTCCCTCATCCTCTTTGTTGGGATGTTTCAGGATGAGAATGGGAATACGCTCTCCGTGGAAGTCGCCGTCATGTTGCAACTCGAGGCCGGAACAAGTGGCTTAGCGGGCTCCTCATCACCTGTGTCCCTACTGGACTGGTATGATCTGGAATAGGAGCTGATCCTGGTGCTGGAGAGACCAGTCCCCTGCATGGACCTAGACCCTAATAGTATTTGCAAGTTTCTGGCGTGCCCGAACAAAAACTACCAATCAAAGCCGAGCCCCAGGGTGTGTTCCAATCCGCATACTTCTGTACTTACACTCATTATTTTGAGTGCATAAGTGCGTTCCAATTGGGTAGTACAGCAAATGCAGTGCTCTCGAAGTACCCGGATGTTGTACTCAAAGCGGTCAGATCGTTGAGTGCGGAACGCTGGACACTTTCCACACTCAATTGTCGCCCTCTTGGCTACGTAGCGGAAGGGGCGGAGCCACGACCACTATTCAAACTTGTGAAATGACGGCAGAAGATGCAGGAGCTGTTGCGGGGGGTGAATGCCGCACCTTATAAATGTAAGTTATAACGTTTCACATCTACTCATTTGCTTTTTTTTTGCACTAATTGTTGTCGAGCACAAGTCATCAGAATGTTTATTGGATTACTGTTAGGAGTTTGTACAGTTAACGAACCATGAACAATATCGTGAATGCTAACAATGCTAACAAGCCTGCTTCCTTTGCAATGTTATCGACCACCAGCCATAAGAATATTTGTTGGGTTTTTCAGGCGTTGTCGGATTATGAACGCTAATGCCAGCAAGCTAACGTTAGCTAACGTAACGTTACACTAGTGACACGTGAATGGGCATCGATAAGTTACCTTATCAATATAGATGTGGAGCTACAATGCTACACCCTGCACTACATGTTTATTTTTCAGTAACTAAACCGTCGTCAGATAGAGACCATCAGGATGTTCATTGTGTTTGTGAAGCAGAGTCAATACCGTGAATGCAATAAAGAATAATGGTAATCAGCAGAGGCACATAATTGTAGTCAGGCATCACATTTCAACATGTGTGTATTTTAATCTGAATTAAACACATATTTTGATCTTCTTAGAGACGGAGGAGGACACGAGGTCACTCATCACCTGGCGTGCTGCCAACACCTCCCTGTTCACTGGGAGGCGTAATGCAGCCGTCACTGGATATGAGTAAGTGCATGTGTGTTATACTCTGTTGTGTTGAATCCCATATTATAGTTTTTCTGATATTTAATCTTTGAGTGTTAGGCCTATACCCTTAGAGAAGTTTGAATTTATGACTGCATTAGTTTCTGCTCAATGCTCCTTGTGGACTGGTAAGGAAGTGTGTCAAGTTATTGATACACATAAAGATATCTAATATTTTCTCCATTGTATTGTTTTACTATTGTATTTTTAAACAGGACCTACATTGTGGAGAAAGGCGTGAAGGGGAGGGTGACTCCAGTTTTCCTTAAAACAAAATGGGAGAACCTCAAGCAGAAGTATAAGGTTGGTTGGTTAGCTTGTCTATTTCAATATTCCACATGTCACTATCCTTTATGGACGTGAATTTTAAATTATTGTTTGTGCTGATGAAAAGGCAACTTTCTTAATATATCAGTGACTCTTTGACATTACTTACTTACTTTTCACTTGTGCAAACATAACACCAGCAGAAGCATTCAACAGTGATGACTCTCCACTATTACTATTTCAATATAATCTGTAAATGTTCTCTTTTGTTTTTGGCTGTTTTTCCTCCACAGGACCTGAAGTGCCCCAGAACTGGGGTCAGTACAGAGGGGGGTGAGACCACTGCCGCATCCTGGAAGTGGTACTCTTTGATGGATGAGGCATTGGGGGCAGGCCGTCGGTGACGCCGCCTGTCCTCATTGCCTCATCCTCCCAGGGTGCAGTGGTGGTCTCACCCCCCTCTGTGCTGACCCCAGAAGGGGACACGGACTCCACAACATTCACCCCAAAAAGAAAGCGGGTGGATGTTGTGGAGTTCGTGAAAGAGATGCAGGTGAGGGAGTCAGAGGAATTCAGGAGGGCGCAGGCGGAGGACAGGGAGAAAGATGGCAGGAGAGAGAGAGAGGCAGAAGAAAGAGAGGAGAGGCAACACCAGGATGTTCTAGAGAGGCGGTATGCGGAGGCAGTGGAAAGGGAGTAGAGACGGTGCCGTGACGCGGCAGAGAGCGAGCAGCGTCTCTTCAACGAGATGAGAGAGAGGGAGGAGAGGAGGGACAAAGAAGATATTTTGGCGGGTAGCAAGCTGCGGTGAAATGTTGTGATCGTCATTTCCGGTCAGTGCGCCACAGAGTATTCGATTTGAGACGACCCTACCCCGTTGAAATTTATGCACTACTCAAGTGAGTACAAAGTGCACTACATTGAAGTGTACTTCAGGAAGTACGTGGATTGGAACACACTCCCAGTCTCTGGCAGCTGTCAATCACTGCTGGGGAGTTTTGCAAGCAGTGATTGACAGGTGCTGTAGAGACAGCTCGCCTCTGATTGGTTGTTTCCCTCCAGTCTGTGAAATCTTGCAGATGCCATTAGGAGCACTGGAGGACACAGAGGAACATAATTTCCTTGAACGTTTTATAACTTCTTTTTTTTTTTTATCATATTTGCCCAAAGTAACTGACTATGGCTTTAAGAGTAGTGATGCATGCAGTGTTTTTTTGTTTTTAATCTAATTTTGTATGCATTTCTTTTTATTTAGATCAAGAGGGAACACAGATGATGGGGGCAATTCTCGCCTTTGCCACCTGAGCCAAACAGCTGGTTGATGCAGCAATTGAGCTTCAGGAGAAGCGCATCTTTCACCGGGACATCAAGGCGCAAAATATCTTGATCGAGACCAGCTCGGACTTCCCGCGAGTTCGCCTCATTGACTTTGGACTGAGCTGCTGCGTAAAAAGAGGAGCCAGTTACCACCACTTCTACGGTAAGATGTCTAGTTTCTACTCCTGCTCTTCACTAACTTACCCATCTATGACTTTTACATTTAAAGATAGCTCCTCCTCCTCCTCACCGTCTTATCATTATGTCTGTATATTCTAGGTACCCCTAATTACATCCCTCAGAAGTAGTACAATTGTCAACGCTACAGGGCCGGCCCAGCAGGCAGATGGGCGTGGTGCTGTTTGAAACGCTCCACAGGAACACATTATTTGAGACCCTCGAGTTCCTCGAAAACAGTCTGACATTCAACAAGAGGCTGTCCAAAAGTAACAAAAAAATACACAAACATCTGTTAATTTTAGTTCACATTCTGATGGATCTCTGTAGCCGTCACCTTCAGCTTTCTTCTCCTTCTTTCTTGCAAATGTGTTTTACCGAAGACCCCAAGCAGCGCCCAACCCTTGAGCAGCTCTGGCATTACCCATGGCTCAGATAAACCAACACGTCCCCTCAACGCAATACTCAATCATCCAAGTACTCTCTTTGACAGGAAGAACGTGAGGAACCGGGGCAGCCAGCCTGTGATGTCTGTAACTTCACTCTAGCTCAAAAACAAAATCTGCCACACCCTCTGAAGACAGTAAAGTCGATCGGGATCGCCCCTGGTCCCGCGGGATCAAGAGCTCCATCTCATTAGGATGTGAGCATAATATGAACTGTTAGCTGACTAACGTTAGTTATCCTATATGTTTGAAATGGACGGTGTATCTGGTTAGAAACTAAGGCTAGCCATTCTCTGTAAAGAAGCTAGCTAATGCTAGCTAGAATTAACACTCGACAACTCAACAGGAGTAAGTGAAATTTAGCTAATAATAGCTAGCTAAACTAGATTTCATTGGCCCCTTCATATGATGAATTTTGAATTTTAGTTGTGCTGCACTGCCGCTGCAGAAGGAATATGGGGCAGACAAGGTAGCTATTATTAGCTATATTTACTTTACTCCTGTTGGTTGGCTAGTATTAGCCCCTTTACAGAACAGCACTAACCTGACTTCTAACCGTGCACCATAGCAGAACTAGATTTCACTGGACTGCACAGGCTGCAAATGTACTCAAATTAAATTCAAATGTCCCATCACATTATTAAATAAAGTATTTTTAATGTTTACTTTCATTTACCACTGCAGCACGCTAATGTAGCATAGGCCTGCGTGTGCACTATTTTTCCGGTCTTTTTCCCCTGAGTCGCAATGCTGCGTGCATGACAGCACAACAACTTCATTGGTCAGTTGCAATGATGATCCTGGAGCAACATTAACAATGATGTTGTAGGAACAACACCAACACGGTGATATCAGATCGCACTAAATTCATGTCTGTCTGTCCGTCCAAAATTTGTTGGAGGGGTGGGGTGTAGCACAATGAACAATCCATTGGATTTTGGTGGTGATCCGGATCATGATCCAGATTCAGGAATTTTTTAAAGGATTCTAATAAGCCTGAGCATTAAGACCACAGGGTATGACACATGCACAGTGTAACTGATGACGCGTGACCCGGCCCCCTTCTGAGAGCAGAGAGATACGTGCGTAGATGTGTGTGCGGGAGCTGCTGGCCGTCCGCGGTGAGAAAGTAAAAAACGGTAGATGACGGGATAAGAGACGACGTAGGGTAACGTTATACAGACATAACAAGGCTGCTGAATGAGAGAGGCATCCGCTGATACGTTACACGGAAACACACAGTGTTAATAATAAGCCGACCACCTCACGGTACCGCCAGCTGTTTTTAAAGTCATGCACCTTGGCGGAGGTATGCGCTTTCCGAGTGCACTATGACCTTAAGTTTGACGAAAGCGATGTCGGAGACGTTGCTCAGCTTTTCACCGCGGGAACCCTGGCAAGGCACTGCATTTTCCGCAACACTGTCCTGCAAATATAAATAAATAAAACGCTTGAGGGTTTTTATTTTGAAAAAATAAACAGGAAGTGGTGGGTTAAAAATAAATATTTACTTTTGACATATTCTACAGATAGACATTGAAACTGCAGTAAGTTGCTGGTATGATGTCAAAATACAGTCAATAGATCAGTTTCACTGTCTTGTCTGTTGTTGCTGTGAACCGCGCGGGCACATGGAAAAAATAGGCGAGACCTCGACACCATTAACTGACATGCAGCCAACCGCACGTGAGGCGGGCTGTGTTGCTGCTCTAACCTATTAACATGTACGCCGAAATAAAAAACACATTCCGCAGCCGTCGCGCGATATAAAACCCTGTTAAGTATACTAACAATAAAAAGTTACCTTGTTAAAACTATGAAAAAATTAATTTCCCTAATTAGATGTTACTGTATCCTACCAACCTATTTAATACACAAGGACTACCGACTGGGGTCCCTGAGGACCCCAAGAATAAACTATTGTAAGAAACAACCATCATAATATAATTAGTTCTGTAATTAATGTCACCTGAATAAAAAACAACAGATTATTTTTAATTTAGGAAAGTGACGGTTAATTTGCATATTGTGTTAAACGAGAATATAAGCGCGAGAGGATATCTGTGACTGATGTGTTTGTGTCTGTCTCCTTCACAATGACTGACAGAGTTCCACTACACCCCTGATAGTGTCATACATCTATTTTAACTGCATAGGCTCCAATTGGGTGCTTTTGACTGGGGTCCCCTTGGTCCGCAATACATTGGTCTTTTAAAAAGCACAAATTAAAACAGAAAAAGAAAATTATATGAAGTCATTAGGAACAAATTGGTTGACAAAGTCGTGAAAAACTGGAATGATAAAATAAAGTCAAAAAGTAGCCCTCTGGGGCCTGTGGGGACCTCAGTTGGTAGGATGAGAGTTAAACTCACTACTCCAACATGAGCTAGTATCCAACAAAAATGTATATCAATTATTAGTCACTAAATATATAGCTGACTCAGACTCTGACTGGTCATAGTTGTAACTTTAATTTACCAAAGCATGCACCATCGGTGCATGTTACTGCAATTGACTGAACCAAATCTCCTCCCAAATGTTATAGGCTACTGGGAAAAATGTACCATGTTAATGGTGTCATTTTGCCTCTTACCTCTATATGTTTATGTCTCTATTTTCAGCCTGTCACTATCCAAAACTATTGGCACCACAACGAAGCCATATAAAATGCTGGCCCCACTGAAAATAAAGATCTTGGCCCTGAACGACACCACAAGGGGATTTCAGTGGAGAGGGTGTCGTGCCCAAGTCCATGTACTGCGATACAACTGCTGCGGTTTCAGATGGAAAGACAGTAATCAAATTCATCTTATTTGAAGACCTTGCGGGTCAAATCACGGAGAGGCGGAGCTATGTTTTTGATTTTTTGCATTGTTAAATGATGTCATTCTTTATAATATGAAGCTCCGTTGTCACATTGCTAAGTTGGAAAAATGCATATTTTTTATCAATCAATCAAGTGTTATATAAATTCTTTAGGAAGTGTGCGTCTCAATCACACTGTAATAGTCAGTAGGCACTGCTTCTGCAGCCTGTTTTATTATTGCAGGATGAAGGAGGGAGGCAAACCTCACGGTAGTCCATGACGGCATGGCTGTAAAAATTACCCATATCAGGGGGGAAAACTACCTTTCATAAGGGTAGAGAGGTTCAGGTGAGTAAAGGACTTAATGTATTGTATTGATGGTCCCTTCGTGAATAATCTTTTACTGAACATCACACAGGCCAGTCCATGCAGCAATGAATAAATAGTATGTTTATGTTCTATAGGTTCTGGCTGATGACCAAGTCGTTGAAGTCGATGGGATCTGTGTCCTGGACACAAACATCGAAATACTGGACAGCCATAACACGAGGGGTGTGGTTGCACATGAGGTATGGAAGAAAATCTTCTCCCTACCCATCCTGAGAGTGCCTGCTAAAGTCTGTCTGTACAACAAAGGCAAGGTCCAGGACATCCAGGAGTTCCAGTAGGTGGACAATTAATTTGAGTTCACCCCTGTTTATAAATTGTTTTTTTTCTATGCATTCTTTGATAATTAATAAATTCCATGTAGCACCACTTATGTTTACACAAATGAGTTCAGTTTGGTTTAAAAAATGTACAGCTGTTATGTTATGATGAAATGGTAGATAAAATACTGAAATGTGACAAACATTTTTATTTTTGGTGGGCAGTATCTGCTGTTGTCAGCCGTTTTTTAGGCTAAATAAGAGGGGCAGATACGTGGAAATTTAAGGCTGGAGCTGAACGGGTTTTAATATTGCCACATTTAGAATAACTTACATATCATTAATATATTAATATGTTTATGAATCTTATACCGTATATTTTCATAATTTAATCATAATCTACATTATTCCTCCCTCCAATTAAACATGTTTTGAACAGTGCTCTCAAAATGGCTGAATCATACTGTAGAAGAAAAATTAATGGCCCACTGAAGAAAAGACACCGATGGACTGAGCCCACTGGTAATGTGAGGTAATGGGAGCTAGATTAACTTCCACTGTTTGCAGCTGCATTTTCTGAAATACTTTTTGGTTATTAACATGCTACACATCTTGTAAGAGCAAATTTAATCACATTTTTACAACAGAAACCAAATAAAACTCACCAAAACCATCTTGATTAGTCCTTCCAACAATCACCAACTATGGTTCAATCCCCTCTTGTGCACATCTTCATTATACATTGTTTGGGGGAACTACAGTGGAAACCATCAGGGCTCCTCACTTGCTTACCCGGCAGCAGCACGGACACCGGTCTGCGTACTGCTGGCACCGTTGTGCCGAGGAGCCAGTCATCAGAGTTTCACTATGGGGGCATTACGTGACCAGTCATTATCAATCCAATTGATGAGGGCGACTTCAAACACAGCTGCTTTCCCTGTATACATTTGTTATTCATTAGGAGAAAATTACTTTCCTTTTCCGGTCATATCAATATGCAAGCAACACAGGTATCCAGTCATGGGTTATTGTTGTTCGGACAATTACGCTGAGACTAACTCATTCTCACTTCCAACTTAAATACCAGCGCTTGGTCAGTGCTCCTCGGCATCGGAGACCGATACACGGGGTACCCCACTTGCATTACTTTTGGACGGACCAGGGAAGGTGTGTCAATATGCGCTCTAGTGACTTACGGGACTGATGATACTAATGAGCCACGAGACTAAAGACTGACGTGAAAAATATGAAAATAAAGTCAACGTTACTTTTAGTTTCACACGGGACACGAACACCGGTCTCCTGGTTGAACGTCTTGTGTTTGTTTGGGTGGGTTTACATTGAAGTTAGTTGAAAGACTGGTTCTTCACATACTGTTGCTAAAGGGTGCCTCCGTATGTCGGCTTCCGATGCGCTTACCAAACGGCGGTATTTGATGAGTTGGGAGTGACAACGGGTTGCTAAGACAGCCGATATGTGCCAATGTCAGTTGTCACTTGTTACCAGGGTAAATATTCACTCATCCTGCAACCTGATGGAGACACCAGTGTCAAACTCAGCCCTTTATCTGTTTTCCATACTAACTGGCAACTGGATCCCTGACAACACAGAGATGTTATACCAACATCATTATACCATTGGCTCACAAGCCTTGTTAGAAGTGGGAGCCGAATGTCAGATTCTTCCACAAAGATAAACAAAACGTTAATTTTGAACCCGTCAAAATGTATAAAATGATTGAATAACAGTCATCATAATTTTTTGGAGGAAAAGCCATATACTCTTATTTGGCACCTTTCTAAAAGCTCTGTGGATGAACATTTAAAATAAATAAATAAATTGTCCTCATAAAAATGTGATCAATATAACCTTAAGACACAATAAATGATAAAGAAATGTATAGATAAATGACATACAGTATAAGCTATAGCCTATGGTTACAAACAAGTACGAACTAGAAAGTGTTCTTAAAATTAAATACAGCACTAACAATTACGGTGATTACATGAATGAGTTCACTGTGTAATTTCATATAATCAAAGTGTCATATAATATGTCTTGAAACGGCTCCAGAATTCTCACTTAATGATACCAACGGAAATCAAGATATTCAGACACATTACATTAGAGTTAATAGCACTGCTATGACTGAAGCCATGTATGAAGAAACACGTCAATAACCAAGAATCCATGAATGCAATTTCATCTCAAGGTTCAAGATTCATTTATTGCCATTTTACAACTCAGGGTTGGCACAATGAAATGCAGTCTTAGCCCATTTGCTACACAAGAAAAAACACAGAGTGCATTCCTGCTGTGTACTTTTTGAACTTTGCATCAGCGGAAAGTAAAAGATGTGAGCACAACAGTCTCCTGTGGCTGGGCCAGCCCGAGTCCTATTTCATCCATTCCACTTTCCTGTGACCAGACATCAGCCAGGAGCAGGCCGGGTAGTGGAACAGCTCTATTCTTTTATCCCGGCTCTTGACCGATTGTACCATGTTTAATACCTCAGCCAAGGCCGAAAGCCTAGGAAGGAGGTTATCTTTTCACTGGTGTTGGTTTGTTTGTTTGTCCGTTAGCAGACTCCAAAAGTTCGAAATGGATTTGAATCAAATTTTTTGGAGGGGTGGGGTGTGACACGATGACAATCCATTAGATTTTGGTCGTGATCCGGATCATGTTCCGGATTCAGGAATATTTTTAAGGATTCCGATCAGCCTGAGCATTAATACCACAAGGTACAACACATGTGCAGTGTAACTGATGACGCGTGATCCCGCCTCCTTCTGAGAGCAGAGAGATACATGTCTGTGTGTGTGGGTGGGTGTGTGTGCAAGCTGCTGGCCGTCCGCGGTGAGAAAGAAAAAAGCGGTAGATGACCGGATGACAGACAACGTAGTGTATTGTCATACAGACATAACAAGGCTGCTGAATGAGAAAGGCACCCGTCGATAGGTTACACGGAAACACACCGTGCTAATAATAAGCCGACCACCTCACGGTACCGCCAGCTGTGAGCTGTTATTAAAGTCACGCGTTGACGGAGGCAATTCTAGTTTCACACTATGATGGTTATCATGTATTAACAATTGCCCGTTACACCACTAGTCATTAATGATTAGGGGGTCCAAACAGTGAACCGCACTTCTGGAGCCCTATTGTTTTTGTTCTCTTATTTCTGTCCATAAGAATCGTAAGACCAAAAATCAACAAAATTGGCAGGTGGTCCACTCAGGCACATAAATCGACATTCACTAACCTCAAGGTGGCGCTGTAACAATCAAAAATGGCTTGGTTTAGCGTCTTTCAACATTTTAATCTCTCAATTTGTCTGCATCGTTGCTCCAATGGTCTTATGCTCTGAAAATGTAAAGTTTTTGGGACTTTTCTCAATTTTCTCTGAACCCCATTTTAAACAAGTCGTCAGGAACTGTTGGGCCAATGTTGATATGTCCAGCTGTTTTGAAATATATATATATATATGCATTTTTTGACCCTGTGTTTTTAAGTTAAATTTTACACTAGCGCATGTGCTCACTGTAACCCGAAATAACTCACAAAAGGCCCCCAAAGCACTTTAAAAATATGAAACTCAACTGTATACTAATTATTGTACTTCTACTTCAGAGGAAAACATTGTAGTACTACATTTACCTGAAATGATACTGGTATCTTATAAACAGTGCACAGTGCATCATGGACTTCATTTTGGATTACTGATGTTTATTTAAAGCACACAGCTGTGATTTTTTGGTGTATGTTTGTTTTTTCTATTATAACAGTGTAGTGTATGGTGGTCCATGTATGGTGTAATAATAACAATGTTGATAATAATTTAAGTTTAATATCTGTATGTTTTTCATTTTGGCAATAGTGTGACTGGCAAGCAATTCAACCATGGCCCATATGTATATGCAATATAAAATTAGACCCCAGACCTGCATTTAACATATTTGAACATTCACATCATCATCTGTCAGCATTGCTATGACAATTAGTAAGCCTGCAGTCATTTCCCTGAGTCATTGGTAGCCAATTTTAATAAACAATAATTTGGTGGGTTGGCTGAGCCAGCATAAGCAATTATACCTAACCGTGGAAAGAAAGCCAAAGAACTAATTTGATTGTTTGGGACAACGCCTACGAGCAGTGAAAACAGAGGCAAAGACCGTAACAAAAATGTTTTGCTAATAAAAATGACTTTTTGTAATTTGTAGTTTATACAGTTGTTCTAGATGCTATGTGACCCTATGTTTGCTGTGTACACATACATTTTGGAATATGCAACGTACTAGCCTGAAATAATGAAGGTATTAGAACCAGATTTTGAGACAGGGCGAAGGCCCTTTTCCTATCACTTTATTATTCTTTAGTGGTGTAAATGCCCAATCAAACGTTACATTCTTCATCAACAACTTGTTGGGACATGAAAACCAATGTGGAAATGAAACCAATGTTGTAAAATTGCACTGTATTTTACAGAGCTATTACTTGTATCAACTTTGACTCTCTGCCCACATGGATGATTACAAAACATTGGAGACGAACAGTTATAAACTAAGGCTAAAACAACAAAAATATGAACCAGTTGGTATTTTTTTCCCCTTAAAACGTTTGCTGTATGTTTATAAATTGGCATTTAATAAAAATCTGTATGGCTTTAGAAGATATTATCTGTGCTTTATTTCAATTTTATGTACTTTTTCTGAATCATGATTGTGAACAAAATAGCATGGAGGTCAAAGTAATAAACTTTTCTATGGCTGTCAGAAGTCTCTGAGGGCTCCACAACGGGAGGCCAGGACTCCTGCAGCCCCATCTCTCAGCTTTCCCACATCAGGATTTGATGTAGGCAGCCACTTCCCCCTCAGCTGGGCAGGCTGCCATCTGGACCGGTGAGCTTCTGGTCCAGTCTTGGATGTGGTACAGTCAGCCCATGGGGCATTACAAAATGCACAAAAATGATATAATGGGAGTGTCATGCACTTATTAGATTCAGGTTTCTCATGAGCTAAGTATGGACCTTTCCTCTTTCTGTTACAGTTCTAACATCTGGTTCACAGTGATGGGAGAGTGAAAGGGATTAAGGGATACGAATGAAGCTGCATCTAACTTTCAGCAACTATCTCAAAGAAGTCTGAATCCCATCTAAAGCCTCTAGAAAGCTACAGGATGACTAAACAACATACTAATGATTCTACTATTCTCAGGCTCTCGACACATGATCAGCAGCAGAATCACTGTGTGCTGATGTCATCTGTTGTTTTTCCATGGTGGGAGTAAAGACACCAAATCTAGTACTGCAAATACCTTGCGTTTTACGCCTGTAATGGACAGTGGACTGTAACTAAGTACGTTTACTCAATTACTGTAATTAAGTACAAATTTGAGGCACTTGCACTTATGTAGCGGTTTCAGGACACACCACGAAAACACCACAGCTCTCTTTGGATCTGTCTTTACTGTAATGATACAACATGTGACAGGGACTGCATCAGTTCACAAAGTCTACTCAGACTACTGTGAGGGACACATAAAATAATAATGTAAAATAAATACAATGTAAAATAAATATGCTCTGCCTCACATGTCAATTCAATTACAGGGTAAACACGGTGACTCCATGCATGTACACACACAACATTAGAAAAGTAACAACACATCTCACATTTGTTTTATACAAATCTAACAGGAAAACTACATTCCTCATAATGCCGCGGGTCGTGACCGCGACTCTGAGGCAGCGGCAGCACTTCAAAAGAACACAGTAGAGAACAATGTGATGCTAACTCTTGCAATAACTTTAAGACACATTGCAGTACTGACTTTCACTTTTCCATTACAACTGTCTTCTATCACTCTTTCGGATCATAGTCACGGTCCCGTGCACAAACATTGGAATGACATTTAGAAGTGTAATTCTCCGTCAACATACCCGTCTTTCTCAGTTCCTAACAGACCGAACAACACCTTATATAAAATTATTATTTTAATCTCATGCTACTCTACTTACACTCCACTAAAATGAATGTACCGTCAATAATCGCTGGTGTTCATTTTCATGTAAAAACAATTAAATAATAAATAAATAAATAAATAAGTAATCCTACTGCCCAGATTCCAGAATCACTGATCGAGGGCCTCATACACGAGTTAACCTTTAAACAGACACATTATCAAAGTTTCTCCCAACTAACTATCACACTGGTTAACATTGCAGAGAGACACAGAGGCAGACTGCTCAGATTAAATCACAGCCACTTTCATGCAGAGGCTCTTATCAGGTGAGGCGGCGGATCATGCAGGCTGCTAATTGGTGGCTGGGACCGAAGGCGAGAAGGGGGAGAGCAACACAGGTGGGACGGTCCGGAGGTGTGGCCCAGGACTCCCTCCAGAGGAGAGAGTGATGTGTTAGCCAGCCTTAATTGACAAAATTAATGAAATACTGCACCACAGTTAAACAGACACAGGACAGACAGACGTGGACCAGCCCTTTCAGGTGGTCAAATATTACTGCTTTGTCACGCCCCTTGGCTTCCGATACCGAGGCACAAGCATTAGGCTATACATCGATGGGCACAAGTCCCCCATTAGATGCTTTGTTTTTACATTAAATCATCTTTGGGGCACCACTCTTTTAATAAAGACAAAATGAAAAGCATAAAATAATCTCACAAAAGATACTAAACTATGAATTTGGAACTCTGATAGATAATTAAATTGATAAGTATCACCAAAAAATCACCATATCAATAGTTACGGTAAAGGTTGAAGTATTTTGTAATTCTTGTCATAGCAGAGGTTGGCAGCAATCACTCTTATGCAACATTTAACACATCAGCATGTTTATTCCACAAACACTTCACATATCTTCTGCGTGCACGAGCATGAACACACGCGGTCTGATCAGAAACAAAGGAAACACGGAGCGGAAACTTTTTAATTTCCCTCTGCTGAATATCTTTGTATATCTGATCGTACTTCTTACGTGACTGTAATGTGTGTAGGATAATACACCGTGTTAGAAAAGATGGTTAGTGTTCATGTAAGACCTTGTATCTGTGTGTAGCATACATAACACATCAACTGGCAAATATCCTGACTATATTAGAGTGACCATATTCTCAAAACCCTAAACTAGGAACGGACGGTCCTGAGGGAGTTATAGGTGGAGCGAAATGCCTGTTGATGTGCAGAAGGAACTGTGTAGAAAAATTAATCAGAACAACACGTTTGATGTGCACATAAGCACGGAGGTTTGGCTTAAAATAACTCCGGAAGTGCTTATGCTTAAAGTGGCAGTAGGTAGTATATTTTTGGCATCATTGTGCAAAAATTCCATAACATTTCAGCATAGTGTAATTCAAGTGTTCTGAGAGAAAACTACACGTCTGCCCCTCCTCATGGCTCCGTTTTCAGGCTTTAAAAAATCTAGCCTCAGATCAGTTCTGACTGGTTGTTATCCTCCAGCCGGTGAAATCTTGCAGATGCCATTAGGAGCACCGGAGGACAAAGAGGCCCATCATTTTTTTCAGGTTACCCGTTTCATGTACTACTGTCACGATATTGCGACCGTTTTATAAAAATAACTTTTTTTAATCATATTTGCTCCAATATACCCTACTTCAGCTTTAAGTACGTAACTTACGTGACAAATAAATCAACATTGGGACATGAACGCCGGTCTCCTGGGCGAAAGTAGGGTATTTTTTGACCCACCCATCTACCCCGACCTCCTCCCTACACGGTGTTCACCGCTATTTACTGTCTATAGTAAGGCTTTCTGTCATTCTGTATTGCTTTCAGATATTTATTCTGTGATACACATGATGTTTTGTCATTTAATGTTAACCCGTTACAACCTATATCTATGGTAATAATGACTAATTTAACGCTCTCTGTCAGAACATTCAGCAATTTTATTTGCTAACATTTTAACAATCTGCGCCATCATAACATTCACTACCTAATACTTCTTTGTTTTTACTGGCAACCAACGTTAAAGGTTGGTTAAAGGTCGGACGTACAACCCTAAAACATAATGCCTCCGGCCATGGCTGTTGCAAGCGTTGAGGCATGAAAACTGTACTTATTCCCTGAGCACAGTGAAGTGAAGAAAGAGAGCAGAACACATTGTACCTACAGGCAGTGTCGCAGCCAGTAAATATGGATCTGGGCACCCGGTTCTGCTCTGTTACAATTGAGAGTGACATGTTCCCTTGTAATTGACCACATTTCATTTATTAAGTGTTTAGTGAGTCAACACTAAAATGCACCGTGCCATGAAATCATTTGGGTGTTGCCTTTGTTGTGTGACTTGCATTTGAACAGCTACAGATTCAAACACTTCTTCTGTTTGGGTGAAGATTATTTTTTTCCATTTAATGTTTGTTTAGTTCCAAAGGAGATCAACTGGAAATATGAAGAGTTGATAGGAAAGTTTTACCATCAGCAGCTTGCTTTAGCTGGAAAAATACAGCTGCTGAGGCACATACTCAAAATCATTGTACACACTAAGACCATGAAATATTAGGGGATTTCTTTTACATGCTGTATTAGATCTTCTTTTTACATATGTAGTGGTAATGTGACCTGGGGAAATTATTGGGCACACCATTTATGTTCTCCACGTTTAGGCATAATAAGTAGTAGCCTACATGGATAATCTGTTTCTGCTGTGATTCTCACTTTAGTCAGTTATTTAGATTATTTGGTGGTGATCTTTAGCCAGACCGCGACTCTGCCTTCCAAACAGGCATGTCACAAATATACAATATTTAGACCCTTGACACAATTTTAAATGTAAACATTCTAAATGTGTCCCAGTTTATTTCCTGTTGCAGTGTATGTGAATGTTATCAGCTGACAGGAAGTACACATGGACCCAAGCTGTTGCCTAGCAACGCAATTCTGTTAATTCCGTCAAAATGCGCTAAAACTGAGCGTTTCAGACAGAGAGTAAATACAGGCATATTCAGGCTGACAGTATGTGGAAAATAAAGTTTTTTTTTTTACAATTACAGCATGTAAACATGTTCTAGTAGAAATCACAAAATACAAGTATAAACCTGAAAATGAGCATTATATGGGACCTTTAATGCATGAATTAATATGGGATGTATCATTAATTTTTGTTGCTCAACTAATGATTACTACGACTTTGTGATTAGTTCACAGTTAATAGATCGTCAGTTAAGGAATGATCAGTCACAGTTTCATTGATATGCATAAAGTTAGCTGGATTTCAGTTACATAAAAGCTTATTTATGTAACTGTATTTATGTTTATTATACATTTTTGCATCTGTCAACCGGTTTGATTAAAAACAAAGCTTCATATTTCTATGGGAACAGGAACTCCTCTGCTTTCAGAGAGGTTGAGTAATACATGTAACCGAAATCAAGCTAGTTTGATCACATATTAATGAATGAAGTAACATGGGAAGTCGTGTACACGATATGCTTGGCGTTCAAGTGGTTATAGTCGTGAGAACACCGCTGCTACGCAACGGCAATATTAACGTTACTGTCGGTGTCTAGAAGCCACAGAGGCTAACGATTTAGTAATATAGCAAGTGGGTAACATAATGCAGGAAATGCAAAGGCATAATGACGGACGAAAAAGATGAGGCCGTTGGGAACATCAGCAGTTTCTCAAGTGACTGCCAGAATCCCATTGGCAGAACAAGGGATGTGTGACTGGGGTGTGAGATGAAAATTTATATTGAGAGAAAAAATAATAATATTGGCAGATCGCCACAAGATGACATTATGTTTGGAAAATTGAACACAAGTTTTAACTCTTGATTATGATGAGGTCCATATTTAATGTATAGTCCAGAAACTGTCAATGACCACAAACAAACATCAACTGAGTCAATCTTGCTGTCCATATAGTATGCTAGCAAAAAAACTCCAATTCCCCAGAAAATGTTTTTCACTTGAATAACATGATTTTGCAATAGAAATCTTGGTAACACTTCATCTAACAGATTTCATGGTATTTAGGTGATAATTAGCAAGTAACCTATTTGAAATTTCTTTGGAATTACTGCCAAATTACCCCAATATTTACCTCAAAATGTGGCTTATTATTATAATTTTATATCTATTATAAACATTATTTAATAATTATATTCCGCTATTTCCCAATAAGCAGTAATAAATAGCAGGTAATTTATTTAATACCCTTCCAGGAAAAGAATACAAAGTTAATTGGCAAGCTTTATTTCCATGTCTGTTGGTAAATAGATAATAATTAGCATAATAACTTCCTTGAAATTTCTTTAAAAACTCCCTGAATCATTACATTAGCTACCAGGTTACATTTGTGTAGACCAGGGGACTGCAACCTGTGGCTCCGGAGCCACATGTGGCTCTTTAGCCCCTCTCCAGTGGCTCTCTGTGGATTTTTTTTTAAAAAATAGTGGAAATGAATAACTTAGTTTGTTACATTTTAATTGTTATTTATCATTGTTGTAGGTCGACATAGGGCCACATTGAGGAAAAAAATGAATCTGAGATTTCAAGAATAGTCATAATATTACGAAAATAAATTTAAAGGTTTACGTGAAAAAAGTCGTAGTATTATGAGAATAAAGTCATAATATTGGAAAGTAGTAATTTTATGTTATTTTCTTTTTTTTCGTAAAGTTGTGACTTTATTCTCAAAATATTACGACTTCTTTCTCGTAATATTATGACTTTATACTCGAAATTTCCAATTTTTTTCACTCAATGTGGCCCTAATACTCCGTCGTACATTTGCACTTTGGACCTCACTGCATTAGACTTACAGTATATACTATATACTTAGACTATAAGCTGTGTATAAGCTGTATAATCTTTTGCGGCTCCAGACAGATTTTTTTTTTTTTTGCCTAAAATGGCTCTTTTGATAAAGGTTGCTGACCCCTGGTGTAGACAATAATTCACACAATGGTGAGATTTGTGCCTGATCAAGTAGAAGTGTCTTCTATTAGTTTCCAATGAAGAGCAGCGCTCAGCCGCTTCTCAAGCCTAAGGGCCCTATTTTAACAATTATATGCTATTTTAGCATATAATTATTAAATCATGTTTATAATAAAGTCATTTTGATAAATTTTGAGGTAAATATTGGGGTAATTTGGTAGTAATTCCAAAGAAATTTCAAATAGGTTACTTGCTAATTATCACCTAATTACTATAACATTTGCAGACCTGTGAAATGAAGTGTTACCGAAATGTTTAAAGTACTGTGGAAGACAGAATAATTTCAGCTCTTCAATAGTGCATATAACTTTGATCTGACAAACATACAGAAACTGTGCCTGTGAGCATTGCACTTGCAAAGTTTTAGTAAAATAACATTCTTCAATTTGTCATTGCTCTGTAGACAAAATGCAAATACTTATCAAGTTCCTGAATACCCTCTTTCAAACTGTTAACAGTGGTCCCAAAATACAATTTTTGTAAATTTCAGGTATAACTGAACTGAAGAACAAGTAGGCTACCAAAAGGCAATGGGGTTATCAAGTATAGCAAACCAGGCACTTCATGAAACTGTTTTTAGTTGGACTTCAACCATATTTCATCAAACATATTTATTATCTGTGTTTCTGTTTCTGTGTCCACATGTTTTTGATAAGACTTATAGACAGTATAGGAAATCGTTCACTGGACAGATTTTGAAACAACCATGCCATGAGAAGTATTTCTCTTGAAAAATTCATAAAACAATACTGACTGACTTGGGTAACATGAGTAGTCAGGAATCATGGCCTCTGCACTTGACTGAAATCTTTACCCATTCAGATCGCTACTGTCTGAACTAGGGCTGCACGATTAGTGCCAAAATGATAATCACGATTATTTTGATCAATATTGTGATTTATCAAGATTATTCATTGATTTTAGTGACAACATATTTTTCACATTAAAATAAATAGAGCAATGCTTTCACTCACGTGTTTTGCTACATTCCTGATAATTTTAGGGCTGCGCGATGTTGGGAAAAAATGACATTGCAATCATTTTTTTTCTGCAATATAAAAAAATACAGGAATATTCATCCTACCCTTTTGCTAGCTACATTTTAATTTTAAATGCATCAATCTGCTGCACTTTGAGAGCAAAATTAGCAAAATTAAGAGACTAGATAAACAATTTTATAATCTCAATTTAATCATAAACATATTGGTTGTATAGATAATATCTATCCCCAAAAGTGAAGCCAAAACATCTCGATTTCCGGCTGGTGGCTGGATGTTTGTTTAGGAAGAGCTTGATTTGATAAGCAGCAGAGTTTTCTATGAGCAGGACATGCATTTTAAACGTCAAGGCCAATACTTGTTTCAGTGACAATACAAGTTTTTTTCCAATACAAGTATTTTAATGCTAATGTTTCCATTTTCAGTTCAGGATTTGATTTCAATGGCAATTTTTATTTTCTATGCCAAACTTTAGTGTCACTGTCCTCGCTCCATAATATTTGTACAAATTTTATTTGGATGCCATGGCAACATTATTCTTGATTTTTTTTTTTACGCCAATAAAGCCCTTTGAATTCAATTCAATTCAATTGAGATACATAGCAACAGTAACCAAGGTCATGAAAGGTCATGATGTCACAGAATGTCATGATGTCACGGAATGTCATAATGTGATGGAATGTCACGGGATGTCATGATGTCACGGAATGTCATGATGTAATGGGATGTCACTATGTCACGGGATGTCATGATGTAACAATGTCAGATCAAAGACATTGAAGACTCCTTTGAAGAAGCAGAAACTAACCTTAAGTCCAGCAGATGCTGCAGTCTCAGAGAGATATCAGATGCCAACGCCAATCTCAGAGAGATATCAGATGACAATGCCAATCTCAGAGAGATATCAGATGACAATGCCAGAATTGAGAGGGAAGGAGAAAGGACATAGCATGTCTACAGTGACTGTGAAGGAGAAAGGGGCTGTGTGTGGAAAAAAGGATTATATGAGGATTCTACAACTCTATAAATCAGCTCTCCAACCACAAACACAAGATGTGACTCCTGACCTGAAGATGCCCCTGATGAAACGTAAGACTGTTTATAACAGCAGCAGCAGGGACAATGATCTGGAGAGAACTAAGCAGGTGGCAATACAGAAGGAGATATCTATGAGTAAAACAAGGTCAGAGATTATGGAGATGGACAAGGCCATTGCAGCAAAGCGGCAACATGTGAACACACTTGAACAAATCCATGAGGCGGAGAAAAACAGCTATGAAGAGAAGCTCAAGATGCTTGAATCCATGGATGACAGAAAACATTTTGAAAGAGATTCCAAGTCCAAACAGGGGCTACAAGTAGCCAAAGAGAAGTTAATTGGTGAAATAGGGACCTTGAAAAGTGAACTCGCCAAGAATGAGGATATCCTGGAAAAATGTAAGTGGTACAAGAACATTCTGTTCAAGATGTCACCTCCTGAGTGGCAGGAGGCCAAGAAGGCAAATGCTTTGAATGCTAAAGTCCTGTCTGGCAGAAAAGCTCAGGATGAACAGAACAGGGAGCCTCAAAGAGGTTTGGAGTCCAGTCCAGATACAAGGACTTCCACCAGAGAGCCCACGCTGTCCTCAGCCCACGACACACTGGTGACACATTCTAAACTGGACAGTGTCAGCTCGGAATCTGAGGAGAGGCTGGAGCTATACTTCTCTGATGCCGAGCAGATACTTGATGGAATAAGGAAGTTTGAACAAGAGGTCTGGACCCTGAATCAGCACACTACAAAGTTTGATGATGTACTGGACATCAGACGGCGCACCATCGAGGCAACCTTGTTGAAACTTAAAGAGCAAGATGAAATGCTAACATTGCAGGTAAGTGACATGAAGGACAATATAGACAGAGAGAAGAAAAGAGGAGCCATGCTGAAAGAGTGGGTTCAGCTCTATGACTCCACATCAGACGAGGATACTACAAGGGATGTTCTGAGTGCGAAAGTGGCAGAAGTGTATCGCTGCTGTGTGGATAGCTGTTTTCCACTATTCATCAGGCAGAATATGATCGGAATTGAGGCATATGTGGCGTCATTGGAAACACAACTGGGCAGCATCCCTACAGAACAATTGAAGAAACTGAAAAAGGCCCAGCGCAATGACAGAATGAAGAAGCTGAATGAAGAAAATATGAAGATGCTGCAGGATAAACAGGAAGAAAGGAATGAAAGGTGCAGGCAAAGAGCCCTGGCTGTCACCCAGAAATTGGGTGTAAGAAAGCTCATGACCAGACAAAAGCCTTTTGAGAAGCGCGTTGAGCCGAAGATCTTTTCTGACGAGGATGAATTCTGTGCCTCCCTCTTCACTAAGGGCGTAGACAGTATGGCCTCATTTTGCCAGCCCAAAGACAAAACTAACACAGGGCAGGATTCTCTGCATGAGTTTTCCAGAGCAGAGGATAAACTTGAGTACTCTGAACACAAGAAGCTGCAGCTACCTTACAGAAAGATCAGTAAGTTCAAGCTGACCCTCGCCCCACCCGTTTCCACAAAAGAAGCACCAGTAGGGCTGCCCTGTCTCCCTGCTGGGGTGGAAGCGTCCCCCTACCGTGATGAAGGTACAGGAGAATCATTGCCCAGAAACGGCACTGGTCAAATCCGGGCCATCAAGCCATACTTGGAGCACAACAAGGTGCAGCTAACTTGCAAGGACAAAAGTAAGATCGATCTGCAGCCAACCCACCTCGCACCTATTTCCACAAAAGGCAGTGGTCAGACCTGGGCCACTGAGCCTTACTTGGGAAACAACGAGCTGCTGCGTTTCCTCTCTCCCTACATTTAAATGTCTTCTTCTGGGTTTACTCCGGGCGCTCCGGTTTCCTCCCACACACAAAAAGCCAGGTTCTGTTGATCAGACCTTTCTGTGAGGAATTCAAATTCTCCCAATGTGTGGGTTTACTCCGGGTGCTCCGGTTTCCCCCCACAGTCTAACAATGTTAGGTTAAGGTAATTGGCAAAAAAAAATGTCTGCTCAAACCCGGGCCATCAAGCCTTACTTGGAGCACAACCAGCTGCAGCTAACTTGTAAGGACAAAAGTAAGCTCGATCTGCAACCAACTCGCCTCGCACCTATTTCCACAAAAGGCACTGGTCAGACCTGGGCCACTGAGCCTTACTTGGGAAACAACGAGCCGTTGCGTTTCCTCTCTACCTACATTTAAATGTCTTCTTCTGGGTTTACTCCGGGCGCTCCGGTTTCCTCCCAAACACAAAAAGCCAGGATCTGGTTATTAGACCTTTCTGTGAGGAATTCAAGTTTTCCCCATGTGTGGGTTTACTCCGGGTGCTCCGGTTTCCTCCCACATTCTAACAATGTTAGGTTAAGGTAATTGGCAAAAAAAAATGTCTGCTCAAACCTGGGCCACCAAGCCTTACTTGTAGCACAACAAGCTGCTGCTTTTCTTCTCTTCCTCTTCTTTCTCTCTTCCTTCATTTAAATGTCTTTGTAGTCTTCTATTTCCCTTTTTCAGGACCATTAGTGGTTAGTACTGATTCCTCAGAGCCAGGTTCTGGTGATCAGACCTTTCTGTGAGGAATTCAAGTCCTCCCCATGTGTGGGTTTACTCCGGGTGCTCCGGTTTCCTCCCACAGTCTAACAATGTTACGTTTAGGTAATTGGCAAAAAAAAAAATATGTCTGCTCAAACCTAGGCCACCAAGCCTTACTTGGAGCGCAACAAGCTGCAGCTAACTTGCAAGGACAATAGTAAGATCGATCTGCAACCAACTCGTCTCGCACCTATTTCCACAAAAGGCACTGGTCAGACCTGGGCCACTGAGCCTTACTTGGAAAACAACGAGCCATTGCGTTTCCTCTCTACCTACATTTAAATGTCTTCTTCTGGGTTTACTCCGGGCGCTCCGGTTTCCTCCCACACACAAAAAGCCAGGATCTGGTGATTAGACCTTTCTGTGAGGAATTCAAGTCCTCCCCATGTGTGGGTTTACTCCGGGTGCTCCGGTTTCCTCCCACATTCTAACAATGTTAGGTTAAGGTAATTGGCAAAAAAAAATGTCTTCTTCTGGGTTTACTCCGGGCGCTCCGGTTTCCTCCCACACACAAAAAGCCAGGCTCTGGTTATTAGACCTTTCTGTGAGGAATTCAAGTCCTCCCCATGTGTGGGTTTACTCCGGGTGCTCCGGTTTCCTCCCACAGTCTAACAATGTTACGTTTAGGTAATTGGCAAAAAAAAAAATATGTCTGCTCAAACCTAGGCCACCAAGCCTTACTTGGAGCGCAACAAGCTGCAGCTAACTTGCAAGGACAATAGTAAGATCGATCTGCAACCAACTCGTCTCGCACCTATTTCCACAAAAGGCACTGGTCAGACCTGGGCCACTGAGCCTTACTTGGAAAACAACGAGCCATTGCGTTTCCTCTCTACCTACATTTAAATGTCTTCTTCTGGGTTTACTCCGGGCGCTCCGGTTTCCTCCCACACACAAAAAGCCAGGTTTTGGTGATCAGACCTTTCTGTGAGGAATTCAAGTTCTCCACATGTGTGGGTTTACGCCGGGTGCTCCGGTTTCCCCCCACAGTCTAACAATGTTAGGTTAAGGTAATTGGCCAAAAAAATGTCTGCTCAAACCTGGGCCACCAAGCCTTACTTGGAGCACAACAAGCTGCAGCTAACTTGCAAGGACAAAAGTAAGATCGATCTGCAACCAACTCACCTCGCACCTATTTCCACAAAAGGCCCTAGTCTCACCCGGGCCACTAAGCCATACTTGGAGCGCAACAAGGTGCAGCTAACTTGCAAGGAGAAAAGTAAGATCAATCTGCAGCTAACCCGCCTCGCACCTATTTCCACAAAAAGACTGGTCAGACCTGGGCCACTGAGCGTAACTTGGGAAACAACGAGCCGTTGCGTTTCCTCTCTACCTACATTTAAATGTCTTCCTCTGGGTTTACTCCGGGTGCTCCGGTTTCCTCCCACACACAAAGAGCCAGGTTCTGGTGATCAGACCTTTCTGTGAGGAATTCAAGTTCTCCTCATGTGTGGGTTTACTCCAGGTCCTCCGGTTTCCTCCCACAGTGTTTATCATCATTATTCTTATTACGACTGTATCACAATACTGTTATTAATAAACATTTTAGTATTAATAATGATAGGATTCATGACTGTTTTTCCATGTCTTAGAAATATAAAGGGATGATGTCTGTATCCATATCGTCTTTATTCTTTTTGTGAATGTGCACTGTGCAAATCTATCTAGATGATAGACTAAAGGTGCAACTGACAATTATGTTCTTTATCATTGAATCTATCAATCTTTTATTTTGATTAGACGGTTAAGCGTTTGGTCTGTAAAAGATCTGAAACTAGTGATAAAGCAGCAGAATGTTTGGCTTTTTTTTGTTAGGTTTTAGTTTTGTTTGAACCCCAGAAGCAGAGACGGACTCAGGTAAGTAAAAAATGAGAACAGAGGTTATTTACCAACCAGGAAGCAAAAACACAGGCAGGGCTACTCAAAAAGCTACTCAAAACCTTGTTTTTCTCCAGTGAAACTATTAACTATTAATAGCAAAACTGTTAATATCACACAATAAAAGTCCTGGATTCAAATGTTTACTTCAAGTGAAGAGTAAAAGAGAGGTATTATCTGCACAATGGACTTAAATGTACTTTACATCTGTTTAAGGTGGAGCTTTCAGTTCTAACGTGATACTGGATAGTAAACTCAATGAATAATAATGCATCGTATTTTAATTGTTATATTTTGTGAGTCAAATCTGAATAAATTTAAAGTGCTTTGGGGCCTTTTGTAAGTTATTTCAGGGTACGAGTTAGAATAGTAACTTGATTCAATACTCGTCATATCTCAACATAAATGTATAGCTGTTTGGGGCCCTTTTAGTTTTCCTACAACACTCTCCTGCAAATATTTCAGACCACATTTTGAAACGAAAGCAGGAAGTGTTAACTTAAAAATAAATATTTACTTTTTTTCATGTCTGTGCCATATTCTACAGATATCTAGACATTGAAACTGTAGTAATGTTGCTGGTATGATGTCAATATACAGTAAAACGATCACTTTTACTCAACCGCGCAGCACGCGGTAAAAATAGGCGAGACCTCAAATCTCTAGAATCCAGCTGAGCTGCGTCTCACTCAGGCTGTGCTCTAACCTGTTAACATGGATGCCGAAATAAGAAACAACAGGTTCCACAGCAGCCACGCGCTGCTGACAGGCTTAACGGTAAAGTCTGCCCCTGGGGCTCCTTCTGAACAGGCATGTTTTGAACGGGCACTGCACCAGTGGATTAAACTACCCAACAGCATTTAAAATAGCAAAGATTATGAGCTCAGGCCATATCATGCTTCGCCACAGTAACTGTATTTACATGCACTCATATACTTTGTGATACAGATAACTGGAGTTACATCCCAGTAATGTCTAGATCAGTGGCTCTATGCCTACACTGTAACCCCTTAAGAAAACCATAAATTAAAAAACTATGAATTCACTGAAATCTGTCCTTACTTTCACTAATGTTTGAGTCTGTGCTAATTAATTGAAGTTTTTTTTGTTTGTTTTTTACCATAAATTGTTCTTGTTACAATACATAACAATTTAATCATGTGTATATTTAATCTTTTCTGTTGATGCATGGACATAAAGTGTTTACCCTGTACCATTTGTAATTTTTTGTTTTATATTTTATGCTATGACGTGTACCCAAACTACAACTTGCTGCCTTCTTGGCCAGATCACCTTTGAGAGATGTTAACTTAACAGTTTTTTTGTTATTTTTTCATCTGGTTAAATAAAAAATAAACTAATTGATACAAATACATTTTAGGCCAACACATTAAAAAATATATATATTTGTATTTTTTGTATCGAGTTCACTGTTAAACTATATTTTCTGTAAATTTGATTACTCAAACTGAGCTCTTTTTCAAGGAAATTCCTCTCAAAATCAACAACTACTTGTAACCAGCTAAACTCTAACTAAAATTATTACTTTTGTAACATTCTCTATTTCCCCCATTCCTTAAAAATTATCCTAAAGGTCATGTTACTAACTTCACAGGAAATATTCAAGGTTAGTATTGGTATATGCCACGTATAAATCAATCCGGGTCGGTGTCCCATGCGCGCTCGCCTGAGACTACGCTGTTCAGACAAGACTCCAACACAAACTACACAGAAGCACCAAAACCGCAAAGTTATATCTAGTGAAGCCCGTCTTGCAAAACAGTGTTGGCCGCGGTCGGAGGACGCGGGGGAGACCGTAGCTTTGGTCTCCAGGGCCGGAGTCTCTGCTCTACTCTGCTCCTCTGCCTGCTTTCCTTCACTCACACGCCGCGCTCGTTCTCGCTCTTACGCTCCACCTCATGTGCATGCGCGAACACTACACACTGCAGAAGAGTTAGCTTAATTCTGAGAATATCTAGTGAATGTTCAGTGGATGTTTGTGCAGAAATAACTGCTGCAGCTCCTCCAGACCAACAGAGGTTTCCCGTGTCTTGTGAAGTGACGGGGCTCCGCAGCGAGAAACGTTATCGTCTCTGACCAAAACTCCGGTGTCTCCCCTGTTCCTTCCGACCACGGTCAGGAGGCTGAGGCAGGAAAAGTCGACACTAGGATCAGCAGTGATTCATGGAGAGAACTTCGTCTGGTCAGCTAACATTGAAATATAGAGTGATATTGTGGTTTTAGCTGCAAGTGTCGCCTCACTGTTTTGAGCGATGCTCGTTCATGTCTATGTAAGCGCGAGCAACAGTACGCTGACTTTCGTTGACTTAACGGCCACAGGTGTCGCTGTTAACAAGCAATTTCTGATTCTTACAAACAGTCCCTTTAAAGTGCTCAACAAATAGCAGCAGGGAGTTCCTGCTGCACAGTTCTTGACTGTTGCACGAAAGGAACTGCCCATCTACCCTCTGGCACTGACTCACGTTTTTCGAGCCTTAGGCATACTGAAATGATTTAGAAATTATTTTAGGGCTTGTTGCATTCAATTAGATCACAAACTTGTTAAACAGCAATAAGTGTATATTTTATGGACTAAAAAAGTGTGTCAGACCTGACAATATATTTGCTATGGAGCTGTGCATAATGAGAGTTGCGAGAGGATCAGAACCTGATGCAGAGCGTTAAATTGGGGATAAATTTATGAGCTTTATAAATATCGCTTGAGGAACCAGAACACTGGGCACTTTACCATTTCCCTGCAGTGAGGTTTCTCTTGATCGTTATTGTAATAGTGTGGCTCACTGCAGAAAACACTAATGGTTCCATGGGGATAGCTAAATGGCTCTGAGTTATTTCAAAGGTTAGAAGGTATAAAACAGGCTGTTCTGTATTTTGATATACTTATTTATACTCATTCCATCTGGGTTATTCTCTCTTCATCCTAATCACAACATTCCCATGTCCTCAGACTGCTTAAATAGGCCATTACATTCAACTCAAATGTTTGACCTAACTCCCTTTACATTGAATGTTATTTACTCTCATAATTACATTGCAGAGATGATGTCTGGGTCTTTACCAGTCTGGAATCACCTCAATTACAAAGCGATTTCGGAGACCTAGCCTAATTTTGAGAGTTTATTAACTCTGAACTTCACATTAAGGGGCAAAGCAGGATAGCTTATTTTTTCTCCCATTACCACTAAGTCCTACAAATTAACTACTTTAAACATGATGATAGATGACTTTACAAATCATCCTAAAAAAAATTCTTTCTTGATCTGCAACTGTTCTGATTTGGTTCGGGTTAGGCACACAACCTGTGCTTCAGGGGCGACAATTACTTCAGTTGAAAAAAGACTAGCTACTTGGTCAAGCATGGAAATGTATTCTTGACATTGGAAATACTAGTTGACAAAACTACCATTTCAAGGTCCACTTTCTAGCCTTTTTCTGGAGCTTTCAACCATATCACACAGTCTTCTTCAGTGGCTTGAGTTGATCAGTTGTTTACTTGGAGACGGTCACGCTGTATCATTCGAAATTTCAATGTCAATATTAAATTTAAACAGTTGTGGACCACATAAACTAGTTCTTACGTAGTGATTAGTTACTAAATATTTACACCACCTAACTGCCAGGTGGAAATGTTTCCTAGCTGACTGAGCTAACTGCCTAAACTTACTAATCATATATGACCCATATAGGAGTCAATGATACATAAGAAGTAATATGAAATATTGTCAACGAGCTGATCTGACACGAAATGCTATTTAATAATGATGTAAATTCAGATGATATGAAATTCTATTTCATAAACACAATACACCTCTAATTACAAAATGTTATGGCCATAACCTATGTATCAGTGGCGGCTGGGGACTTATCCGATTAACGCTATCGATTCAATTGGTTAAAAGAAATATTAATAATTAAAGCTGCGAGCAGCGATGAACGGGCCCTCGCCCCTCCTCGTGCGTCGGGGTATTGGCGGGACGCCGACTGACGCGGCCGGGCAGGGTGAAACCGAAACTCTGACGAGCGCCATGACGCCTGCCACGGGACTCTACGACAAACGGTTCATGAGTTATGAAAGGGGCGGGGCTAATGTGTAGGGGGCGGGGCTAACCTTCACCAATGAAACAGGAACTCTCTGTTGAGTGATATGACACCTCCCACAAAAGTCTACGACAAACGGTTCATGAGTAATGAAAGGGGGCGGGGCTAATGTGTAGGGGTCGGGGCTAACCTTCACCAATGAAACAGGAACTCTCTGCTGAGGGATATGACACCTCCCACAAGACTCTATCACAAACGGTTCATGAGTAATGAAAGGGGGCGGGGCTATGAGTATATTTTGGCCGATGGCCGCCACGCCACGGTTAGGTCGTTCACTGAAAACTTACCATTTTAATAACTTTTCATCCAAAATCACTATTTGCGGATATTTCTCAAGATGTAGAGAAATAGCATCTCAAATGTGTGGTAGACGATTTCTGGACATACAGCATGATGCTAGCTTTGGGAAGAAATCCATCTCTTATTTACAATATATAATGTACATAATGTTCAATAACTATTACTTCTCTCTGTATCTTCCTCCTCCCTTTTATTATAGAGCAGGTTTAAGTGCTGTATAAATACTGCGAAAGTATGGAAACGCTTAATCCATGGAGAAATACACCCAGCCTGCATTCAGAAACTGCCTTTGAAGACAACAAAAAAAACACATGAAACAAATGAACAACATAAACTTTATTTAAAACAAACAAAACAATAACAAACTAATAAACAATGAACTAAAATGAACAAAGAATATATATTGAAATTTTTTTTTTAAAACTGCTCCTCCTCAGTCTGCGTGGCAGCATCTACCACATCTGCACAAACGTAGACAAAAATACAAACACATTAAATGTGACATTGCCTTTTTTTCAAATTATTTGATAACACAATCAAACACAAAATATATTGACACTTTTTCTGGGGTGCAGCTCAAAAACAAATCAGATTAACACTGTAATATTATTACACAACCATAACATCACAGTTATATCTTTGACAACATGCAAACTAAAACTAAACATCTACTTACTAAACATCTATTTACTTACTGTCTTTAGCAACGCAGGCCGAGGCCTGCGCTACCTCGAACTGCTGGAGGGAGCTGGCCAGTTTGGCCTTTGTGGCCTTCAGCTCCCTCTTAAGCAGTGCCGCCTTTGACTCCGCCGACCGCTTCAAGCGAACTTGCCGCACAAGGACCTCCATTGTCTGCGCATTATTGCGCAGACTCTCCCTGGAAAGGTCCTGGCGCGGCACGGCCGGATCAGCGCATTTGTATTGTAAACAAAACAATAAATGTACATATCAATCACATGAACAACTATTAGGCTTAAAATGCAAATATGTTCAATTGTATATGTTTGGGATTAATAATAGTATGTTTTTAACATAATTATTCCCTTCAATTTTATTTAATCATTAACATATCAAATCTATGACAGTTATCAACTTCTCACTAATATACATTTGAAGCAACAATCATTTTAACAGGTTTCAATAGCATGATGCAGATGTGTTGCATATACTTAAAGATTTCTAGCCAAGGCCAATTTGTGACCCTTGTATCTGGTTAGGCTTTCCTGCTTAAAAAGGTCAGAACAAATCATCATTACCACTCCTACATTAGTTAAAATTACCACAAATTAAATAGGGACATTCTTATACACGTGACATGAACGTATAAAAGATGAGTAATAACAACACAAATACCACTACATGTAATACTTTCAGTAAACAGTTGGAGGGCCTGCCTCACGGCCTCCACCTCAGCATCATTAATGGACGCAGATTTAGTGGGGCTGTCCATTTTCTGAAGAACAAAATAACACAGTACACAGTCAATCAACTAAACACAACCTTCAGCCAGGTCAGCAATTAGGAATTATGGGCAGGGAGACAGACTTTCCAAATTGGGCTAATGCTACTATTTCATCATACACTGATCTTAATTATTGTGTATTTTAATGAGTTTGCCTACCTGATTTTAAACATGTAGCAAGTGAATTCTTGTAAAGTAGAATCAGGCTTTTAGTGTGTTATAGCCCACACAGTCTGTAATAGTTATTAATATTTAAAACCACGTCTATTCCTGACAGATCAGAACTTTTCTAATTTAGAATCATAGACCCATAGACTTTATTTATTTTCTATTTATTGACACCTTCACTGTGGTTTATCAAGACATGCTACAATGATGGTTGCACTTTAGCTAGTTAATCCTAAAAGTGCAATGTCATCCTTTGTCATAATGGCATTATAGCAGATGAATAGATGTCCGACACACGGTGAAATATAGTCTGGTCCGTGGGATAAAACACACGGTCCTGCGAAAAAAACACTAGTTAGCTAGCTAGTTAATCCTAAAAGTGCAATGTCATCCTTTGTCATAATGGCATTATAGCAGATGAATAAATGTCCGACACGGTGAAATATAGTCTGGTTCGTGGGATAAAACATGCGATCCTGCGAAAAAAACGCTAGCTAGCTAGTTAATCCTAAAAGTGCAATGTCATTTGACCAAATTCCCCATTATCTGTATTGTGCATCCCTAATAAATGCATTCCTGAAACTGGCAGTCACACGGTGGGAAAACAAAGCCACAATCTCTTAACAACAACAAACACATAACAAAAATATAAACTAGTATAAAAACAATATACTCACTAATTTCAGTACAGCTCAGTCTCCATCAGTCAGTCATCTGCTCTGATCTGTCTGGACCAACTCGCCACACCCAACCTTGGCTAACGTCCCCTGCAGCACCCCTTGTGGATTGCAGTCGATATGACTGATATTGCTGTTTTGAACAACTATTTGATTAAGTCTATATAAATCTGTATTTCATTTAAAAAAAATAATCTGATCTGTCATTTTTGTTTTGTATCATAATCTCATTGGTGTCACTGCAGTGTAATTGCATAGCTAACTTGCATCTTTATATCCTGAAATCAACTGTATTTCTTCCTGGATGATGCATAATTTTTGGCTGTTGTATCAGTTTTCATCAGTTACCATAACTATCTATAACGGAGCTTATAGTACATTTATATTTAGTTTATCTTTCATATATTACACATCCTACAACCACCAGCAATCTACAGTTGTAAACTTCAGAGTTACTAACCAATTCCAAAGTTGAGCCTATCTGACGTCAGTGCTTAAGATTCTGTAGAAAGTCTGTGTTGTGCCACGCCCCATTTCATAACTCATGAACGGTTAATCCTAGTCTTCTGGGAGGTGTCATATCACTCAGCAAAGAGTCCCTGTTTCATTGGTGAAGGTTATCACCGCCCCCTACACATTAGCTACGACAAACGGTTCACGAGTTATGAAGGGGGCGTGGCTAATGTGTAGGGGGTGGGGATAACAACACCAACTTAACAGGCACTCTCTGCTGAGTGATATAACACCTCCCACAAGACTCTATGACAAACGGATCATGAGTTATGAAAGGGGGCGGGGCTAATGTGTAGGGGGCGAGCATAACCTTCACCAATGAAACAGGCACTCTCTTCTGAGTGATATGACACCTCCCACAAGACTCTACGACAAACGGTTCATGAGTTATGAAAGGGGGCGGGGCTAATGTGTAGGGGGCGTGGCTATGACTATATTTTTACATTTACATATAATCAGGACTGGACCCTTATCATACCCGAGAAATTTGGGGCAGATCGAACTATGTACAGTTGAGTTACAACAACTTCCTGTTTCATGGCGAATGGCTCAAAATGGCCGCCACGCCACGGTCAGGTCGTTCAGTGAAAACTCACCATTTTGATAACTTTTCATCCTCAAGGTCTTAAGATGGTCTTGACCAAATTTCAACTCGATCTGATCAAATCTGTAGGAGGAGTTTGTTAAAGTATACGGCCTATAAAACCCCAGAAATGGGCGAAAAATGGGCAAAATCGCACATAAAATTCAATATGGCTGACTTCCTGTTGAGTTTTGGGCATACCTCCAAGAGGCTTTTTTGTTTCTCTCCACATCTTACATCTGTCAACCAAATTTTGTGTGCGGATATCAATTTTTCCATTTTTCTAAGGGGCGCTATAGAGCCGGCTAAACACACTGAGCCTAATGGCTATACATTTACCTAAAGTTCACCGGTGTCTATCATTTTGCCAAATTTCATGAGATTCCGAGTACATCAAGGTATGTTCACAAGAAAAAAGACATAAGGGGGCGCTAGAGAGCCAACATGCCACGCCCAAGCAAAATTTCAACATTTAAATAAAGTAATTACTAGTTTGGATGTGCGTGTAAAGTTTCATAATTTTTTGTGCATCCTAAAGTCTTCAAACATGTGTTCGTAAATTTTAAAATCACGCAGGAAGTCCAACATGGCTGACTTCCTGTTGGCCGAAAAAATCTCAAAAATATTTAATCCAGGTACGATGACGTCAGCAATGACGTACTTGAATTTCGTGAAGATCGAAGAAACTTTCTCTGAAAAACTGCCTACATTAGGGGGGCGCTATTTTGCCCGCTAGTGACACCCAGGCCCAGTCACTCCAGAACATTGACTTTCCCACCAGTTCTGACGCATATTCCACCTTTGGTGAGTTTTTGGGGATGGCTAAGGTCCCAAAAAGGCAATCTCCCGGCAGAAAAAGAATAATAATACCCAGAAAAACAATAGATTTCCTTGCACTTCGTGCCAGGACACCATTGGGTCCTGGCACTTTCGTGATCAGGCCCTAATTAATTAAATAGCTGAGAAAAACTCGTCTCTTAAGGGAGAAAAGCTGATCCACCTTAAGAGCCCACCTTAAGACAGTCTGAGCCGGAGTTACAGATACAGGAAGTCGGCTCCCTCCTATAGCTCACTTATAGCTGAGGAGTTGTAGCCTCATAGCATTTATTCACTGACAAATAAACTGTACACACACTGTCTGCTTCACCTACGTTCACAGCTAGAACGCCACGTCTGTTGGAAACTTGCTGAAATTTTCGCTGAGCTGACAGACCGTATGTGTGTGAGCACGAAGCTACCAGCAGAGCTACAGCTGCTAACGTAGCACAAACACACACACTTTTTGTTGGAAAATCCCTATCGTTAATCTGGGCAGACAGACAGCGGACAACCTGCTAAACTAAATGTGCGTTGGAGACTTTTACTGGGAAAGTGGCTGCATGTCCGCGACATTACACGCAGCATCTAAGTTATCTATTTTATCTGTTAAGTTAACGCTATCTGCTAAGTGAACTGGAGACAGTGAACGCAGCATACGCTCCCGTACGGTGAATTGGGGACTCTGCAGCTGGCGCACTGCTGCATGCGAGGCACAAATCTTGTCGGTCAACGGTTAATAATTGGTTAACGAGGGTTGGTTATCGGTTAATTCCAATTCAATTGTCGGTGTTGACTGACTGCCAAATGGACAACTGACAATACCATCCCCACTGATCCCTGGGCAGCAGTTACATTCTTGACATGCTAAGACCTTAGCAACCAATGTGCCCCATGAAATGCTCATGTGGGCTGTATCATTATCATCATCACCTATTCAATCAATGTTGATGGTCCCCACTAGTGGCAGCTGTTGTTCTCATCCCTGTGGCATCATGTCTGTGTAACCCTGCCGTAGGGTGAAGAGGCCATCAGCCACGTGGAAGTGATTTTCGTCAAAACCTGCTTTCACCTTCCTGGCCTGCTCTATAATAGCTGGAAAAGAGGGGGGGTTGGGGGTTTTCCTTCCCTTTTCCTCCCTCGCTGGAGGAAGCCGTAGGGGGGGAACAGCCGGTCCCTGTCGGCTCTGTATCTGTTAGTTCACTGTGCGTCCATCCTGCCACCCTCTGACTCACCCTGCCAGTCGGAAACCGTAAACGTGTCAGTGGCCCAGAGCAACGTCTACTGTGTGAAGCATCACTTTACCCCCTCTATGCCCTCCGCCAAGCCCTTCCTAAATCATTCAGTTAGGACAGTAGCAGTGAATGACATTTCCCCTAGGCCCAGAGGACATAGAGGTAAAGCCAAGGCCAGAGAGAGAGCTTATAAAATAAAAACATCTATTCCAATAAGTACTTATTATCATATAGCCTACCATAGTCTTACTTACTGCAGTTTCAGCCCCACAGGGTTTGCTCGTGCAGTCCGTGTGGAGAATATGTGGAATATTGTGTAATTCCTGATATCTAACTATAAAGCAAGGTATCTCTTGTCTATATGTTCTTCGCATACCTTGAGAACCGTTCATTCGATCTACTTCACACTTGGCGTGTGTATTACAGGGGACCCAAGGACGGGCAGTGTTGAAGTTAGTGCAAGTTGGACACGCAACACGTTCAGTATTAACAAACTTTGAATAAACAGGCCGTAGCGCTCTGTGCGGCATCATGAGTGGAGCATGTGGTCCGTAGCGGGCCTTTACAGGCTGCGGCTCATTGACTGCAGTTAGACTAATGGATGCTAATTTTGAAAAATATTCTTAACCGATGACCAACCCCAGTTCACCCGTCCGGCAGCGTTAACTTAGCACCCACGGTGCTGCGTGTAGTGTCGCGGACATGCAGCCACTTTCCCAGTAAAAGTCTCCACCGAACTTTTAGTTTAGTTTAGCAGATTGTCCGCTGTGTGTATGCCCGACGTAACGACACCCTGTCTTCCCGGATTAACGATAGCGATTGTCCGACAAACAGTGAGTGTTTTTGTGCTACGTTAGCAGCTGTAGCTCTGCTGGTAGCTTCTTGCTCACCGCCGCTTTGTCATTGCGGTGTAACTTTTGCGAGAGTCCAAAAGACCGTGTATGTGTGTGTGGGGGGGGGGGGATTTGTCGTGGCGTTATAGCTGTGAACGTAGCTGTAGCGTGTGTGTACAGTTTATTTGTCGGTGGATAAATGCTACGAGTCTACAACTCCTCCGCTCAAGCGAGACATAGACCGGAGCCAACTTCCTGTATCTGTAACTCCGGCTCAGACTTTCTCAAGGTGGGCTCTTAAGGTGGACCAGCTTTTCTCCTTTGAGAGAGCCGTTTCTCTGAGTTTTTAATATTTATTTGAACCGTTTTAACCGATAAGGTTAATCGGTTAAAATGCTTAATGTCGGTTAACGGTTAAACGGTTAATTTTGAACATCCCTAGTTAGATTACTATTGCTGCTGGATGCTGCTTAAATCACAACAATGGTTTGCGTGTAGTGTCCAGTGTGTTCACACATACACATACAAAGAACTAGGTTGTCTCTCGTCTCTCACGAATTTGACGCTTTTGGCCATATTTGTGTTGACTACAATTTACATGACTCACTTTGCCACTATACTGGCAAAAGACAATGTAGTTTGAGTGTTGGTTGTTCTAATTCAATTCTGTCATAGAAAAATTTAAACGGATGATGACAACTTTTGTCCAAAGTACTTTTTACGTATACTATGTAAGAGATAATGTACAGCGAGCCGGTCATTGTTGTGAAAGAATCCCCGACAGGGCGGTGCCGCACCCTTACGCGAAGCAGAGGGGTCTCTCATCACCCTGAAGGGGATTCTTTCACAACAATGATCGGCTCGCTGTACATTATCCCGCTTATTACACGGCTACTTACTGAAGAAATCTATATTTTGACACAAAAACGGTCCGCCAGAGTCCGACATCAGAGCTGCGCCTATAGCAACAGTCTGTTATACTGTACATAGCAACGGTCTGTTATAGAGAAATTACAGACCGCCGACCAGAACGCCGTGATTGACCAATCAGAATCGAGTATTTGACAGTCGTGTAATAAATGTTTTGAAACAACACTCGCAGGCCAATATGTACAGTGAAAGCACTGCTTTTTCCTCCCATCCATACTAGCCCCAAAGACATCCTCAATTTTAATGTAAATGAGAAAATCCCTAGAACAGACTTGATATAATGTGAAACTATCCTGTATTTGTTATATTTGTTGTTTATATTGGTATGGCTAAAATTTAAATCATGGAGTGACATAACGAAAATGAGCTGTTTTGTTTTACACTTTTACGCTCAAAATGTCCCATCAACATGGCTATCACCCCTGGCAAACTGACATTGACTGACACACCAAATGCATAATCTGAGCAGCCAAATGTATACTGAAAAAAACGATATATATCCAGTATATATATAGCCAAGACATGCAGAGACTATGCCATAAGTGTGTAAATAAAGGGAGTGGAAGAGCTGAGCAAGCACAGACTGGGATTCAGGGTAAAACAGTCATATAAATAATACACCATCAACCCCTGACCATACATTAAAACATGACCACTGGTGCCCACCAGCAACCTTGGAGCCTGCAGAACCTTCAGAAAGCGACATGTTTGTTCTGCCGGTGTCTGGAAGCAGTGCTCTTTGACCCCTACTGTCTCTGGACTGTTGTTAAGGCCTGTGATGCTGCCAGCAGCCTGAGGACAGGAGGCCATGGAGCACCAGTAGAACGCCTTCTGCCACAATCTCGACAAGCCTGATGTCACGTACACCATCCCCTGCCATCTCAAGCTGCCCAGCCCAGCTGTGTGTGTCTGTGTGTGTGCGTGTGCGTGTGTGTGTGTGTGTGTGTGTGTGTGCGTGTGTGTGTGTGTGTGTGTCCCTGGCTACTCAGGGAGTTGATGACAGACTGATGAGTTCCTGGCTACGAGAGAAATGGTGAGCAACAGACCAACCATCCGCTCAGCTCACCTCCTTCCCCTGGAACAGCATGACACACTAAATATGCCAACACACACACACACACACACACACACACACTAATTTTTAAATTTCTATTCTCATTTCAGCACTATTAAAAGTGAAACAAGATCAGCCACACCTGTTCACTTAGACAACCTTTTCTTAAAATCTGTATGTCCACGTATCCAAGCCTCAATTTCATTATTATTGAAGAAGAATAAAAATCCTTTATACTGTCCAAGTTACGGTTAGGGTTAGGGTTTGCTGTCCGCAGACCTAAAGCTTCCATCCAAATTATTGGCTTTGTGTTTGGAACCTGTCCTTCCTACTATTATCTCCCCAGATCATAATGTAATAAAACCTTGAGGGCATAATGTAATAACAGTTTTTTCATAAAGTTATTCATAAGGTATTACATCATAAGAACAGTATTACATTATAAACTAAGCAAAAAAAAGTTGAATGATGTAATAAATTCAGCGCATAATGTAATAATTTTTTTAAAAAAGTTCTGTCCTTGTCTTCTTAAAGCAGAGGAACCCTCTCTAGTTTTACATGACACAAGTGGAGTAGATAATTTAAAGCAACTGGACTTTGTCTGTTTGGTCAAGAAGACATTTTCATCAATCAGTTCCATATTGATGAAGCCTCTTGGATGTGAGACTACAAGATATCCAGTGACCTGGACAAATGAGAACCTTTACAGAGATGATGGTTAACGTGTCAAGAGCTCACAAATTGTGGTATGAAGCTGTCCCTGAACCTGCCGGTGCAGGGCCGGATGCTGAAAATAAATCTGAAAGACGCCATAAAGTCTCGTAGTATCGGTTCATATGTGACTGCTGCTTTTGTTACTAGTCCTCCTTTAAAATATTTAAATTTGATGTAGAGTTAAAAAGTGTAGTGTAATGTCAATTTTTAGATGAAGGAGTATGTGGGGAGTAAGCAACTGGTCTGTAACATTGCCACTATCAAAAATGGCTCCATTGATATAGTGTTTTTATCCAAAATGATTTGCAAGCTCTTTGCCACTTATTGACCCATTCACGCACACTCAAACACCAATGGCAGCGAGCTACCACGGAGGAACAATTTTGGGTTCAGTGTCTTGCCCAAGGACACTTGGACATGTGGACAGAAAGGAGGAAGGTGGGCATCAAACTGGTAATCAGTGTGATCATCCTCCTCATCATCACTGTCATGATCCTGATAAAAACAGTACGCAGTGCACTGAATTATAGCCACTAACAATCACCCTATTCTTACCCCCAAACACAACATGTCACTCAAACACACAAACTCAGACACACAGCCAACCGCTTCAAGTAAAATATTTTATTTAGAAATGATTATTCATTTTGAAAAATAAGTTTAAGAAATCCAGTGATATATGTAAATAATCAATAATCAGGTTAAAGTGCAAAAATACATTTTTGATATAATGCATCTGTACAAAAATAACATTGCGATGTGATATTGCAGCCCGTTCTCATTCACAGGGCGTCAAATACCGAGGCTTTGTCGCGGCCGTCGGTGTTCGATAACGCCACACGAGGCACCCTTGTATGCGGCGGTATGCGATGCGCTGCGCTTTCCATTAACTACAATGTAAACTCATCTGCGGCAACAGAAAACGCACAGAGAAAGTGCTGTTTAAAGAGCAAAAGACACACACAGGACGGTGGGAAGGGAGTCGTGTGTCCCGTGCGTTACGTTTCACTTTCACGTTACAATCAGCTGTTCGTTTGTGTCCGTGTTCACAACGTCCAGTCACATTTTCAGTGTACAAACGTAGTGATTTTAAGCCCAACCATGTTGTTTTTTCCTAAACCTAACTATAGTGTTTTTGTTGCCTAAACCTAAGCAAGGGTTTTTGGTAATTCACAAGATTAAGCATGTGTTTACCGTCAGAGAAAACTGACGCCAAGGGGTCCGACAAAGCTTCAGTATGCGACGAGTTGGGATGAGAACGTGTTGGATATTGAAAAGGAGGAAAATGTGTTAACATGACTTTGATCATTCTCAGTTTTCGTGAAAAAAAATTGCATAAGAGTTGTGTCCCTTTTATAGACTTTGGATTAGAAACTTCTGAGCAAAGTATTTGCACTGAGCAGCCACAAGGGCTTTTTTTTTTTTTTTTCACATTCCACACATCCACTGCCAAGTCAGGCTTTGATATCTAAGCATACACTTCACTAAGGCTTACAGCAATTCTGCATTTTTTCCTTTAAGAACTGGCTGGTGAAGTGGTGAAATAGTTCATCCTTGAGGAGTATTCCCACAGAAGCAGAGCGCTCTGCCTCCAACAGCTGAGATGAAGAAGTCTTTGGTTGTTCTTTGACTGTTGTTGTCTTTGGTCGTGTTTTTTTCCAGTGTCCCCGTCCCTTCCTTGCTGGCAGAGCGAATCACTTGATCTTGGCTGGCTTTAGTTCCTTGACCTGCATGTGTAATGTTTTGTGGACAGCCAGAGTCCTGGACTGACAGAAGCCCTTCCCACACTCCTGACACTTGAAGGGCTTTTCTTTGGAATGAATGTACCTGCAGGGGGAACACAACAGAGCAGCCAGTTAGTATCTAGGAGGAATAAATGTCAGATTTCAGAACATTATCATAGATTACATTCGATTAGATTGTTTATGAGCAACACGACCGGTGGAATTTGTTTTTGATACAGTATGTTATTCTCTGCAGACAGACACATAAATACAAATGAATAAATGGACAGCATCAGACAATTATGGTAGTAATGTATGTCAGTGGTGTGTGAGGAGGGAGGAGTTCAGTGTCCTGATGGCTAATAGAAAAAAGCTGTTTGTGAAGCATTTAATCTCAGTGGACAGTGACCTGTAGCGCCTCCCTGAGGGAAGTAGCTGGAGGTGATGAGCAGGATGGGTCATAGGCGTAGGCTTTGGAGAATTAAGTCATAATAGAATAGGTTGCTTCGAGTCATATGTGCAAGGATGCTTCCCACTGAAAAGTTTGGGGAAGCGGATGTGAGCTGCACTTTATCAGAGGCAGTAAAGTTCCATTTGTGGGGACAATAAGGTTGAAAATGAGGTGTAGGCCTTCATGTGTTTTGGGAGGAGGAGCCTGCCCCATAATATAAATGTAATGTGATTCATTAAGAGTTGATAGTAACAGCCATGCTGTTGTTTTCAGTTGTAAGTGAACTGTTGCTGAGCAACATGGATCTCAGCAATAAAGAATATTTGGAAAAAAAAAGTTTTTTCACATAAATTATTTACTGTTTTATTATTTCAGAGTTTTTCCACCTATTTTCACCACAGCCATACTGGGAATTACATTTATAATTTACATCTTTGAAGAAACCCACATGAAGAAAGAGTTTGAAAATATGCAGCGTAGACGCTGTCGGACCAGCACTGTACAGAAGACACACGGACTGCGAGCAACGTGGCTCGGCTGCTTGTGTCGACTATTTTTTTCTGCGTGATGCGCGTTGTTCTCAGCAAAAATAGACAGTGAAAAATGATCTGTTGGCGGGCTCGCAGAGGCAGCGACGCTGTCTGTGTGGACGTCACACACGCATGAGACGCAGCAGTTCAGCAGCTGTGTGGCTGCTCTAAACTGTTAACATGGGCGCTGAAATGAAAAGCAAAAGGTTCCACGACGGAAGCCTGTACGTAACCATAGACAACTTGTGTTGGTAGTGATGTAGTTTATCGGATGTTTTATCTCCCTCGTGTGTGCGTGTGCTAAACCAAACTGTGTGAGTGTGTTTATCAAAGTAATGACGGTATTGCAAAATCCATGTACCACCCACCCATAATTTCATGCAATTGTTTGGTTAGGTTTAGGAACAAACACTACCAGACAAATCTCACATGAGTTTGGAGATTTGCGATGGTGGGAGGCTCTGTAGAAGCCTTTTTGCTGCTTGATAAACAAACAGGGATGAGATGGAAAAGGAGAGAGACTGGAGGGAAATAAAAGAAGATCAGGTTGAGCTGAACACAAACACACACAGAGGGTGTCTATTTCTAAATGATGTGAAGCAAAACAATTTCTTCAATTTCTGTCTGTGTATACCTTTATGCCAGGATCAGACTACACGATATTTTTGACAGTTACGATGGTCACTATGTCGGATTAGACGATTGAGAGTCATAATATCTTGTCGTGACTTGGCCGCGACACATGACAGACTACACGTTGGTCCCCTGTTCCGACAATACACACTCTCCCGGCACCGCCATCTTTTAATATACGGGCTTACCGGGGCTCAAGCCCCCGGGCCCGACCATGTAAAGTGGCACACGAGGCTCCGGGAGAAAAAAATTAAAATATAATTCACAGGGAGAAGCGAAAGCCGGCGCGCAGTGGGATGTTCCATGCGCAAAGACGCAGTGGCGGTGGTGTTTTTTACTCCGACCCAACCTAGATTGAATATCCTACTGCGAGGTCCGGCAGCAGTCCGATGACATCTTTCTGCATAATAAGTAGCCATGTGCTTCTGTTTACAGCTGTGTGCGTCTGTGTTAAATTCACGGCCATGACGGAACACGTTGTAGAAAGCGAGAAAAAATCAAACATGCTAGACTTCCTGTCGGGACGTCGTGATGCGTCCCAGACGCGGCGTCGGTTATCGTGTACTATGACATACTCACACAAGATAAAACGATCGATTGTCGCACACGACACTCATTTATCGCTCCCGATCCGAGTCGACGCCCTACGGCGGCCATGTCGGACTATAACCGGGCTGATATCGTGTAGTCTGAACCGTGCATTAGACAGTTTGATTGTATATGTTGGGTGATGCACTGTATTGATCTGTAGCCTGAAGTGTCACATCTTGGCAACTTGGGGATAATAAAATTCCAACTTTGCCTGCCATATATTAGTTCTGTCATTTATATGTTCTCAATTAGTAATTCTTAAATCATAGAGATTTCAAACAATACCTGAAGTCAGTATAAAAAGCTGTAATACCAGATATGGTGACCGACCCCGTCACACACCGACTACTCAAATCACTTAATAGCATTTATGTGAAATAATAAAGTCAAATCATCCAATGTAAACTACTTTTCTGTCATTTAAATTCAGCAAAGTTGAACAAAATTAAACATGTTATTATGTGTTATTATTGTGATTGCTTTAAACAGTCTCATGTACCACACCTACATCTTTAAACCTGCTCTGCCTAATGGAGTATTTTTTTTCACCCTGATCCAAGTTCATTAACCTGCTGCTGCATGTCAGGTTACTGCTGATACAATGTTGATTGGTGACGTATTCGTAATGAATCATAAAGTCAAGCTAAGGTATGCTGGTAATCAAATGTATGATGTTGATTTCCATTGACTTTGGTAGAATCATTGTATTCTTTGCACAATTGGCATCTTAAAACTAAACCTTTCTCCATGAAGCTTTACTGCATGTCTATGCAGGCGGCGTTTCAGCAGCATCATGCGTCTGATGCGACAGTTGCGCTTCTATTTTCATCAATCCAGCTGTCTACACAGGCTGTGGCATGCCTTGCGTTTCACGCGCACTGTACACACATAAAATATGTTTATTTTCTTCTGTTTTACGTGTAACTCATAGACTGTATATAAGAAGTGGACGTAGTCACCGTTGGTTTGTGGAGTTCGGTTTTGAATCCTTGAGTTTGTCAGTTTGGCCGTCACCACAACTCCCAAAAACGGACAACGCCGTGGTGGCGACATGTCAATCACAAGGTCGCCCCCGCCCTAACGCATCCCCTGCTTTATGGTCTATCTGACTCTAAACGGGACCATAATTTACTAAATGAACATCATGCTGTATTGAAGGAGACTTGAAACTTGCGATTGAGACCATAAACTCATGTTTACAATGTTTACTGAGGTAATAAATCAAATGAGAAGTAGGGTCATTTTATCATAGACTTCTATACAATCAGACTTCTTTTAGCAACCAGAGGAGTCGCCCCCTGCTGGCTGTTAGATAGAATGCAAGTTTAGAGCACTTCAGCATTGGCTTCACTTTTCAGAACCGGAGTTAGCCAATATTTAACATCATAAATATTGTGAAAGTGTTTGATTTGAGCCACTACTAAGTGGTATATAGAACATTACATTTCTGTTTCTGAACTGATTCTTCCATTATTTCTCAGTACCACCACTTTCTAAAAGTGGTGTAGTTATTGTGTTTCGTAAAAGAGGAGGCAAAAATGTGCTATGTGAGATAGGGCTGCTCGATTATGACAAAAAATCATAATCAGGATTATTTTGGTCAACATTGAGATCATAATTATATAACACGATTACTCATAGACTTTGGAAACATCATATATTTAGAAAGAACATTTTGTAGCCTACAATTTTAAGTTAGATGCATCAATCTGGTGAGTCTAGATCTATGAAGAACTTTGTGCACTAGTAAACAATTTAATTATAGGCTTAACACATTAGGTGTATACTGTAGATATGAATGGTGATGACACGGCAAAAAATCCACACACCCACAAAGCATGGTAAACGAGACGGGTTCCGCGTTTCAAGATGGGTCACGTGGGTTTGCCGACATCGCTGCGCTGATGACAGTCACTAAAAAAGTTTTTTTACTCCGATAGGAGAATTAGCACAAATATTTGCTCTATTTTTCGCAAAAATTGTATGAAAGCTAGAGAGGGGTGACGTAGTTATTGAGGAAACGGCCCAGAATTAGCTGTATGAAGACTGAAAAAAGAGCGCGAGAGAGAAGTGAGAGCCTATTACCAAACCTAGATAACTGCTGCCTGAAGAGGGCACGCTGGTCAGATTCACAGTTTCAGTGGTCCTGTATGTTATTTGACTTGACAGGCCTCAATAAAGCATAGTGCTCACCTGTGGTCCCGGAGGTGGTCCTGTCTTCTGAAGGCCTTGTGGCAGATATCGCAGGTATATGGCCTCTCATCCGTGTGCGTCCTCTCGTGGATCAAAAGGTTGTAGGATTTGGTGAAATGACGGCCACAGAATTTGCAGACAAACTCTTTCTTGGTCTTGGAGGGCAGTCGGCCTCGGTTTGACTTGCGCTCCGGCGAGGAGAGTTTGGTCACATCCAGGAGGCATCCCAGGCCGGCTGAAGTCGGGTGGTGAGATGAATTCTGTGCTGCTGCTGCGGCGGCGGCAGCACCCGCCATGCTCAGGTCTTCCGCCTTCAGGTGATCTTCCTGGGTGGCTGCTGCTGCCAGGTTGGCAAAGTCAAAGCGGGGCTTGTTCTTGGAGCTCTGCAGCAGCAACCCCTCTGAGTCGTGCTTGGGCTGCAGGAGGTGAGGGAACATGGGGAAGGAGGCCATGGAGGAGAACTGGGCAGGCAGCTTGGAGATGGTGCAGCGGGGCAGGGCCATAGGTGGGTAGCCAAGGGTCCACTGGTGGAGGTGGATGGCGTGTAGGGCACTGAAGCTGTAGATGCTGTGAAAATGATCCGATGGCAGCTGGAGGCCCGTGGAGCTCTGGAGGAGGGCGTAGTTAGCCAGCTGGAGGGATGGGTGGAGAGGGACCGGTGCTGGCAGAGTCTTGCTGCCCATGGCTGCTACACAGAATCCAACAGGCCGTCTGGGAGACACAGAAAACATCGGCAGTTGAAAATATGCAACTTTTTGGTCACATTGATTTATTTCTCATGCTTTCATAAGACAGCGACTAAGATGACAGAGAGGTTTGATCACAAGTTTCTCTACAGCAAAACACTGCACACAAACACACATAGTGTAACTGCAGCTAAATTTATACAAGATAAAGATCAGTCTCAACACTAATGAATGCACATAAAACAATTCACACATGTATTTTGTGATTTATATATAAATGACTCTCCACAAACATATTTTTCAAAGCACACAAAGTAGTTATTGTTGTATATAAATGTGAAAAAAATCCACATATTTAAAAAAAAAGGTTCACAAAGTGTGACTTTCCGTATTTATATAATGTAGGACAGCTCTGCTCGGGTTGGTGTAAGTCTTCCTCAAACAAAATAAAAGTCAATAAAACTATTGGTTAACATAAGTTGTGCTAAATCACATGACATCTCAAATGTCCAATCATAGATGAGGGTGGAGCAATCTCCAAACACGAAGCACTGTGTGTGAAGACCACCTAGAGGTCAGTGACATAGTGTTCAGACAAACTTAATGTTAAGGGTATACATTTCTTATAAATAAAACAATCCTGCTAGTTTTTATCAGGAAGTTTATGATGTTTGTTCATCAACAACTATTATAATATGGTGTAAATTTACTCTATATTTGTTATTTCAATTCATCTTCAGGAAATATGGTTTTGAAAATTGGGACAGGGTGATTTGACTAAAGTGGGACAGCATGGATTGTGCAAAAACAATGATTATTAATAGGGTTTTAGTCTTCTAATACATTATTTTAGATATTTAAGGTGACGGGCAAATTATATTCAATAATTTAATGTTAAAAATGGTACGAGTTTTTTTCTGACTTTTGCATGTTGTTGTTTTTATGCCTATGCATTACAGGTTATTCAATCATTACCCATAATGCAGTGTGTGGTAAGCAGTGGTTTTACAGAGGTTCAGGTTTTCTGTGTAGCCTCCAGGTTTGGTGTATTGGCTTCTAATAGGCCCTCTGCCTGTTACGGTTGTATGTGTTCCCTGTATAGTGAAATTAATAAAATGTTAACGGTTAAACATTTTAACTTTGCAATTCACAGCAAATTCATACATTTTTAGCTGTGCATTTAATAATTCTTTCTTTGCATAATTGCATATGATAATATAGGATATTTGATATCTTTCTAATAGGCCTAAAGGCTTTCAAACTACTATAATCTATTGTTTGTTTGATGTTGTTCATTTCTCCATGTAACATCCACACCTATAGGCCTATATTTTGTAACAGTAATAATATTGTACAGTAAGTGGTAAAATTACTGAACATGGGATTGAACATTTAGTCTTGAGTGTTTCCGACATTAATTAAGGTGATTGAGGCTTTTTAACAGACTTTTCAGTGTCCCACATTTTGGACATGACTGTCCCACATTAGGAATTAAAACTCGGCACTGATATGTCTACCATTTATCATATGAGTGTGATATCTGTATTTTCTTTTTTGATGTGATTAGGACACATCCTGGGGATTTCAGAGTGGCACTGGGTGTGGATTTAATCTACTGGCTTCATATCACAATATATTACAGAAGTCTGAAATGAAAAAAAATGTTCACCCAATATATTTCTGATGCACACACAAATATTTCTCGTTTTAAATAAATGTAATCGAAATCAACAAATATATGCATTCAAAAATATTTTCAATTTTCATCAAAAACATATTTGAATGTTACATTTATATACAAACTCTATTGAACTATATTAATGAACCTGCATTTACAAACTTCAACAGCTGTAGCCAATCAGATGTCTCCCTCCTTTCCAGCCAATCACATGAGCGTGTCCCCACTATGGTGTGATTTACGTCATGCACAGGGTGAACATGGAAACTAGGGATGGGTGAAACCAGACTTTTTCAATTTGATATGATCGATTCATTTTTGTTCCAATTTTACCGATCATTTCTGAAATTGGTATGTGATTTTTTTTTTAATAATGGTAAGAGATCAATCACACGACACATACCTGTAACCGTTCAGGCTACATTCAGTTTACTCATTTTCAATTGTCTTTCAATTACCACAAATTTATATTACTTTATTTTACATTTTATTTATGTTTATGTTTTAGCCTTATATTTTTAGACACTTGCATATTTAATGAGCAATGTTGGCGGGAGTCTGAGATCCAGCCATTCTCCCATTCTCCCACACTCAGCTCGCTCTCAGTAGACCTCCTGCAGTGGACTCACTCACACGTTAGATGAGGAAGTATGCGCTAGGTTCTGTCTCACATAGGTTTGTGACACAGGCCAGCTCAGAGCTGTTTTGGTACAAACCAAGTCCCCAGGGAAGAGCGCCGGTAGTTGATCCCAACTTTCGTTGTGGCCAAACGGCGGTACTACAACTTCTGTGTCCGTCACGTGATGCCATTGGGCCCAAAAATACTTTTTCCCATAGACTTACATTGGGAAAGATAGGTTTGTAACTCAGCGGATAATTTTTTTTTGAGGTGAATCAACTTCCCAGTCAGACACTCTAATAGTCCTCATTTAAATCATTAGGTCTTAAAAGTTGTAAAATGCACTAATAGCTGAATCCAGAGTTATTTCCCTTCCTCCGTTCATGTGAACGAGACCCAGACCGAGGCTGGAGCGAGGGCTGGAAGGCGGGGTTAGAACGGTTGTGACCCCGTGACCGAGTCAAGTGACCGAGCGGACGCTACTGCGCATGCTCCATGGTCCCAATGGATGTGGAGGATCCGCGGACTTTTCCAGGCGGAAGTCGAGCCATTTTGGCTTCATGCACCACTGAGCAACTTTCACAAAAATTCTCTGCTTCTGCTCCACCCCGCTACCCACCCCCCACCTACGAGGACCCTCGTGCTTCTCCACACCCCCATACAACAACACACACTTCTATCAGGAGCCAATAAACATCCAGTCCAGCTTGCAGATAAGGCTGTTGAAGGGGGCCCTCATTATCAGCTCATTAAGTCTGTGCATGTGAAAAGGTCCTTGCTGTTGGATCCACACTACACAAGGCTCTAAAAGCTAAAGCCATCTGCAAGCACACCTCATTGTTACAGGAACTCCTCGTCCAAGTCCAATGATATAGATATATAGAGAAAGTTCATGATTATCGATACAAAGCCCAACATTAGTTGCTGCTCTGTAATGGGATGTTAACTCAAAGTTCCTGCATGACAGTCAAAGGCATTACACACCCATCCACCAACCCAACCTCCTTCCATGTTTACTTAGGATGAAAGCCACCTATTAAAATAATGTTCAGTATATATATCATGTAAAAATGTATAACAATGCCTCTCTGACCTACAAATTATATTCTTATAATTTTTCTTCTACCAAACACTAAAAAAAAACAAAAAAAAAACTCTTGTATGTTCCTTTAAAGTGTGTTTTTGTGGTATGTGTCAGTGAAAGACAACGCAAGACATTTGGCAGCATTAAGACGCACATAAAGACGCGCGATAGACAGACAAAAAACATTGTGTGTGTGTGTGTGTGTGTGTGTGTGTGTGAGAGTGGGTGTTTCCTGTAGCCAGAAACATGCCCGGGGCTGTTCAGTGCAGAGACAGAATGACAGCATTCAGCCAGAGAAATACCTGTGAGCTGTTAAATCAGGTTTGATAAGCAGGAATAACAATAGACAATAATGTATCTTTGTGTGAGGCAGACGCTGATGGACAGGAGCCATAGCAGGTTACTCCTCTCACCTCATCATCCGTCTACTCATCTACACAGGCTACTTTCACTCAGCTGCTGGGAAATTTTGAGGTTTGAGTTTAATTTCAGAGAAAAAAAAATAATCAGATTCTTGGGTTACTTTCCATTTCAAACTTCTGTATACTTCTACTCCTCCACATCTCAGAGGGGAATTTTTACTCCTGTAAATTTATATGACAGCTACTTTTATAATAATTATAATCCAAAACATATAATGCACCAAAATATGATTTGTTACATATGAAACTACCCAACAGTGTATAAAGTGGTGTATAAACATCAAACTGCTGCTTACTTATTGAATGCATCAGTAACTAGAATGGCACTCGGAGAGCACAGACCTTCGCCAACGCGTGACTTTAAAAACGGCTCACAGCTGGCGGTACCGTGAGGTGGTCGGCTTATTATTAACACGGTGTGTTTCCGTTTTAACGTATCGGCGGATGCCTCTCTCATTCAGCAGCCTTGTTATGTCCGTATAACGTTACACTACGTTGTCACTCATCCCGTCATCTAAAGCTTTTTCCTTTCTCACCGCGGACGGACAGCAGCTCCCGCACACACATCCACACACGTATCTGTCTGCTCGAAGAAGGAGGCGGGGTCACGCGTCATCGGCTACACTGCGCATGTCTTATACCCTGTGGTTTTAATGCTCAGGCCGATCGGAATCCTTAAAAATATTCCTGAATCTGGATCATGATCCGGATTGCCACCAAATTCGAATGGATTGTTCACTGTGCCACACCCCACTCCTCCAAAAGATTTCATTCAAATCCATCGCAGACTTTTGGAGTAATCCTGCTAACGGACAAACAAACAAACAAACAAACCATGCCGGTGAAAACATAAACTCCTTTCGAGGCCTTCGGCCTTGACGGAGGTAAAAATAATTCAATAATATGGCATTTGATAACATTGCAGGTGCCGTTCCTTACAATAGGTATTTTAACTTTAAGTACATTTGATCAAATTTGAAATACTTTTACTTGTAATAGAGTATTTTTTTAGTGCTTTTACTTCTTTCAGCACTGGTTACTACTATAGTTTTGTTTTTCTGATGATGACTAAAGGTTATGAGTATGAGCAAAAAAAAAAATGAAATACTGTGGTAGTTGTAGTATCACTGGTATATATGACCCAAAAATACTGCTTACTTATTTATCATTTACATAATATTACTATGACGTGACTCAATTTTCAAAAGGAGTACTTTTACTTTTGATACTGGAGTCTAAAGTATTTTACAGAGTAAATGTCTTGAATCTAGAGTCTCTCTTCGTAGTGAGGACATATTTACTAACACATCTGTAATCATAACCTGAATCCATAATTCCTCATGATATTGTCTTAATGTGTCAGGCTGAGGATTCTTTTTCTGTTTCTCTGGTGGACACAACAGTGGATTCATCCCAACAAACACATGGAGTTTCCAAAGCTGCCGGATATGTAGACCTTACTGTAAGTTAGGGGACGTATGTCTACAAAGTGATGTCATGGAATGACTTTTTCTTATTTTGAACTATTCAGGTGGAACCTTAACCGGGGAAAATCCTTTTTTTCATATCAATAAAGATGAGCAATGAATATTATATTGATAATAATAATGACGATGAATAATATTTCTTAATCAGCAAACTTCTACTAATAATAATTTTACAAATAGATCCGTTAATTAGAGAAGAAGTAGTGGAATGCAGTGCGTGAGTGAGCTGAAGTCAACCAGAGAACCTGGTTATCTCCCGAGCTTATCAGGATTTAAGAAAAACAAGAGTTGTTTTAAGTTTCTAAGGATTGTAAATTCAGTAAGATTCTAAATGACGTCATCGTGTCATCAGCAGCGGAGCCGTGGAGGACGGCGCTGCTTTAACAAACATTTATGTTGATACAATAACGTGTATTCAAGTCAGCCAGGTGAGTGTTTTATTGCTTTGAGGTGATTTTAAAGTTGTTGTAGGGGAAGAGTAGAGCTTTCATTCTGCAGCTTTATATATAGGCTGTAGAGATTTTAATAAATGTAGTTAATGAGAGAATGAGAAATGCCTTAACCCTCCAGCCTGAGGCCTGGCCGCTCATCCAATAAACAGCAGTGAAGTGGTTGTAATGAGGAGCAGTGGAGCTCAAACAGCCCCCTGTGGTCTGTTCCTTTCTGATCATGACGCAGAAGTAATTGACTTATACTTAGGAGGTCATTAGAGGAGATAAGTTCTGTGCTGCTGAGCGTCTCCCCACCTTTAACCCTTTGATGTCTGCATACCAGGGGCCCTCCGTGGCCCTCTGCTTTGGTCCAGACTGTGAGATTCAGCGCCTCAGAGGGCCTCGCTGTGAGAGACTGAGACGCTGCTTCTCACCTCCGTGTAAACGCGATCAGGGCTGGGTGTAGTACACACATCTGGATCCAGAAATGATCAGTTCCTCTACAGGACCGAGCAAGTCCAACAATGTAAAACACATCCTGCAAAACAGGCTGTGTCCTCCCAGTTTTTTATTGTGAATTTGGTTTTTTTTTAGCGACCTGGTGAAATTTAGGTGCTAATTTAAAACGTACACAGGATGGGTATTTTGTGCCAGTCATTTGTGACACAATATATAGAAATGTTAGCACTTTTATGCCGACAAAATATCAACTAAATAAAGACTGTAGCAAAAAGAACACTATGGGAAAACTAATAAAAGTCCACCACTCCAGATTTTAACTTAGTAAAAATGTATAACTAGTAAAACTTGTACTCAAGTAGTAAAACTAAACTCTTTATTTGGTGCTAGTCAGTTTAAATCAACATCATGTTATGGTCTTGTGGATCTGAGTTGTGAGCAGTTCAATCATTGTCAGAAAAAAAATTTAGCAGCAGTACTTTTGTGTGACGTGTTTTTTTTTTTTTTCTTAAAACATCTTGGGACTCAGACTCATCCAGGGACTCCGAGTCCTAGGGGAGAACCGTGGGTTTAAACTATGACCATACATTTATTTATAAGCATGTCTTGAAAAGAAAAATCTTAAAATACAAGAGTCGCAGGGGTGTGGTTAGAAATCCTGGGCTGTCTTGAAATATAGAATATCTACAGCTGCCTTCCACAGTAAAAAATCTACCTTTTTTTTTTTTTCTAAAATCAACTTTGTTATTTTATTTTTTTTAAATTCTACAGCAGCAGCCGCTCAGTCGTTCCATGTTTTCAAGAAACAAGATGCTCAGGTTGAAATGTTCTTACTGTGTTTACAGATAATTAAAATAAGTTGTATAACTGTCATGTGTGCAAAAAAAACAAATGCATATAAACTTGACTGTTGAATGAACCATTAAATAATTTGCAGGCCTACCCATCAGTGATTTAGTGGATTTACTAAAGAACTCAACTTCACTACAACTTCAAGAAACTTGAACTTTCCTTTACTATTTCCATTTTAAGTTACGTTACACTCTGCTACATTTTAGAGGGAATTATAATCCTTTTTACTGCACGTCAAACTGCAAAAAAATTACTTGTTAACCTAAACCACCGGTACTATATAAAGGAGTTAAAATGATCACCATCTCCACTAGCTGTATCCAAATGCTGCTGACACATTTAACACATAAATACACAATCTGACTAATGTGTAATGAGTACCTTTACTAATACTTGTGTAAAAGTAAAAGGAGGACATCGTAGTGTGGCTACAGTGAAGCATCACACTGGTACCTATTGAGTAGCATTTAGAATAATCCAGTGTTGTCCATGCACGGCCCCCTGCCTGCCTCCTCCACACTGTCCACTCTCTCTACACGGTGTTCAGCTCCACCATGATCTGATCTCCACCTGCCTCACAGACCTCTTATAATCTGATGCTTTATTGGCATTATTAATCAGTGAAACAAACCATGTAGAGCTTTTAGAGCTCCTGTGCTGATGTTTGTTCAGACCTTCATGTGTAAATCTTTGCATTGAGCTGAGACTCATCACGTGGATTAATGAGCTCAGTGGGATCAGAACTATGCATCAGAATTTAAAGTACAGGTTTGACAGTAAGAGATTTTTAGTCACATGTAACTAATAAGCATGTGCTGAAGATAATTACCATAAGGCTGCATTTATGCTTCCATGTAGAGAAAGAAAAGGAAGGAACAGGTCCTCTATTCATACACATCTGCACATCTGCTGAGGAAAAACTCTGCTTCTGCTCTTATAGAAGTAAATCAGTTTCAATGCAGCTGATGTGACCAATATCCAGATATCACTACTCCATTTACTCACACAGTCCTACCATTTCATTTAACAATCAGTTTAGTTATTGTTGCACATATAAAGAAAACCAGCAGCCTAATAACTTTAACAAAGTGAATGTCATGCCTACACCTGTTGCACAATCCTCCCTGCAAATATAAAACTTTCATTTTAAAATGAATAAAAACCCCAGAAAATCTGATGTGGGGATGAATTTCATTTTCATTTTCATTTTCATTTTTAATATAAAAACAAGATGAAGACTTACCAGTCAAATGTTCTCCCTGTACAGCAGCTCGGGGGGTCCTGCCTGCCGGAGGTTGAGGAGATGGAAGCCCACTGAGCAGCCTTGTTTATCGGCGCGGATGAGTTAATGAGACGGCCGGAGCGGCAGCATGTTCCTCCGCTGCTCCGGTGTGAGCTCAGAGAGAGCAGCCGGGGCTGATGAGAAGGCACGGCGGTGTGGTGGTGGTGTGGCTTGGTGGTGTTGTGGTGGAGCTGGTCTGCGCTCTCAGCCGCCGCTGCCTCTTTATTACAGCGCACAGTCCCACTCCTACTGGGGCGTCACTCAGCCAGCCCACATCCAACACACCACACAACACAGCACAGCAGGGCGCAGAACATCACTGCTGCTCTGTGACCGTGTGGTGTCAGACAGGAACAGAGTGGTAGTGGTGGTATAGTGGTAGTGTGCCATGTGCGCGAAGTGAACAGGACTTGGGTAGATGGAGCGGTGCGCACACGCTCCTTGGATGACTTTGATAGAGTCGCTCTGACGTTTAGCTGTAAAGACAATCCTTCCATCAAAAGGCTCCTGGAGGCCAGTGTTCCCACTTTTCTGCATGTTTCATATCCAATAATGGACTAGTGCTCCATGTGCACGCGACCTTTCACATTTCAATTGCGCCTTATAAAGAGTTTTCTGTCACAAAAAAAGTCAAAACCTTCCTGTTGTCTTTCTGCTGAACTCTCTGCTCTCCTGCTGTGGATGGAATTAAAATAAATCACTTAGTTAATAGTTAATTACTTTTATCATAAAGCACCTTGTTTTGAAAGGTGCCGTATAAATAAAGTTATTATTATTTATAAACTGTTGGTATTAATGTTGAAAGCTCAGATGGCTTTTTTTGGGAAAATAGTGTGTGATAAACTTAGTAGTTTTTAAGCCCAACTATGTTGGTTTTAACTAATCCTACCTACAGTGGTTTTATTACCTGAACCTAAACAAGTGGTTTTGTTTAATTCACAACATTACGTAGGTGTTTACTGCAGACTGGAAAGAGACCCCGAGGTGTCTGAAGAAGAGTCAGTATGTGAGGTGCTGGTAATGATATCTGGGAGCCTGTAGGCCCCACAGATCACACTCTCTTTATTTACAATCATAAGAAGAAGAGGATTATGATCCCAAAAGCGGAAATGTAGTAATCTTTATGGTATAGTGTCATAACAAGGACTGATATTGAATATTGATTGCATACCTTAAAGCCCCCGTTAACTGTTTAACAATTTTAAGATACAGGTAAGATGTGATCAAATGTCATCTCAATAGAACTAAACTAATTCAACACATTTCACATGCTGAAATATCATATTATAGGCATATCACACGATTAACTATGAATTTTAATAATAAAAAGGTTACATTATGATTTTCTGTGTTTTAATGCAGAAAAAGGAACTTGAATTGCTTCTCTAGTTATCATCCGATGTCAGAATTTATTTGACCTTTGTGGATGTGAATTATGAGCGGTTCATTAAAAAATCTGAGAAAAGTTTAAAAAAAAAACAAAAAACATAATTTTTCATAACAGAAATATATATTCTTATCCCTTTTATAATCCCTTGAGGGATCTCAACCCCTCAGGTTATAAGGGCAGTGTGTAGTCAGTATCAGCGTGTACTATATACAGTATATACTGTATGTATGCAGGGTAGTTGGAGAAAAACGTGTGTGTTCTGCAGCCGCTGAGGAGGAAAACTGTTTCAGTGAACAAAATCTGCCACCTGCTGGAGAGTTTCTTTTCTTTTAACACATCATCTTCATCCTTCCTGACTTTTGACTCTAATGTGCTGAGGTTCTGACACTGATTGTCTCTAACTGTGGTTTTCATCGTAATCCAAAACAGAAACGTGAGAGTGATGAAGGAAACATCCCATGACTGAAAACGGCATGATGTGGATTATTTTGGCTCAGTGTGCCCTGCTCATACAGTACGTGGTGAGAAATTTGGCAGGACTTGTTCATATTGCATAACAGTTTATAAGTGCAACCATAGCGATCTATCAGAGATGATGCCACAGAACCCTCCATCCATGAGAAATAAAACACATAATTTACTCTGTGAGGAGCATCACTGTAAAGACTGGCTCTGGTGTAATGCTGGCTGTGGGGTGGGATGTGAGGGGCAGTACAAGACATAATTCATTCTTGCACTCACACACACATGCATTCTCCTTTCAAATACATATATTTTCACTCACACACACATACATTCTCCTTTCACATACATATATTTTTACTCGCACAAGAATATATGTATGTGTGTGAGAAGAATATATGTACGTGTGAAAAGAATATATGTACGTGTGAGAATAGTATATGTACGAGTGAGAAGAATATATGTATGTGTGAGAAGAATATATGTACTTGTGAGAAGAATATATGTATGTGTGAGAAGAATATATGTATGTATGTATGTACTTGTGAGAATAATAAAAGTATGTGTGAGAAGAATATATGTACTTGTGAGAAGAATATATGTATGTGTGAGAAGAATATATGTATGTATGTATGTACTTGTGAGAATAATAAAAGTATGTGTGAGAAGAATATATGTATGTGTGAGAGAGAGTATAGTTGAAACGGATGGCAGGTCATTTATGGCGCTAGGATTGGCTGAGAAGCTGGAGGAGGGAGGGTGATGTGCAGGCCGGCATGGAAGGAGGAAGAGAGACTCCAGTAGGCCGACTGCACTACTGCAGACACAGTTGCAAAGTCCGCTTATCATAAGTGACTTTGGGCTTGTTCTCCTGAGAAGTTGCTTACAAATATTGGTAGTTTCGGGTTATGGTTTCTAAAGTGTAGTTGCTTATTGTGGGCTCCCGTCTCTCTCCTGATGCCTCCTCTGTTGCAGGATCCGTACACAACCCCGATCCCTCAGCCCCCTCCCCCCGCCACACACAGACAACAGTCACTCACCGCCGCTCAGACATGCTGCTTTATATCCTCATTCATTCAGTCCGTATCGAAGCACAGTAGTTAGCGGAGGTTCTCGTCAGAATTTAAAGATATTAGTTACTCAGTACTCTCTAAAGTTAGCGCTTTCACGCGCTGTCAGTCTTTTCTGAACAGCTGTTTTTGCCCTCACATTTAAATATCACACAGCATCAAGTCACCGTCATCTCAGAATAAAACCTCAGCTTGTTCTTCTGTTTGTGAAGTTCATTTTTATAACACTGTGACTGAAACAGCGGTCAGTTTGTTGGAGCCGTTCCACTAACTAGTTCATTGCACATAATGTGTATCTCAGTTTAAATATGCCAGTAAAAATCTGTATGAATCTCAGACACAGGATCAATGAATAATGATCTCTGTCCCTCACGGTGTGATTGGTCGCACTGATGGAACATAATAATATTGTAGATTATATGTTATTAATAATAACATTAATAATACATGTTATTTGTAGGCGCCTTTCAAGACACCCAAGGACATATTACAAATAAGATAAGACAGTCTATACAAGATTACATTATGTAAGGTGTCTATTATCATCTACTCTGTTTAACCTTTAAATCACCAAACACATTATTACTGGATCAGACTGTGAGTTTACAATCACGTCTCTATGTTTAAATATATTTTTAAATCTTCAACTATATTTTCCATCTTCAGTTGCTGCTCCTGTGTTTTGTCCCCATCAGAGCTGAACAAATAAACTCGGAAAAAAAGTTTGGAAATTTGTGTTTGGTGGATTATTTCTCTGTTGTTACAATGCTAATGGTCATTGTATTTTACATCGTTGGAAAGCCTGTTTATTTACCTTCACAATGATGTCCAACTTGTAAGAATCATGCATTTGTGGGATGAGCAGCACAGCTGATTATGTGGGGAGCGCCCAAGAAAAATTAGCCAAAATGCTCCGTCAATGGTAAACAGTGTGTTCTCCTGTTGGTATTGACTCTTGTTATGAGTTGTTTGGTGGATTGGATGATTGAACTCTCTATCAGTAACAAGGAACAAACAAGACATATTGGCTATTTTACACTTTATTCATTTAATACACCGTCAGGAGCCTCAGTAGCGGTGGAAGATCCATACGCAACAACAGCCTGGCACCTCCTCCTCATGCTGGTCACCAACCTGGTCACACGTTGCTGTGGGATGGCGTTCCATTCCTCAACCAGGATTTGTTGCAGGTCAGCCAGCGTGGTTGTGTTGGTCACTCTAACGTGTACAGCACGCCCAAGCTGATCCCACAAGTGTTGAATTGGTTTGAGGTCTAGGCCGTTCCATTCTCTCTACTCCCACATTGTGGAGGTAGTCTGTGATAACCCAGGCTCTGTGGGGGTGAGCGTTGTTTCTTGGAGGATGAAGTTACGTCCCAGATTGTGGAGATATGGGATCGCCACTGGCTGCAGAATCTCATCCTGATATCTCACTGCATTGAGATGGCCTTCAATAATGACAAGCCTTGTTTTACCAGTGAAATCATTGAGGGAACACACAACCACGCTGGCTGACCTGCAACGAATCCTGGTTGAGGAATGGAATGCCATTGTATTAAATGTATTGGTTGTATTAAACCTCTGCTTGTCCTTCTTTTTGCAAAGTTAATTTTTTATAACACTGTGACTGAGACTGCCTATACCTGAACTCCCTCATCCAGGTCTACACTCCCTCCCTCCTACCTGAACTCCCTCATCCAGGTCTACACGCCCTCCCTCCTACCTGAACTCCCTCATCCAGGTCTACACGCCCTCCCTCCTACCTGAACTCCCTCATCCAGGTCTACACGCCCTCCCTCCTACCTGAACTCCCTCATCCAGGTCTACACGCCCTCCCTCCTACCTGAACTCCCTCATCCAGGTCTACACGCCCTCCCTCCTACCTGAACTCCCTCATCCAGGTCTACACGCCCTCCCTCCTACCTGAACTCCCTCAACCAGGTCTACTGTCGGCTCCTGTGTCCAATCGGACTTGTAGCTGTTGTTGGCCCTTCCTCACGTTGTTCCCTCCTATCTAGATCCTTGCTTGTGTTTTACAAATTCTCAGATGTACGTTGCTTTTGGCTTTCTCTTTTGGCTTTATCTTTTGGCTTTGTCCTGTGGAATGTCCATTTCTATTACAGACCTTATCGTGTAATTTCCCAATAGTTAAAATGGCGTCTGGAACGATGAGTTAAATCACCGAGGAGCACAGTGAATATCTGAATCCCGACTTAACCCCCCACGTAATGTTAATCCCGTCCGAATGGGGCTGTATTTATATTAAACATTTTCTTTTTCTGTGTCATAAAACTCTTTGCTGTTGCAGTGACTCAGTGTTGCCACGGGCATTCATTAAGTTTTATCTCATGTAATCGTATTTGTTGTTTGGGGTCCTAGTTAGTTTGAGCTAAGCTCAAACAACAGGACATGATTAGAGCTGAACAGAGAACACAACACGGAGACGCCAGAGCTCCGTCTCAATCTCTCTCTCTGTCTCCATCTGTCTCTCTCTCTGTCTCTATCTGTCTCTCTCCTTCCTACTGATCGTTTTGTTTGTTTTCCTCCCTAAGTGCATTTAATGCTCTTCACCTTGTGACAATATACTTGATGCATTTTAGCACTTGCCTTTGGGTCAGAGCCAGTGGACTATAAAGGAATGTGTAATTTTATGATCGTATGAAACCACAGAGGGTGGTTGTTCGTAGAAGCCAACACACTGTTGACTCACAGTGGAACTATTTGTGGTTGGAGCTGCTTTTGATTTGGACTAATTTAGGGCTATGTGCAGGTGTGCTAGTGTACATGCACACCCACACACACACACACACACATGCTACACACACACAAACACACGTAATCCGTGTATCTCAAATTGGCTCCAGGTTCCTAACGGCTGCTGGTGGAGAAGAGATTTTTATTGTTTCAAAACTATTTTATGTTGTTCTCTGTAGTACAGTGTGCACATTTCACCCAAGAAGCAACATATGTTTTGCTTTTTAAAATGTCTGCTTATGGGAAATCATCACATATTCTTATGGCGTAGATTTTGATTTATGGTTTCGTGGGATTTCAATTGTAGATAGCACCACCACATTGGATGGATGTATCATATGTGATCAGTAACTGTGTTTACATTATTTCATTCATTTTATGATACAGAGCGGCAGTATGGGCATACTCATAGAACTAGAGTTAAATCCAGGTAACTTATTTTTCTCCTTGTCTCATTAATGAATAGGAGACTTGAGTGGTTGCCATATTTACATTCTTTCTTTCAGAGAGCGATGATGGTGGTGAGCAGGAACGTTACGATATTGTAACCTTAGTTCTATAAGCACAGGCGGAGCCCTCTACCCAAGTCTTTGGGTAATACTCTCCTCCAATCACAAGCATGCGTTCGCCCACTGAACTTTGCTGGCCAATCAGGACGTGCCTACCGGAATACGTGCATTGGAAGCAGCAAGCAACTGGGGTGCACCGACAGGGCGTTGAGTTCACACACTCTTTTAGGTCTCTGAGGTCAGTCCAAGCAACAAAGCTGTCTTGAATGAAAACCCCTTCAGAGAGGAACACTCCAGAGGCTCAAAGGGACATCTCGCAAAGTCCTCGAGCACCAATGGCAGTTCCCCCCTGAGGGGAGGAGGCACGCATCACCGGGCGCTGCCTCCTGAGCCCCCCTGAGAGAACCACTTCAACAGAGGGTGGCCAAAGACCGATCTGTTGCCAAAACCCTCGTGGCAGGAAGACACGGCTGCTGCATACACTTTGGCAGTGGCGTGAGACAGCCCTTTATCCATCAGACACTGCAAAAAGGAGAGAATAGTCCAAACTGAACAGGACAGGAGATCTAGCCTCCTTTTCTCGCACCAGCGTTGGAACCCCAACCACTCTGTCCTATAACAGGCAGTGGTCGATCCCACTCTTGCTGCCTGGATGGTCTGCACAACCTGTTAAGACAGTCCAGCCCTCCTCAGGCTGACAGGCCGCCATCATCTGAGTCAGTTTTGCATACCACGGAAGCGACGGGGGTCTCCTAGGAGATCATATTGGTCCATCCATGAAAAAGCCGTGAGTTGCAAGTGTAAGAGGTCACGTTGGCTAGAAACATCACCACATGCGGCTGCAGAATAAGATTTCTCATCTGGTCGATGCTACGGTCCAGAATGTCAGTCTGAGACGGCGGGGCGGGGGCGTTAGGCTGGAAGATGTCAGCGTAACACACACTAGTTGTTAGGAGATGTAGCTAGCTGCGCTCCCCGTTGAAATATCATCCAGTTGCTCCCTTCCTGCTCTCTGACTAGCTGGCTGCCAGTAGGAGCAGGCCATGTGGCCTTTAACAAGGGGGGGCACACCGTGGTAATATGCCTCTGTGCGATTCTGCACCTTGAGGGAAGCCATGTTAACCGGGCTTCCGTCTTCAGTGGCCGACACCACCTCGTTGGCCGCTGCCACCACCACCAAGCCTCCCGAGTCACCTGCTGCAACGACCCCTGCCGTTGTTATTCAGAAGTGTATTTGCATTCCAATGCATTGCATGTCATAGTTTGGTAGGATGTTTATTAGTGTCTCCTGGTAACACCTGAGCCCAGTTTTACCGATCTATAAAAGCAAGGTCTTGTGATTCATGCTTTTTCTCCCTTGGTGTGCTCGCCCTGTTACACACTTCTTCTCCCTCTTCCCTCCTGCAGGCACACTGACAATCATGTGAGGATGGCAGCATTACCTCAGTTTTCCTGACCAGCTGGCTGCCGGTGGGAGCAGGCTGCAGGGCCCTTGATGAGGGGGGGGGGCAAGTCGGGGTAATATGCCTCCATGTGACCCGGCACCCTGAGAGAATCCACCTCAACCGGGCCCCCCTCGTCAGTGGCTGCTGGTAGGACGTCTCGACACACTGCCAGATGTCTGGTAGGGGGGGTGAACGACAGCTGTCTGAGCAGCTTGGGTGGGAACAAGCAACAAGCACCACCACAGCGATCGTCACCAGCGGAGAGACCCGGCAAAAAGACGTCAGCGGCAGGCTTCTGCAGACTGCACTGGACACCGATGAGATATTGTTGTCATCATCATCTGCAGACGAAGCTGGTGCCTCAGCAGGGATGACTGCAGACAGCGGCGGAGCATTGGCGACAGGAGCGGAGACTTAGACAGCATCGATCTCAAGCTTTTTCCTTTGTCTAATATATTCTGAAATTGAACCGTAATCAGTGACTGCAATCAGATCATAACTTACCTCAAAACTTTGATTTTCCCTGTCGTAGAGTCTGCACTTGAGTGACGGGGTGAAATATTATAGACTCTTTATCACGGAGTCATCTGTACTGCCTGATCTTGGGTGGAAATAGATATCCTGCAATCCCACTGTCCGTAAGGGGGTTTGCCAACCAGCCGCCTCCATGGAAGGACTGCCAGGTGCTTGGCAGTGATTCCACCATCCCCTGGCTAAAGACCTCTTAAATTAAAGTTGATACAAAACTTTCAAGAACTGGTGTGTAACAATTTCTCCCTGATTGAAGTGTATTAATAAGTATTTATTGACTGCAGATATGCCATTTACCCCCATTTCATGCTTGGAACACTACATTTCTTAATGTAGACCATTGACCATACCTGATACAGTTACATATCATATACTGCTGGATTCAGCACAGTCATACCATACCAGGAAACACTGATTGGTGTTTCTAGGACAATCCCAGCCAAAGACACCTAAAAGTAAATGAATACATTCATTATAGACCTTCAAATTGGATACTTCCGCTTATTGTACTTATGTGTTTCTAGTACTATATTTCCTCAGTGCATCAATATATTCACATTCTGTTTCATCACACATGTAAAGGCACCCCCTGTCCACTATCACACCAAATTTGGGGTCAATCAGAGCATGAATTATGAAATAACATGAGTTTAGGTGCATCATCTCATCATTCGGCCTGGCTTTATTTTTATTTTATTTTTATTTTATTTATGGGGTGTGTCACAATATCTGTCAATTTAACCACTTTTGCTGTAAAATATTTTTATACAAGAATCCATTTCATATATAGGAGACCTAAGAGAATATGAAAAACATTATTGTGCTTTGTTCTACCTCCGGTACGAGTATCTCAAGATTTTGGGTGTCTTCCCACTAGCCTATCTGGTGAGGGGCCCATTCCCCAGCAAGCAACAAGCAGGAGGAGAGGGCTTCTTGTTCCACTCCTCTTCCTCTTCTTTCCATTTGGGTAGAAGTGGTTGGCAGAGATGAATGAAACCTCCTCTGAACGGCTCACCATATAAAGTCGTTTCCACCCCTCTGGTTAACGGCAATCCTAACAGGCCATCAAGCTCCGTCCCCGGAGCCGACACCGCCCCGTCGGCCGCTGCACATCACCACTGCTTCCTGAGTCACTTGCTGCGACGACACCTGCTGTTACTACTCAGAAGTGTGTTTGTATTCCAATGCATTGCATGTCATAGTTTGGTAGGATGTTTATTAGCGTCTCCTGGTAACACCTGAGCCTAGTTTTCCCCTATCTATAAAAGCAAGGTCTTGTGATTCATGCTTATTCTCTCAGTATGCTCGCCCTGTTACACACTTCTGCTCCCTATTCTCTACTGCGGGCACACTGATGGCAGCATTACATCAGTTTTCCTTTGGTTCCGTTTTGTGCACCTTACAACGCCCAGACACCACCTCATCCCTCATGCACACTTCACACTACTCAGAGGTGTGAACTGGCCCAATTCAATAACTGATTTCTGGCACATTGTGCCCTCATGGACCCACCCGAGAAACACCATTGCATATATGAACAACGTACTGATTGATCTTGATGTCTTTCTAGTTCATGGACAATTCCTCTGTGCTTCCCTTTCTCCATCACCACCACACACACACACACACACCACATTTATTGTAGTGTTGTACAGCTGAAGATCTCCCTGGCCTCCACCATATTTCATCATGCTCTTCCATAAAATGTGTTATGGGTCATAACTTTTTTTTTAAGTCTTGTAAATTGTATAATATTTTGACATGGGAAAAGCTGTGGAGAACTCAAAGTTCTAACACATGATTCATATTTCTCTCTCTTTTGTTGTAGAAAAATGCTTCTTTTTGCTGCTGGGAAAAGGGAAACATGGACATCATTTTTCACTGTCCAGCAAATATTTTTGAGGAATGTCTGTCACACCCTCTACTACTGTTTTTTGGACAGAGGGCTGCTCTTGAGCAACAGGTTATTCATTGTTCAGCATATGTCAGAACACATGGATCAGATTCAGCTGCTGCTCTAAGGTTAAAACGATCTCAAGTGGTCTCTTCGGTATCTCTTCTTTATGGGCTGCAGTTCAGCATGTATGGGAAGTGGAGGGCAGCGAGCATGTATCGAGTCGAGTCAGGTTGAGTCAAGTTGAGTTTGTTTAAAGGTTTAAAGGGACCGTTTGTAACTTCTTACACGTATAAATCATTGTGGGTTGGTGTCCCATGCGCGCTCACGTGTGGCTACACTGTTCAGACAAGACTCCAACACAAACTACACGGAAGCACCAAAACCGCAAAGTTATATCTAGTGAAGCCCGTCTTGCAAAACAGTGTTGGCCGCGGTCGGAGGACGTGGAGGAGACCGTGGCTTTGGTCTCCACGGCCGCAGTCTCTGCTGTACTCTGCTCCTCTGCCTGCTTGCCTTCATTCACACACCGCGCTCGTTCTCGTTATTCCGCTCCGCTCTCACGTGCATGAGAGCACACTCCACACTGCAGAAGAGTTAGTTTAGCTCTGAGAATATCTATTGAATGTACAGTGGACGTTTGTGCAGAAATAAATGCAGCAGCTCCTCCAGACCAACAGAGGTTTCCCTGTCATGTGAAGTGACGGGGCTCTGCAGCGAGAAACGTTATCGTCTCCGACCAAAACTCCGGTGTCTCCCCTGTTCCCTCCGACCGCGGTCGGGAGGTTGAGGCAGGAAAAGCCAACACTAGGATCAGCATTGACTCATGGAGAGACCTTCGTCTGGTCAGCTAACATTACTGCCAAGCAGCTGAAATATAGAGTGATATTGTGGTTTTAGCTGACATGTGTCGCCTCACTGTTTTGAGCGATGCTCGTTCATGTCTATGTAGAGCAAGCACAAGCGCGAGCCCGACGCTGAATTTCGTTGACTTAAAGGCAACAGGTGTCGCTGTTAACAAGCATTTCTGATTCTTACAAACAGACCCTTTAAAGTACTGACCAGTCTTAGCAGCAAGCACATACAGCGACACTAACAAAAGCTCTCGCCTTCTCCCACCTACTCAGCTTTTATGTTACCAAAATAACTGCTATCTATATAAATGGCAGCATTACAACCTGATGATGTCAATATACAGTCAATAGATCTCCTTCACTGTCTGTTGTTGCTGTGGACCGCGCGGCTCGCGTCAAAAATAGGCGAGACCTCGAATATCTAGAAGAGACGCATCCGAGCTAACCTGTTAACACGGACGCCGAAAAAAACAACAACAGGTAACGCAGCCGCCACGCGCTCCTGACGTTCCCAGTGTGGCCGAGGGGCTGAGAATGTGTTGTCCCGCCTCTTGTTAGAGCCAATCACTCAGGACTGCAGCGTTGACTCTTTTGAGCTTTGCCCCAAATATCTTTTGGTCTTGAGAATGTGGCATTTTAATGTAGCATAGTGGAACTTTACTTGGAGCATCAAGCTGTGCTACCCCTAAACTATCCCCTAAACTCTATTAATAAACAAACACTTTCTTTCCATAAGCACATACAAACATATAGGAAACTATTAAAACTTACATTAATAATCAAAACATGATTTATTGCACCGCATTCACCTCGCCTTTGTCCTTCAGACGTAATGATAGTTACCTCTCAAAAGTTCCACAGTGACAGGCCTCCTCAACATGATGAGCTCTGGTTGTCTCACAGCAGTATCAGGTTCCTCTGAGTAGGACGGAGTGACTTAGCGCTGCACGCTGTTACTGTCACATCTCATTTCACAGATGAGTGCAGCCTCCTCCTCTGGGCTCCGGCTCCTGTGCTCTACTGTGTGAGCCAGGTGTCTAAGCTAACATTTGATTCCAAAGGGCAATTTCCTGCATTAGTGTAATCAATGAGCTAATAATTGACATGGGCATAGAGATTTGTTCCTCCTCTGAATAACTTTAATCACTGACAGCAGCTCAATTTAGCACAATTAGAGAAATTGTCCTAAGTTGAGGCAGATGGGGGATATGCTCGGATGACAGACTGCGTCCTCGCTGAAGGGTTGGAAGACTTCTTTTTTTTTAAGCAAAAAAAAGCAACAGTTGAATGAATGTAGAGAAACCATTTCATCAATATATTAGATTAAAACTGGATGATATTGGTATTTATAGATTTAGACAAAAAGCATTGTGAAGACAGCTGGATCTTTCTCCCTGTTTTTATCACCTCATGTAACTAACCAAAGCAGGTGAATATTCCAGTCCCTATATCATACTGATACCTTATTATACAGTTAAGGTGATTGCCCACATGGGCTTAACATTACCTTGAGAGGCAAGAGAAAATAAAAATAAAGCAAGCCAATACATTGTACTGTATTCATGTGTCAAAGACGTTACATCAGATAGAGACTTAACAAATACAATGCTCTCATAGGTTGATGGTAAGCATGTACTATAATCTATATTCATCTCTCGTATCAAACAGACTGGGATGTCCAGCATCAGGGAAAGTTTAACTTAAAGATCATGATAAAAACAAGAGTAGAACACAAAATGTACTTCACTGTCAATCTCATCCAAATCACACCGGTGACACTTTTGAGTTTTGTCTTCGTGAACACAAACCGGAGCAGTTGGAAAATTTAAATAATGTATCATCCTCGCATTGGTTTGATTCTAGAACCGAACCGTTAGATGTGAACCCTACCTAAGAGTCCACATTTAATTCTCCTGTTTTGCAGCACTATTGTGGTGGTGGTGTTAGTTTTTATTAGGTTATTATGTTTAACTCCTCTTCCATTGTTCTGACAGCTCTTGCTGTCCCCGCTTGGTATCTCTGTAGCCGCTATTGCCTCAATGTGTAGTTTCATTCTTTAGGAGGTCAGCTACGGTGTCCCCATTCAGAATGTGAATAATGGAAACAAGGAATGAACTTCACTGTTAGTTCTGGGTAGCAACCTGGACATATTGCTAGTCAGATAAATAGATGTTATATGGATATATTCACCATTAATCTGGTACATTGTTTAGACATTGACAGTTGTCCATCATGTGTAGAGATGACTCATCACAGCTCATCTTGTAAACTCATGAATCATACAATTAAGTCCTGTAAGTTGCGAGGTGGGGCCTCCGTGGATCGGACTCGTTTGTCCAGCACATCCCACAGATGCTCGATCGGATTGAGATCTGGAGAGTTTGGAGGCGGAGTCGACAACTCAAATTCGTAGCCATCCTTAGACGTAAAAGAAAACGTGATTCATCAGACCGGGCCACCTTCTTTCATCGCTCTGTGGTCCAGTTCTGATGCTCACGTGCCCATTGTAGGCGCTTTTAGCAGTGGACACTGGTCAGCACGGGGCACCCTGACCGGTCTGCGGCTACGCAGCCCCATACGCAACAAACTGCTCCTCACTGTGTGTTCTGACACCTTTCTATCGGAACCAGCATTAACTTTTTCATCAATTTGAGCTCCAGTAGCTCTTCTATTGGATCAGACAACACGGGCCAGCCTTCGCTCCCCACCTGCATCAATGAGCCTCGGGTCTGATCCTGTCGCCAGTTCACCGGTTTTCCTTCCTTGGACCACTTTTGGTAGGTCCTGACCACTACAGACCGGGAACATCCCACAAGAACTGCAGTTCTGGAGATGCTCTGACCCAGTCGTCTAGCCTTCACAATTTGGTCCTTGTCAAAGTCGCTCACATCCTTACGCTGGCCCATTTTTTATGCTTCCAACACAAAGTTCAAAGTTCAAAATGTTCACTTGCTGTCTAATATATATAGTGAATGGCACCCACTGCCAGGTGCCATTGTAACGAGATAACCAATGTTATTCACTTCACTTGTCTTGGTCTTAATGTTATGGCTGATCTGTTTGTATACACATGTGGATGGCAACGTGCTTTCTTTCATGAAAGTGGAGCCCTAATGCTGCTTTTATTACCACTGACATGACATGTCTGCATTACCTAGAATATCACATTCATGCATAAATAAATAACGAAATGCTAAAAGATTCAACTTGGCACAATGATAAAAGTTTCTACTTCATTTTAAATTTCTTGGACGTTCTATCAAATGTCAATATTTCCCCTGAGTGAAGTAATGTTTGGTGGAAAACACTTTTCGTTTCCAAGCTCATGGAGAAAATCATCAGTTTACTGCTGCTGCATCTGCGTTCTTGTTCTACAGTTTACTCCACTTGATAAGAGTGGGAACACTGTGGGGAGATGATGGGCTGAGTGGGCCTGGGGGGTTGAAACCAGATCCCCCTTTACAGCCATTTGCAAAACAACTTCTCTTTATAATATAATGCAGTGTCGAGCGGAGCCCCGCTGAGCCAGCAAGCTGCAGAGGCATTTTTAATTGTTGCAGGTGGTCTGGCTCAGGGAACATAGCTGTGATGCTCAGGGATCTGCAAATAAAACTCCAAAGCGTGCATGTGTGAACGGGTACGCAAACAAGAGAGCTGGGTCCAAGACAGCTGTGCCTGAGATTGCTGTGCCAAGGTTAAGGGCCTGAGGTAACAGCATGGCCTCCTTTTTCTCTATGTCACTGACTCTGATTCTGCAGAAAGCCACTGTGGGTTCAAACTGTCTGCATTATTCCACAGAGGGATCTTCATTATTGGGACAAACAAAAATCAAGTACATTAAGTTGATGAAGGAATATACATGTACATTGGATGTTTTTGAAACTATGTAGTTTCATTAAAACAAGATTGTTAACCTCAGCTGGTTAGACTGTTATCTGGTCATTAAAAGGGCGTTACCAGTAGTTAAAAGCCTCATAGATATGGGTCATAAGATGCCTGCTACACCTACTATTAGGATTTATCATCGAACGGTCGATCACTGACAGAAGGAATAAATAAAGACGAAATTATGACAAGAGCAACAGTGGAAGTCAGGCGCTGTACTATAGACAGCATGAAATTCCCTATAGGGTGTTGGTCAGGGGCGAAAACATGGTCCTTTCACCCAGGAGACCGGGGTTTGCATCCCGTGTGAAACCAACAACCTGTAGTCCTAACCTGTGTCTTTGTGTTCACAACTTTAAGTTTCACTTTTCAGAGAATATTTAATAAGGTCAAAGGGGTTGACTTCTTGCTTCAATGTGATTTTAAGTTGTCTAAAATTTCTGTAAAGCTGTCTGATTTCCACAAATAAGCATTTTGCAAAAATTATATTTTCCCACAATTTTTCACCACACATTTCTTTATTGTGGAATAACATGGTTATTACCATTGATAGAAAATCAATTGTTAAAGCTGATTGGTATGATAGTGGTTTAATATTTGTCTATGATTTATTGAATTCAGGCGGAACCTTGTTATCCTTAGAAGATTTTACCAATAAGTTTAAAATGACTGTTTCAAGAAAAGGGTATGACAAATCTCTAAATCTAATCTCATTCTTTTACTTTGATTGATTCAAAATAGTTGCAATTTCATGTGTTTCTATCTTCGCTGAGTTCTCTAAAAGTTGGTGATGTGAATTTGCTGGACAAAAAATGCGATAACAGAACAGTTGGTCTGGTTTTCAAACAAAAAACTTTGGGGGACTTGAACTCATGCTCTATATATAAAGGTCACTTTAAGGAGATGGTCCTTTTCCTTTTATGTATCTTATCCTTTTGCTCCTAAATTCAAAGAAATCCATTTTAATCGAGACTGTCATGGCGCTGTGAGAGCGGCACCCTTTTGCAGCAGTTCCCTGTATTCTTGTGTTATTTCTATGTGTTTGGATACTCCGGCTATCTTCTGCTGGCCCACCTCAGACCCCTGGTGCAGAGAGGACTAGAGCCCTTGCAGTTTGCCTATATGGTTAACATTGGAGTAGACGATGCCATAATCTACCTACTCCATCGGGCCTACTCCCATCTAGAAAAGGCATACAGTACTGTAAGGATTACGTTTTTTGATTTCACACAATTGCTTTTAACACCATCAAACCTGTACTCCTGGGAGACAAACTACGAACAATGCAGGTGGATGCTCCACTGGTGACCTGGGTTACTGATTACCTGACTGGCAGACCACAGTATGTGAGACTGCAGGGCTGTGTGTCAGATACGGTGGTCAGTAATACAGGGGCCCCCCAGAGGGGACCGTCCTGGCTCCCCTCTTGTTCACTCTCTACACATCCGACTTTCAATACAACTCAGAGTCATGCCACCTACAGACATTTGCGGTTGACTCTGCAATTGCCGCGTGGAGCGCTGCCCTTCTTTCCCTACTCTGCTGTTTGTGGGACTGCTACAGTACGTAACCTTCATCTGTGCTTTCTCACAGCAGTCGGCTTTATTGTTCCCGGCCTTCATCCAATCACAGAGAATATCAGGTTTTCTACTGTGCTGTGGGAAATGTTTTATTCATCTGGAGCGGGTGCGTTTCTGCCTGTGGTACTGGACAGACCCAGTGAGGCATGGACTATATCCTGCACCACCCTTAATCCAATTGCGAAATAGAATATTAGTTGCGTACTGTAACACCAAATTCTATGAGTATAGGCGTAGCCCTCTAAGATCTGTGCCTCACTGCCTCCTTGAATAGCTGAAGAAATAGCTGTTTATTCTGGGAACTGATTGTCCGGTCTCATCCCAATTTATATCCAAGGTGAGACCGAGGTCACCCACCCCCCAAAAAAAAGGTAACATCATGGTCAATTCCTAAATTTGCAATGTAATATTCTTTCTTTCGACTCACACTGTTAATGGAGACCACCAGAAACATCTCAATAGGACTCTCTTACAGTCAAAGGTCAGGGGAATCAAGGAGGACATTTCCATCTGACACCAGAGACCATCTTTGGACAGAGACAGGTGTTGCCATCTCCCCATACCTGTATACAATTTAGTGGACCTTGGGGGAACAAGGGTGGATAAACTCCTGGTGTTATAATGTGGATCCCAACTAAACATAATGTACATTTCCATTGCTTTAATTTAAATTTTCAGTTGATAACATTGATAACTTGACAACCCAGAAACACCACATGATACCAACATTATTTTACTATTGGCTCACAAGCCTTGTTAGAAGTGGGAAACAAACGTCAGATATCTTCAACAGAGATAAACAAAATAGTATATATATATTTTTTTTTAATGATTAATTCACAATCCTTTCTAAAATTTCTGTGGAACTATTATTTAAAAAAAATTATTTGTCTATGTAAAAATGTTATCAATAAGACCTTTAATAAATTCAACAATATAATCATGCTATTTTTAACACTTTGTTTCTCTTTTGTATTCCTCATATCCTGTCTTATTGTCCTATTTCAGTCACTGTGGGTGCATGTGTGTGTTAAAGTACCAGCTAAGCTGTAATCTGTAGTAAGGCACAAGTGCCACAAAATGGCAGTAGCTACATTTGAGGTAGCATATGAGAATTTTCATAACACAATCGTGCAAATATTTCACAGTAAAAGCCTTGAAAATGGAACACCGGGGCTTTTAATTTGAAACAGATACACAAAAATGTAACAGGGCAAACGAGAGCAGATCAGAAAACAAGGAGGCTTTTTCTCTTTTTTCTATTTGCACAAAAAAAACTATACAGAACAAGACGGGGAATTAATATACAAAGGTAAAGGATGGAGTTTAATCAACAATGGTGGAAATGATGCTGCACAAACAGTAAACAATAGAAGTACCATTATACTGAAACTCAAGAGAAAAGACATAAAATAAAACACAAAAAAACACAAAAAAAGAGAGAGGAACAGACGAGCAGCAGAAAAGAGCAAGGTAAGAGACATTAAAAAAGAGAGGACTGAGATAAAGATGTATGCCGATTTTTTAGCCTTCTATTTATTTTTAACATGCATTTCAGCGATTTAAAGTGGTTGGCAAAATCGACCATGAACACTGTGAAAGATGGAGAACTCCCTTTCCACTTACAAGTATGAATATGATATTTACCCAAAATAATCACAAGATTAACAGTATCCACAATGCTAGAATCCAGGTTATCCATGAAATAAATTATATCAATGTAAGTAAATGACGGAATGTTATCAATTTTTAATGACAACCAGTTATGGATATCAGCCCAAAACAAATTACTGTAACAAAAGTTATATAACAGATGGTCAATGGTTTCAACTTCTGAAGAACAAACGATGCAAGGGTCCACTTCAAAAATCACTGACATGGTAAACTGCTGATATTTTAAAGGTAGGTAAGATTAAGAATAGAATAAGAATAAATACGACTAAAAATAGGCATTAGCAATAAATACTCTTAAAAGCTGGTTAGCCAGCTACTAATGTCCAATTGTGATGCATGTCTGACTGCACTGGTGAATGGATGAGTAACAGTGTGTGTGTGTGTGTGTGTGTGTGTGTGTAAGGGAGGGTGTTATTGAGTTAGTCCAGAGATGAGTGTACAGTCTGATGGCAGAAGTTGGAAGGACCTTCTGTGCCGGTCCGTGGTACACCGAGGTAGGAGAAGTCTTTTGCTGAATGTGCCCCTTTGTCTGTCTGGGTGGTGTTGTCCATAATAGCCAGCAGCTTAGCCAGCACTCTCTTCTCAGCCACCGTACCTACTGGGTCCAGGTCGGCTCCAAAGACAGACCTCGCCTTCTTAAACAGCTTGTCTATCCTGCCGGCATCTGTTTCTTTAATGCCGCTGCCCCAGCATACAACAGCAAAGCAGAGGGCACTTCCCACAACTGACTGCAGCATTGTCCTGCATACACCGAATGACCTGAGCCTCCTGAGGAAATGGAGTCGGTTCTGGCCCCTTCTTGTATATTGCCTCAGTGTTCACACTCCAGTCCAGCTTGCTGTCCAGGTGCACTCCTATAGGTACTTCTAGGACTGCACCAGTTCGACCTTCTCCCCCCCCCCGCCCCGATGGAATCAGGAGTGATTGGTGTCTTAGTCCTCTTAAAGTGAGACAGCCTTGCCTCACACGATCAAGTAACGGCCTGACTTTCCAGAGAATATCTGCCTCCTTTGTTTTCTCTGTTACAGCCAGGTCATCAACAATCTTGAGTGAACTTCTCAGCTTGAAGAACCTATCCCTTTGCCATTTCGCTACTTATAACTGGCACTTTTGTTTTTTCGGCCCAAAACATTTTGATTCTGGGATAGCCAAGGCAGGCCACGTGGACTGAAATGCCAAAGAAGATCTTCATTTCTTGTGGAGTCGTATTCAGAGACACTCTTGTAATTTGTAGCTCTCTTTGATTTGTGAATGTTGCCATATCTTCGAATACTTTGTTGTCAATATACTGGGAAAAGTACCGAATTGGACTCCAGTCTGCACGGGTTGTGGGGTCATCTTGGTAACCAGGAAGCCGAGGTAGCACAGGTGTGAATCTATTGTGAATTAAAAAAAAAAAATCACCAATAAATGAAAGATAATAAGAGGAATAATAATTAAACCTCACACAAATCTAATTGGATTGAAGGGACAGTTTGGGTGCTTTAAAGTGGGGTTGTATGTGGTATTATCCATACCGTATATCCATACAACCCTACTTCAAAATACCCAAACTATCCCTGTAAATACAGTCAGGTAGTAGTGCATCATTGGGACAATCCCAGTGTTATGATCTTCTATTTACCATACTCATGAGCACAAACTTTGCATTCTTGAGGCAATTTGCATTTCTACTTGGGAAATCTTCAAACCTCAATGATCAGATAAATGTCAGTGAAACGTAGTAATATGTGCACCTTACGTGGAATTACCCATTTACTGTAAATATAATTTATAGTATTTCGATTCCATTAAAATCAAAAGTGGCTATTTACTGGAACTGAAAATATTATCGTGGAACTAAATAAAACATACGTGCTACACCTGGCCCGCAGAGGACGACGTATTTCTTGCTCGTCACTGTCTGTCTCTGTCTCTGTATCTGCCAGCTCTTCTGAACCTCCTGCATCTTCTTCCTCTTCTTCACCATCTTAGTCTACTGCATTGTCAAACTCATCCTGATTTGTCTGATTATCTGAAAGGTCCAAATCTGAATTTCCCTCAACTATCTGGAAAATAATCCTTTCTGCTTCCGTCCTGTCTCCTACAACAATGTGGAGTCATTAAGTACATTAAGATGGTCTTGGTGTCCACTATAATTTACTTTCATAAAAGGGCTCTTATTTCAAAAGACAAATCATGTAACTGCTTTCAGAACTAAATATACCATTCCTGACATGTTATGAACAAGACAATATATGATTATCATGGTAAAAACAACAATGGATAAACAATATGTTACTTACCTCTCCTCTTTCCATAAATTCCAGCCTATTGACATCACTGGAATAGCCCAGGATGTCCTCTTTACTATACACCAGGAGTTGATAGAGTAGCTCAAAAGAGTACAAGGAGATGCATGTGGACAAAATGTCCACAACAGAGGACACATGTCAATGGGCTGGGTCTCAGGAGGAGATAAATTATTCTGGAAGAAAGGACTTCTTGTGGCGTTCTGTGGTGCATCGTGGTGGTATCAGTCCACTACTGAAGGACCAACACATGGTGGAGAGGGTGACAGTCATTGTCCATGATGCTCTGCAGCTTGTGCAGCATCCTCCTCTCTGACACCAACACCAATGAATCCAGCTCCACCCACTGCACAGAGCTGTTGCCATTGACTGTCCTCACCCTGCTGCCCCATGCAGCACACCACAGCAAAGAAGATGCCACTGGCTACCACAGACTGGTAGTACATCCTCAGCATGGTACTGCAGATGTTGAATGACCAGAGCCTCTACAGGAAGTAGAGTCGGCTCTGGTCCTTCTTGTACACTGCCACTGTGTTCTTAGCACAGTCCAGCTTGTTGTCCAGATGTACTCCCAGGTACTTGTAGTCTTGCACAGTTTCCATATCCAACCCCTGGATGGAAATATTAGTGGCTTAACATCCGTTGAGTTGTGTTTCTTCTTCAGCTTCATGGTGTTTTGACATAATCTGCATCTTATCTTTTTTTTCTGTAGCAATTTAACTAGCTTGGCTGTCCTCCTATTGGTTGACTTTCTACAGTGAAAGACAATATTTCACGTTCCAGAATCATGTCTTAATATCGGATTAGGTCTATTTTTTGATGCTCTGCTAGTATCAGTAATGCCTGCAACTTCAGCGTCATTCTGATCGGGGGTGACGCCTCCTTCCGATGTAGTGACCGGAAGACATCATGCCTCCTAACAAGAACATCATCAAAGGTTCTGATATCAAGCTAACTAGCGGACCAATAAGTTAGAAATCCGGGTTCCACCAGAGCTCCGCTTATACCGAAGGTGAATGCCGACAACTATCAAGCATGCTGAGCTCTGCGAAGAGGCAAGAAAAAGCGTCTGACAGCTCAGTAGAACAAAGATGAAATTATTGGTATGTGGCAAATGTTAATATTGCTAATTTGGCGATGGTAAAAGTATGACTTAAAAATCTAAATGTATACCACGAAATACTAGTAGCTAACTAGCAAGTACAAGCTGGCTAGGTGAACTGTATGTACCATGGGGTACCACTTGGAATACAATATGCTGAAAGGTTATTATGGAATGGAATGGAATTTGGTGGAGCACAGATTATGCATTTGGTCTCAAGATAGCTCGTTGCTGTGATGATTTAGCGTAATGATTTATTAATGATTACTTACACATTAATAGAAAAGAAAATCTCTTTATGTATGTTGTGTTCATATGATGATGTAAAAAACTGAGTGGACTTGAGCATCTTGAGCTTTAATAATGATTTAGGTTCACTGTTGACATTTATTGGGTTCTCTAAATGTAGCGCACTTCCCTGTCTCCGTGAGAGATGTGTTTTTGTCCTGACAACACACTGTATGGAAATGATTTGAAAGAGCTTAACCAAATGCATTAGTTCCACTGTGCATGTCACATACCGACGCTCCAAACTCACATGTGCATAAGAGCTCAACATGTCAACACATTCTTCTTCTGTGAACGGGGAGAGAAATAATTTTTCCAGTCTATATAGATTCCATGTCTATCCAAACACTGAACAGTGAAACTAATTCATCAATGTCAGGATGTGCATTCACTTCTCCCATCCATAAATACACAAACAGGACAGGATTCTGTTTAGGCATTAAGCAAGATTCAGATCAAAACCTCCCAACATGTTATGATAATCAATGACTTCACTAACAAACTAACATGTGCTGCTGATGTTTGGGCCGATCGGTGCAGGCTTAGCCCCATAAGCAGTCATCACTACGCCTTCTCTCCAAACCATTCATCTTCATGCATTCTCCAAGTATTCCCAAAAGTGCATGCAGAACAAATTCTATTGGACTTACCAATGGAATGTGGAAGTTTAACATCCGCGCTAAGCAAAGCGAAAAAGAATAAATAATCTGAATTATTTAAACTTAAAGCTTATCTTTTTTTTTCTTGTCTTTTATTCGGATCTCCATTAGCTGTGGCTGAAGCCCAGCTCAAAGCACTGTGAACTCTTAGGCTACATTTCAGTACATAATCACATTACAATCTTTACCAACAATGACCACAACAACAAAAGCGACAGCAACAAAACACAACAATATTCAAGACAAAACCCAACACACAACACAGGACCTAGGTTCAAGTTAATACTTTTCTAGTACAACTAGACTAGACTAGACAACTATACTAGTTCAAGTTAATACTATTCACAGAGTATAGAGGTAAATATGATTCATTAGTGGTTGGACCATAGCATATTATATGTCAAAATACAAAACAGCTGCTGTTGGTAACTTAGAGAAAATATGATAAAAAGTAGGGATGCACCAATACCGATACCAGTATCGGGTATCGGGTCCGATACTGTGCTCATGTACTCCTACTCGTACTCGCAAAAATGACTCCGATACAACGGCACCGATACCATTTTACGGCAGCGTGACGTTAACCTCTCGTCAGCATCTTTCGGGTCCTATCACACGCACTCACGCTCCACCTCCCCGATGGTGCGGACGAGACGGGCCGGTGGTGCGCCCGACCCCGCATTGCGCCACTGGGTTTTGCTTGAACCCTCTGACTGTGCGTTAGACTCCTTGGTCCGTGTTTCAAGACGGGTCGGGTGGGTTGTAGACATCGCCGAAGACCCCTGACGCCTTTTACGTGGGCACGACGCCGTTGGGGCGCACTGAGGACAGTCCGCCCCGGTGACACTTTGGCCACGGCCCCGGGAAGCACCTTCGCTCCGAGCCTTTCCAAGCCGACCTAGAGCCGGTCGCGGCCTACCGCCTCGCATGCGGGACTCCCCAGCCTGCCGTGTGTCGCTCACACCCTCCAGCTGGCTGTTAACGAGGGTCTTTTGGCACAGAGAAGTATTCGTATCGGCGAGTACCCGAATGTAAGTACTTGTACTTGTACTCGGTCTGAAAAAAGTGTTATCAGTGCATCCCTAATAAAAAGTTATTTTTCTAAAATTGTCACTATATCCTGACAGTAGTGCATGAGACAGATAATTCGTTATTAAACGGTTTCCTCTGACTCCTCCTGTTCTCCTGATGGCATCTGCAAGATTTCCCCTGCTCAAAGGAAAACAACCAGTCAGAGATTGGAGAAAACTTTCTCATTTTACAGCTAAACAGTACACTACAAGATGTTTCTGACAACATTTGAGGAGAGAAATAGGCATTACAGTAACATAATATTGATTCATATTTGACCAGCGCTGCCTAGATTGATCGGATTTAGCTAGTTTCGCAAGCCGTGATTGACAGCTGCTTTACAGACAGCTCGACTCCGGTTGTTTTCCTTAATGCACGGGGAAATCTTGCCATTAGGAGCACAGGAGGGCACAGAGGAACATGATTTCTTTTTCACAGATTATCTGTCTCATGTACTACTGTCAGGATATAGTGACACTTTTATAAAAATAACTTTTTGTATCATATTTGCCCAAAGGTACTAGCTGGAGCTTCAAGTAAAATAAATAGAAATAAAAAGCTGTTTGTTAGTTCGATAAAAGTGTTTATTAGATGTCATTTGTAACACTATTTTGCCACCTGTCAATTGAGGTGAAGGTCCAAGGGTCTGGCCTTGCACTAGGAGCACAGTGACTATTGCTGGTGTAATGCATACTGCGTGATGAACAACTTCCCTTTCCTGCCGTTCTGCAGCTGTAGCCGGGGCCCGCAGCTCCTCAGGGCTGTAAATCAGAGCCTTTGTACTCCAGAAGGATCCTATCAGCCACAGGTGCGGGCTCTGCATGGGGATTAGACAGCCCCACGCTGGAAACACTGAAAACTCAAGAGCTCCAGTTAGCCTCGGCCAAGCACAGGAGGAAAAGAGAGGAGGATATAATAGTGAAGCAACTGAGGCAGGAGTGCAAAAATCCAAGAGGGGAAGAGAGTGCCAAGTGTCAGGCAGATTGGTGTTTTAGTTCTCAGAGGCAGACAAAAACCCTGTTTACTGAGACAAACACCAGGGTGGAACCAAAGAACCACTGGTTTTCTGCCTAAAAGAAGTGGTCAAACAAATTGTCTTACCTAAAGAAGCTCAGTCACCAGGTACAATTTTTTGCATTGTACATTTCTGCAAATCACGGCTACGCTGAATGTGGACATTTTTGCAGCAAAATAACGTAGTACAAAGAGCGACGCGCAAAGCGAGGTGACGTAGTATATTATAGTAATAAAATGTATTCAGGATACTTGAGATGCATCATCTCGTATTCAAGGGGGGTCCCAAACAAACACTTACAAAACCAATGGAAAACGGAAAATACGAGAGACAGTGTTATATTACACAAAAGCGCCAAAACGAACAACATATAACCAAAAAAAAATTATAATAAATATAGAAAAGAAAAAGAATTCAACCTTAGACTAGTCACAATCAAACAAACAATGATCAATCACTAAATAGAGAGAGGGGAGCAGTGATGGCAATCTGTTTTAAGATAAGAAAATAATACAATTTCAAATAAGCGGAATTATAATAGAGAAAGAATATTTAAAGATAACTTATTCCTATCAGAAGTAGCCTGAAACATAACACCAACTTTTCTAGATAAAAAAGGGGACTATAAAGAGGATCTGATCAGAGCGTCTTAATGTATCATTTGATTGTCTAAAACAAAAAATTGTTTTAGACAATAAGGATAATAAAAGTTGCCGGTGGACGGGGCTTTGCCCCCCATGACTCTATCATTGTTATAACTGTTCTATTTATTATTAGAATAACCTATGTTCCTTGCTCATTTATTTAGTAATTTCCTTCCCTATGCTTCCCCTTAGTAAGCCTTAGTTAACTACTTACTATTTTTTTTGTTAATTTATGTATTTATTTATGTATACTGTATAAATATATATATATATATATATATATTTTTTTTTTTATTAACCTCTCCTCTCTCCATATATCCACCCTATAGACTCCACCCCAAAACACATGCTCGCACGCATGCACGCACGCACACACACACACACACACACACACACACCACTTGGTTCTCTCATCCTATGGCAGAAATATGTTAACTGGCCTGTACTCACTGTTTTTGTTGTCCTCTTGTTGTTAAGTTAATGTATTGTCTTTTTTCTTGCAATAAAATAAAAAAAGGATAATAAAAGTTGATACATTTAAAAAGTGAAAATTGAGGTCTTACATCTAGAGGGAGCCACAAGTGTGTCTAACATTGTGAAATGGTGTGTAAAACAAGAACAACCTAGTATAAATCTGCAGAGTCTGTTATATATGTAATATATATGTATATATACTGTATATATGTAACAGTGAGGGGACAGTGATCAGTTTTAGAGGCATTCTGATAAACGGTGTCAGCGTAGTCCATTATTGACAGTACAGGTTGTGAGACAAGCCTCTTTCTAACGTTAAATGTGAAACGTCTGGAGCGATACAGAACACCAACACCTAAATGTACTTTTTTCATGACATGATCAATATGTGGTTTAAATCTAAGTTCAGAATCAATCCACACACCTAGATATTTCATTTATTCTTCTGTCTGAAGAGATGTATGTCATCACAAGTTAAAACCAAAGACTTGGAATTGGAGTTGAGCTTCTGTCTCACACCAAAGAAGCACTGAATATTGTATTTTGTTTGATTGAGCAGTCATTTGTTAGCTGATAACCAAGTTTGTGGAATATTAAAATCAGATTGCAGTGCCTCTTGAATTTGTGATATCGAAGCTTTTGATGAATATATAATAGTATCATCTGTATATAGTTGTGCACAACAATCAGAAAAAAACAGAGTGTGAGGTCATGAATGAAAATAGAGAATAGAAGTTGTCCTAAGGTAGAACTTCAAGGCACACTTCTCTGCTGAGTCAGCAGATCTGATTTATTTAAAACAATTATTAAATTAAAACAACACATTGCTTTCTGTTGTGAGGATACGAGTTGAACCACAGCAATGTATCTTGGGAATGACAGAAAGAAGCTTGTCCAGAAGAAGATAATGATCAAAAGCTTTAGTAAGATCAATAAATATTTCTCCTGTGAGATCACTGCCATCAGATGTAGAAATTTTGTGAATTTTAAGAGAGCAGTAGTTGTGGAAGACTTAGATCTGAAACCAAATTGATATTGAGAAGGGATATTATTATTATTATTAAGGTGTTTTGATAATTGATTATAAAAAAAAATTTCAAACACTTGGCAATGGAACAGATGATTGAGATTTGAGGTTTGTAGTTATTGGGATAAAGTGCGTCACCATCCTTGTGGAGCAGAGTAATATGTGCTGATTTCCCGATGGCTGGTGTTTCACATGTACATAGCAAAAGATGAAACAGATCAGTCAATGGATAGATAACAACATGTGATGCTAATTTGACAAATTTATAGTTTCAATCCAGTCCAGGATTTTTTGTATGAGTTATTGTTTGAAAGCTGAAATGAGATTGGAAGTTATGTGTGCACTGTTAGGAATGAAATCAGAACAGACATTGGAAATATGCTGATTAACCATGCGCTTACAACAACTTATGGATCATTCAGTATTTTATCAGCGACTCTTAATTGATTATTAAAATATTTATCCAATGTATTAAAAAAGTTTTTTTTATTTTCCAGAATTGTTTAGGATTTGTGAAACTAATTACTCAGACATTCTTTACAGTAATTACATTTAGCATTTCAGACTTGAGTCTTGCTGATATTCCTTTATTGTATGTTTCCCAGTCAGCATCCTTGTCTGATGAATATTTTCTTTGTCCCTCTGCCTCAAAAGAGTTGAATTGAACCAGAGTAAATGTCGGCCTTTAACTTTTGACAGTTTTTAGGAAGCATGTTTATCAACTACTTTAGTGAATTTGGAGTAAAATAAATCCCAAGCATTTTGACATCAGGTATTAATTGAAGCTTTTCCTAATTAATAGTAATTAAATCATATAATATAAAGATATAGAGTAAATTGGACAAATGGACACAGATATGTTTATTCTATCTCTATATAGATAGAATAAACATATCTGTGTCCATTTTCTGATACTATCTGATATTAACCAATTTTGGGGAGGAATTAGGTTATTTATCTTCCACACAGCAAACAATGTAATGGTCACTAAAGCCTTTGGAAATTCTATTTGCATGTGATTAAAATATCCAGACTGAGAGGTGAGAGTGACTCTAGCGGGTTCATTGATTAGTTGTGTCAGATTCAAATTAGACAAAACATTTCTATCTTTTTGGCAATTTTTGTTAGTTACCCAAAAATAATATTTTCATTATTACTGACAATAGAATTAACGATTGAACTCAAACAACTAGATGACTCAGCCGGTGTGGCTGGGGGGTCTGGATACATCTCCAATAGTGACGTATTTATTCTCATGAAAAATCCCTTTAACAAAAAGACACTGAAAGTATTTCGGATCCACATGCAGTTCTGTTATTTTTGATGGAATGTAGCCACAGCACCGTCTCTGGTGCATCTGTCAGCTCTACAGTATGTAACACTTCATTTGGTAGTTTGATTTCAGTGTTTCAGAGAGTGTAATGATACCTGGTTTGTGGAAGGCCACCCATGCTCTGAGTAAACCAATGTTTGCTAACATATGTATAATTCTATCCTTTAGTATTATCCGTTTCCATTCAAATAATAAGCAAATAATAAACCACACAGAGCTTTCTATCTTAGAGATTTGATGCTGGATGACAGCATTATTGTAGTAATGAAAAATGACACATTATATTTTTAGCCAGTGTTGTCTCTTTGCCATTTTAATTAGTTCTTAATAAAACAGCCCCACCTACTGAGGTTTAACTTTAACTACCTCTAGAGAAGCCCCGCCTCCAACAAATGTTTGTCGAAGTAAAACTCCAATCTGCACGCCAAGCAGCGAGGGTTAGGGTGGGGGTCTGAGGCAGGGTGGGGGTTACAAGCACTGTGTGCAGCCAAGCCCCCTTTTTGGACACCACAAGGGGAAAATTCACTGATGAAATGTGGCACAGGCCCAGGGAATGCAATTTCAAGCTTCCACATCTGCAGGAAAGATGAAACCAGGTTCCTAATTTTACAATGATGATGTCAGTGAGAATACATGACAGCACTGGGTTGGAGTGCCAAGTGTTTCCTCCTCCTTTTACTCTTTTTTTCAACATACTTATTTATATTGAAAGATGGCTATTACATTCTAATATTTCACAATTTATAAATCTTGAAACTTGCTACATTTAAATAATCAAGGAGGAAAACGGGGGGACAGAAGTTTAACTTTTACGGCCATCTACTACAGCCGAAAAATTTAAAAGTATATCAGAAATTAAAATTCACTTTTGCTAAGAATGAGTTTTTTATATTCTTGTTACTTTAACATGTGTAGATGTATACATAATTGTAATTACCAAAGAGAAGTTGTTGTTTCTCCAGTGCCCTTTATATACGATGTCAGTGCTGTAATGTGTTATACAATATCTGTGTGGGTGGACACTGAAAATATTTTTTTTAGTCTCAGTGGCCACACAGTTTACCAGCTGGGGGGCCAATAGTGTTAGCCGCTGCTTAAGCACTTCAGTGTTTGATGAAAGACAAATAGCTAATGCTAGCTAGACTTGTTTTTTTCCTTTTTGTTATTCACTAGCTAGACCACGCCTTAAAATGTGGGATAAACACATGATGAGCCCTGAGTGAGCAGGAGCTGCCACCGACTCTGCAAACATAACAACACAATGTGGACTTATTGAACATTAAATGCCATTTTTTTAAATTCGCACTTTCTACAATATCTGTTACCTTGCATGGCAGCTCAATTATCGCGATGTCAAAAGATCACGCGAGAATAACAGGATTACAGGATTGAAAGTGCCTGCCCTTTTCAAACAGTTTCTGTGTTACAAACCATCTGGCGGGTAAGTTTACAATATCTGTCAGCCTGTTCTCATTTCCTAGGTCACGGCCGTTGGCGTTAGATACCGACGCACAAGGCACCCTTTAGCATTAGATTAAGACGCACCGGGCTTTCCATTAACTACAATGTAAACTGTAAATGTAAATGTGTGTTATTAAGGTATCATGAACGCTCAGATTCAGGAAAGGTCGCTAAATAATTATTAGACATGTGAATAAAACAAACGTTTGTATAACAAGAGATGAATGAATACAAACTTGTCAAAATTACAATCCAAACATACATCAGATCACATTGAAGTCTATGGGATCTTCAGTTTTCTTTCCCCCAAAAGGGGGCGTGGCCTTGACTTTTAGCGAAGTACCCATATGTGCCGGTCTGTTGTATAGTGGTTTTACAATATGGTTATTATGGTGATGCAAATAAACTATGGTTAAGGTTAGGGTAAGGTACCTAAACATTTGGTTAACAAGTACCAGTATACAAGAATTAACTTGGTAAAGAAAAAGATGGAGGGTACTGTTAACCTCTTCCAATTCTTGAGGGCGCCGATGCCCTCGGCCGACTTTACTTTTTTCGGAGGCTGTATCAGGCTCAGTTTTAGAGTTAGAATTTAGGTACTGGTATTATATTAAACTACAAAAACCATCGGTACCAACCATGTCACGCTAGCATGTCGGGAAGAACGTTACACACCGCTAGGCTAAGTTACGCTAAATTTTGGCGTGGAAAAACTGTCATAGCAAAGGGTTCCCCCGATATCTGACCTCAAGATATGTGAATGAAAATGGGTTCTATGGGTACCCACGAGTCTCCCAACAGTAACCAGCTGCTGATTCAGAGAAGAAGCCACTGGCTGGACATGAATCTGGCGGCGGGAGAGTGTGATTAGTTTACAAATAAAAGTAAAAGAAAAAGTCGGCCTTGTGGAAATATTAAAGTCTCGGAGAAAGATCAGCAACAAAAACGTTGCTGTGTTCAATGACAAATTAAGCAGTAAAACAAGATGTCTTCACAATCACTGCGGTCTGGATGGGAACGAACCGGGTGTGCCCTAACGGTACCACCTGATGGGCAGCTAACCTAAACTCTAACACCTGCATGCTGGTCAACGCTGTCACCGTTACACCACACCATAGTTGCAAACTTCCTGCAGCAGGAAGAGGCCCAAGCACGTCACCCAGATACTACACCTGTTGGTGTGGCAGAGGGCTGCTCCTCTTTCAGTTGATCATGAACCCCAATTTGGTTAGGTGTAAGATTGAACTGGGCTGTGTGGGACATAGCCCATTCTCTGGACTTGGCGCTGACAATGAGGTCTTTGAGATATAAGAAGACACTCTGAAGATCCTCATGCCTCTGAGGGTTAACCCTTTTTGTTTAGTTGAGGCTAGTTTCGTGTTTAGCTGAAGTCAGTTTCATGTTTAGTTAGGTGGGTATTGTGTTTAGTTGAGGTCAGTTTTGCGTTTAATTAAAGGGACTGTTTGTAACTTCTTACACCTATAAATCACCCGGGTCGGTGTCCCATGCGCGCTCGCATATGCATGTTCGCGTGTGGCTACGCTGTTCAAACAAGACTCCAACACAAACTACACGGACGCACCAAAACCGCAAAGTTATATCTAGTGAAGCCCGTCTTGCAAAACAGTGTTGGCCGCGGTCGGAGGACGCGGGGGAGACCGTAGCTTTGGTCTCCAGGGCCGGCGTCTCTGCTCTACTCTGCTCCTCTGCTCCTCTGCCTGCCTGCCTTCACTCAGCTCGCTCCACCTCACGTGCATGCGCGCATACTACACACTGCAGAAGACTTCGTAGCTCTGAGAATATCTAGTGAATGTACAGTGGACGTTTGTGCAGAAATAACTGCTGCAGCTCCTCCAGATCAACAGAGGTTTCCTGTGTCTTGTGAAGTGACAGGGCTCCGCAGAGAGAAACGTTATCGTCTCTGACCGGGTGTCGGTGTCTCCCCTGTTCCCTCCGACCACGGTCGGGAGGCTGAAGCAGGAAAAGTCAACGCTAGGATCAGCGGTGATTCATGGAGAGACCTTCGTCTGGTCAGCTAACATTACTGCCAAGCAGCCGAAATATAGAGTGATATTGTGGTTTTAGCTGACGTGTGTCGCCTCACTGTTTTGAGTAATGCTCGTTCATGTCTATGTAGAGCAAGCAAGCGCGAGTCCAACGCCGACTTTCGTTGACTTAACGGCCACAGGTTTCGCTATTAACAAGCATTTCTGATTCTTGCAAACAGTCCCTTTAAGTTTGTTTTGTTGTCCAGTTTCTATGTCTAATGAATAAAGTGACACATTTATAATGTTACGATTTTTATGAATGAAGACATCCATTTTAATTGGTTATTACATATTATTAATTATTAATATTACATATTACATAATGCACGTATTATTACATTTTCATGAAAAAAAAGTGCTACTCCCTCATTTTGTAGTAACCCCTGCAATATGTAATAATGTATTACAAAATGCATGAGAATTTGATACATATTACGTTCTGGCTGTTTATTATAACATTTTAAAATGTATTGTGTTTTGGGAAGAAAATTTAAATGTTTTCATGGAGCAGAGCCTTGTATATTTTGCTTTCTGTTTTTGGTGATTTGCAAATGAAAAGATATCTAGGCAATATATTTGCATATGAAAATAAAACCAAAGTTGAATTAAATAATTGCTTTCTTTAGAGGTCTAGATTATGTATACAGTATGTAACCGTTGTTTCAACAGCATTTCAATTACTACTTTAAAATGCAGTGCCTAACTATATTAGTCTATCTCATAATTAAGGCATAAGCAAAGATTAAAACACATAGTATACATCTCTGGCTGACACATACTGTAAATTGCCTCTGTCCATAGTGCTTCACCATTCATTGAAAGCACCACAGTTTTCCCTTTAAATTTGAATAGAATAGGGCAATAAAACCACTAAGCTCATCTGCTGACAAGTTTAGAGATGTCCACATTGTTATTCCATGGTGTATCATTACAAACTACAACAAATTAGAACAAGATTGCCAACAACAATCTGTAACAATACAACACAGATGCAAATGAGTCATAGCTTAAGCAAACAAACAGGTGCGATACCATAAACCCTCCCCCCCACCCAATACGAATAACAGCAGGACCACAAGCCGAGATCTTCGGTCAAGTTAAACCATGACCTCAGACAAAGTTTCACACACTGAGTCACTTATTAACTGCAATGTTGCTGCTATAAACACAAACACAGGATTTCAGTGGACAAACCACATGTGTCTATAATGAAGTTAGGAAGCCAAACAACAGCAAGAGATGTGAGGAAGTGTCCATGATGTCACCGAAAATGTTGTTTTACAACAGGAATAAACGCTTGTTCTTTGTCATTATCTATGAAACAGCTCGGCTCTGGTAAATTAATTATGGCCCCCTAACAAGGCTGATACATCAGAAATGTAACAACCCTTCATGAAAACTGTGCAGCTGGAACACCCCCAAGGCCTGAAACATACCCTATACAGGTATTTTTAAATTCACGCGTTGGTGCGTTTAAAAATGTGCCACCAGAACTTCATGAAGTTATCCCATGACACGTTTCATATAGAGCAGGTCTAGAACATACTCTATAATTTACAGAGACAACATTCCCCCATAAGCAAGCACAAGGCGCGACGGCGGCAAGGAAACACTCCCCTTTAACGGGTAGAAACCTTGAGCAGAACCAGGCTCCGGGTGGGCGGTCATCTGCCTCGACCGACCAACAAAAAGATTAAGAGGATTCCTCTGCAACAAATCGTCATATCTAAACATGCATTAAAAAAATCAAGTTGAGTCAAGTTCTTTATTTGTCAAATGCACAACAATTCCAGTGAAGCAGTCCTTTGTAACGTAGACAGGTTGTGTACATGTGCCCCCAAAGTTAAAGATGGTGCAGCAGCCATCAGATGCTGAACATGCTTATTGACCTCTGCAGAGTTTGCGGTGTCACCATTCGCTCCATGCGAGATCTGAGGGAGTATTTCAGAGCTGAAGCTGAAGCTTAAAGGATCTGTTTCACAAGTTAGACAAAGCCATGAAGTATTTTCACACCACTTCCTAACATACAGCGACCGAGCAAACTCTGGTGAATGGAATGCGGAAAATTCTCCAGATATACTACGAGTGATGTCACTCTCTATTACATAGACAGAGTGATATTTATTAACCCTCAATTACTGTCTGCATAATTTTGACCAATGGAAATAGGTTGGAGGTGCACAAAACTTTGCATAAATAGAGCCAGGGGGAGCAGTTCTTCTCATCAGGTTTTAAGCCCCGGAGGGGCAGAAGAAATATGACGTCAATCGGCCAGATGGTGGCGCTGTAGTTAACACCATTGATGATATTGATCAATGAACTCTTAACAGGTCAGGGACTTGGCAGGAAATTGGCCATAATTCATTGACCGTTAGTTCAATCAACATAAATCTTGGTAGATATCTTCAGTACGTGTTTGGGAATAGGCATGCCAAAGCAATTTCAGATCAACCCCACAGGGGTCACCACAAGTGTGTTCAGGGAAAGCTCAAAAGCTTTGTGGTCTGGCATCATGAACGTGTTAACATCACGCTGACCAAATTTGAGGTGGATCTGGTTAACCTGCTAAGAGTCATGCCAAAATACAGTGACTGTAACTTCCTGTTGCCAGTAGGTGGCGCTATGGCTATGATTCAAAATTGGCCTGTAGATGTCTTCAGGCCGGCACTCTCATTAAACAAGTGAAATCTGAAAAAGATCTGACTATGTGTAGTTGAGTTACAACAGTTTCTTTTTTCATGTTGCGACATCAAAATTCACTGCACCGCCAAGGTGACGCCATTCAACAAAAAGTCCCATTCTTCACTATAAGGCAACATCAATGTCTTCAGACTTTTCTGACCTAATTTGAGATGGATCTGATTAATTTGCGATTCACAATAGATCCATCCATCCATCCATTATCTGGAACCGCTTATCCTATTCAGGGTCGCGGGGGGACTGGAGCCGATCACAGCTGACATTGGACGAAGAGGGGGTACACCCTGGACAGGTCACCAGACTATAGGCAGAGTACATCAAAGTACAAAACATGTCATTTCCTGTTGCCAGTAGGTGGCGCTATGAATATGTGCCAAAATTTGCATGCGATGTCCTCAAACTGGGACTCTTATCACGCATGAGAAATTTAGAGCAATTGGAAAATGAAAATGAACTGTAAACATATAGCAAACTGTCAATAAACACATAATCAACATAAATACAGTAAATGTTATGTCCAAAAAGGAATGGGAAAAGTATACATTTAATGGTTCTAAACCCTCTTCATAACTCAAAAATGTTAAGTCAATATTTATCATATACACTTTTGTGGTAGCCTATAGCGAATAAAGCAAATGTTTGTCACACAAGGCCTACTTCCTGTTGCCAGTATGTGGCGCAGTTACTATAAGCCATTATTACGCAGCTTTGTTGAATACTCGATTCTGATTGGTTAATCACGGCGTTCAACGATCTGTTATTTCTTTATAGCAGACCGTTGCTATGGACGCAGTTCTGATGTCGGACTCTGGAGGACAGTTTTTGTTTCAAATTACTGATTTCTTAAGTAAGTAGCCGTGTGACAGATGCGATGCGGCATCACCCTGTCGGGGTTTCTTTCACAATAATGACCCGCTAGCCTTACCTGATCCCTTACATATTAATACGTGGATGTCCGAAGGCCTGGACTGTTATGAAGCATATCAAGTTTGGGTCAGATTTGACCAAGTACGGTCAAGTTACAACAGCTTGTTGTTTAATGGCAAATTTTGTAATATTTCATGCCGATGCAACAGCGTTTTATGAATGCTGAACTTTTAATAATTTAATTGCAAAGGTCTTCTGATTGTACTGCATGAAGTCAACGTTGATTGGGTTAAATCTCTAAGAGGATTTATCTATCTATCTATCTATCTATCTATCTATCTGCTCTACATCCATTAGCATGACAACACTGCCCTCTACTGTCTGGGTATGTAAAGAGTAGATTTAAATACCTAAAGATATTAACAGTATGGAAATGTATTCTCTTTAATGCTGTCACTTGTGAATTCAATATTTTTTCAATTTAACATAGATTTAATACAGAACATGAAGCTGAGTATTTATAGCTCTTGCAAATTTTCAAATGTTGTTATTTCACATCACACAATAAACACACTATACAATACTGCAATACACATATATTTACACCAATATACTTTGGTCATTTTCAGTAGATATGTTTAAAATTCATACAAATTTTCAATTTTGTTGTGAAGATTTTTATTCCTGGAATTAATTTGATTTCAATTGGTAAGTAGCTCTTTATGGAGAAAGTTGGTTGTCCAAATTTAGATCTACAATATGGCGTTTTACAGTTATTACATTTGAAAAGTAATTTGAGACCAAAAAAAAGAGTATAGCCATCAAAGCTCAGTAGATTGTTTCTTTTGTTCTTTTTGGCACTCTTCTTCGTTTGGTTAATTTTTCCTGCACAACAAAATGATCATTTTTTGTCACAAATTTGTTATACATCTACAGCATCGATGACATAACATCATATTGTTTTAAACATAATGCCTAGACTTGGGTGCACAAATTGTCCACAGAAGTCAGCATTCTGTGGTTCTCTACAATTATAGGCTCGACAGTTCTAACTTAGTACGGGGTAAATATCACATATTTAAATTCAGATTTCACTCTAAATAAAGCAACCTAAGCATACAGCACATTCTACAATTAGATCCTACTAGAAAGTAATGTTTACTTGTTTGGCTTTGGCCTTCAGTGTTTTTGAAAGGTTTATTTTTTTGTTTTTGTTAGGGCCATTTTAAATTTATTTATATTAGGGGTTTTTTACCCAGGTAAAATCATTTCAGTTTAAAGGATGTCATTTTTATTTACTTCCAGTTTATATTAAATATCTATTTCACTGCTTACTTTTGTTTAGTTTAATTTTACTATATTATTTACTATATATTATTATACTATATTACTATAATAACCCTGACCAACTCATACACTAGCTTGCATGCTGTCTGTCTCCTCAGAGCCAAATCCACCTGGCAACTCCAACATGATCTCATTCTGATTAGCTGAAAGTTACCAGCATTCAAGAGCCGTGTGTAGGAATGCACCGATACCACTTTTTTTTAGACCGAGTACAAGTACAAGTACTTACATTTGGGTACTCGCCGATACCGAGTACCGATACGAGTACTTCTCTGTGCCAAAAGACCCTCATTAATAGCCAGCTGGAGGGTGTGAGCGACACACGACAGGCTGGGGAGTCCTGCATACGAGGCGGTGCGCCGCGACCGGCTCTAGGTCGGCCTGGAAAGGCTCGGGGCGAAGGTGGCTGGCGACCGCAGCTTTACAGCGCTCCCCGCCCGGACCTCGCCGCACGGTGGACAAAGGGCTCGCTGCGCCTTCTCTCCCCACCGGGGACGGCCCCCTGCTCCCGGTGCGACTGTCGACCGGGGCGGACTGTCCTCAGTGTGCCCCAACTGGGTTGTGCTGCCAGATCAGGGCTCGGCCCACGTAAAAGGCACCAGGGGTCTGCGGGGATGTCGGCAACCCACCCGACCGGTCTTGAAACATGGACCAAGGAGTCTATCGCACGCATGATACCAGAGGGTGCAAGCTAAACCCCATGGTGCAATGAAAATGAAAGCAGATGTGCGCCGGCTGAGGTGGGATCCCGGCCCAGCGGGGTCGGGCGCACCACCGTAAAGTGGTATCGGTGCCGTTTTGTGAGTACGAGTACATGAGTATCTATATACTGGTATCGGTATCAATGCATCCCTAGCCGTGTGCATACAGGGCAACACACACACACACACACATCAAGACTAACGTTAACACATAATCATTCAGTAAAGCAAGGTACTAGGTCTATTGACAGCATCATTAGACTGTAAATTATGTCTCTGAGAAATCCTTTTCCGTTGCCTTCAAAGCTTCCACGACTTACGATCTACGGATGAGGACGGCCTCCGGGACAAGTTTGAGATTTTGACAGTAAGTTGTAACTAAAGGAAATATAAGATAAACCTTTATTGATCCCTAGAGGAGCAATGACATTGTTAAAGCACCTCAAAGACAGAAATGAGTACAGAGAAAGTACAAAAAATAGTAAATAGTAAGACTAAAAACTACAAAAAAATTTAAGTAACAAGCAAAATTCAACAGCAATGGAAGTCATCCAAAGTAAGAGTTAATGTGACAGTGATGAATTGAATAGTAGCAGAGACAGCATGATGTAGCTTATTGAGTAACACTTTGTGTTTGCTTGTCTTTGTCTCTATTAATATACCTATAGGGTTCAAGGTTCAAGATTCAAGGTGATATTTATTATCCCTGGTGAGCAATTTGTTCACAGCCAGCAGTAATAAATAAACATCACACAAAACAAATAAATAAACTACAAATACCACCAGAAATTACAATTTCAAAGTGTCATTTACAAGGCTGAAAGCAGCAAGAATAAATGGCTTTTTGAACCGGTTTGTTCTGCATCGTGGCAGATTGTATCTGCGCCCTAATGGAAGTATCATACCACAAGGGATGGCTCGGATCAGCCGAGATTGATCTTGAGCTTTCTTCAAGGACCTGACCTTATAGAGGTCATGAAGGTCGTTCAAGGATGTACCAGCAATTTTGCTGCACACCTTCAAGATATCCTGCAGGCGATTTTTCTGTTTAACAGAAAGTGACCCGTGCCAGCAGATAAAAGAAAAGGTAAGAACGGATTCAATAAAACAGGTATAAAACATTTTCATAAAAGTGGTGTCGACATTAAAACTCCGAAGCTTAGGATAAAAGTGCATACGCTGATGTACTTTTTTTTACACACAGCATCAACCTGGGGCTCAAAGCACAGTTTGTTGTCGATCACAGTACCGAGATATTTGTACTGCTGCACCAGTTCAACAGCCCGATTGTCCATCACAACAGGGGAGATGACAGTGGGATTTTCCTTAAAACCAATGCACATCTCTTTCGTTTTTGCCACATTAATGTTTAAAAATGTAATGTTTTGCACCAGTCAATAAAATCACTCACTACAGTACCATGTTCATAGTCGTCACTGTCGTCACTGCTGGGGAGGGACAAAATAACAGAATCATCCGCGAATTTGATAATGTGGCGCCCGTCATGATGGCTTTGGCATTCATTTGTGTATAAAACAAATATATAGGTATCCTATATTATGTAATAAAAATGTTTTAATAATAGTAAAAATAATAAATTATAACATATTGGCTAACCATGAAGTCTATTATGTAGAATAAGACTTTACGTGGTATTTAAGTTTAGGTATGATGTAACCTTCTATGTATTAAAATGAGTGTGTCCTTAAACACTCAACATGGACAGACTGAGATGGACAGCTGTGCACTGGAGTGAATTTTTTTGAGCAGGAGCTCAAAGCAATAACTATGAAACTGAGATAGGCCAAAGAAAAAAATGATTGTTTTTGAGCTAGACTGGAATGGCGTAGTTTAGTACTGGTTCTGACAAAGAAAGAAGAATGAGATACACAGGCAGGTTTATCAGTGTTGTTATGATCAACATATATTTTTGTCTATGCAGATGATGTGATGACGGCTGCTTTGGCCACTGAAACACATCAGAATGACCGGCTCATAAAGGAAGAGTAGTCTTCTTTTATTATTTATACTACTGTATTTATACTACTTTTGTTTTGTGACTAGAAAACCAGTTCTGTTTTAAAAGCACTGGTTGTTTTAGTATTAGCCTCGAGCCTGTGCTGACACTTATTTTGTTTTGTTTGGAAATTTTAAATGTGATTTTTAATGAGACTAAATTGTTAGAAAAACATATTTGTGCTTTTATAGTTCAGCCCTACTTCAATTTGTATGTTATTACTTGCATGTTTTTGTCAATTTGTAAATGACTTGTGTATATACATTTTTATAAATTAATTTATAAATTTAAAAAATGATAAAACTGCGTTGGCGGTCTACTTCGCTTTGCCAAGGTGACAAGATTCAGGCAGACATCTCATACAGTCGACACATATTAACACATTGTGTGCAAACATGACCCATTTGATTCTTAAATGTTATTTAAGTGGAAAGGGCATTCAAATTTGACTTAACCTAATAGGCCTGGCCAAAAATATAACATGTTTGATGTTTACTGATCTATTGGGGTGTTTTATTCATGGTAATCAACTGTGTTAAATCTCTTCATATAGAGCTCTGCACTGTAACATTATTTTAATTTTGACAGTATTTCCTAAGACACAGGTGTATTTGTACTTCTTTTACTTGATGTATGATAGCATGAAAGACATTTAACAGAAGATGCCAGCAGATGGCAGTGCAAGCTAATGAATTTGAATGACCAACTTTATAGTGTGCTGTATAAAGACACTGACAATCACTGTTACAGATCTATTACAGATAAAATACTTTTCATATACTTTGATTTGAACCATATACCTCTCGTGAGTCACATTCTTGCACAACTGTAAGCTTGTGTACATTATTTGTGTTATATATTTTTTTGCCTTCTGACTCCTTAAAATGTACCAGTGTCTTTACAGGTCTTCTGTGTCTTCTAATCACAGGATATGGCCTTTGTGTGGACAGGAGATCCAACAGGTAACCCAAAGAGTGACTCATCCCTTTTCAGACTGTTTCCTTTGAAGGATTTTTAGAGACCTGATGAGGTAATCGTATTACTTATTTTGCAACAAGAAAACAAACATTTGTGAAAAAAATAATGAACAGAATTTTGTGTAACAGAGGTATATTTTTTCTTTCTTATCTATTTAGAATAGAATAGAATAGAACATATCTTTATTGTCATTGTACAAGTAAAACAAAATTTAAATGCAATCCTTAAAAAGTGCAAGAAACATAAACAATAACGTGCCTCTAAAACATTAAAGAAATAAATAATAATAAAAACAAACATACCACACACAAGACATTCACATTCTGCAGGTATTATGACTCATATCATTATTGCACAGTGAACATAAATAAAAGTAAAGGAAAGAGAGAGAGCAGCGATGGTGGAGCTAGCTGTAGAGTGAATGAAGAGAGGGAGCGGCGTTAGTGAGAACAAAACAGTGAATCAGAGAAATAAAACATTATTGCTGAAGCCCAGAAATGTCCCGAATACAGCAAGGTCTGGTGGGTTAGAAGTGATGTTTGAGAGGGATTACTTTAGTATCAGTCTATACATTGTTTTAATAATGGTGCAAAAGAATGCTATATAGTCTGTGATGATATGTATACATATATAGTACATCATGTCACACATTGCCATCCACAGGGTCAGGTCTGACCTTGAATTATCACCCTTTGATAGCTCACACTCTCCAGCTTTTCCAGGAGGGAAAAAGTCAAATAGGACATTTTTTTCCTTCTTCCTCTCTCCATTTTCACCACTCATTAAAGAAGAGTGATGGCTTCCACACACACACGCACACACACATACACACACGCACACACAGGTACAACAGTCAACCCAGACCACAAACCTGGCAAATATGGGAGCAATTACCTAGAGGCCACACGGATGGAGTCTTTGGTGAGGTCCTCTGAACATACATATATATATATACAGTAGGTACACTCAAAGGGAGCAAACACTCACATACACACATAGGTACAAACATACTACTATAGCACATAGTATGGGCAAATATTGACACTGTCCTCGTATTCATACCACTACTGTTGTACACTCACTGTTCTCTTCCACTGATCACAGAGCAGCTCGGTGAAACCAGCAGCAGCTTTCTGAGAGCCTAATAGCATGAATATCACAGTTCAACTACTACAACCATTCTTATCATCTATAAGATGAAAATGTCAATGCTGTTGGACAATGAGCTAAACTGTAGTTACGTTTTTTGGTGTATTTTAAATTCAGATATTATTGCAGATATCTGCTGTTATCCTAGCATTCGTCTTTTGCTTGTTGTCAACCTGCCAATTCAAATAATCGGACAAAATATACACAATTAATTTTGAAACACCAAAATATCCGCTGCTGCCATTATAGATTATAATTCAGTCTTTAATGCACATTTCTTTGTAATATGTACATATCATCTGTCACTGCCAATATAAATCCTCACTGTACATAGCCTACATTATATAGACATCTTCACATCTACATACTGTACATAATCATCCAGTCCATGTACTGTATATCCATCCAGTATATATTTCTTTACTCTATTTGTATTGTTTACAACTTCCAGAACACTTGACTTGTATATAGACATTTTAATTTATGATTGTATTCTTATTTAATTGTTGGTCATTATTGTTCCTAGCTGTTATTTCTATTCTGTGTAAGTACATTGAGAGAGCTGCATAAGACCGGAGTCAAATTCCATGTATTTATGTATGTACTTGGCCAAAATAAATCTGATTCTGAAACATGCTAACATTATGTTAGCTGGCTATTTTTACTTTTAAAATTGTCACCACGTAACATTCAAGGACAAAAATAAATTTCAGATTGTTTAATTAATAGTCTATATTACCGTGCCAATGGAGTGTCAGTCGCCTCTTCCCCTTCACTCACTCAGTCAGGTTTGGTCTCCACCAGCTCCTGAGAAAAATATCTGTCTATTTTAGCTGCTGAATGCTCCACTATTGTTCACCAGCAGATCACTAACTGTGCTGGCTGGTGATGGGCAGGTAGTGAACAGTTGGTTTATTAGAACTTTTTAATTTCAATTCTTAATCAAATTAATTATTAAAGGTCCCATATTATAAAAAAGTGAGATTTTCATGTTTTTTTATTATTATAAAGCAGGCTTAAGTCCTATATAAATACTGTGAAAGTATCGAAACGCTCAATCCACAGGGAAATACATACAGCCCGTATTCAGAAACTCTGCATTTGAAACAAGTTGTGAGGATTTCTGTCCATTTGTGATGTCACAAATATACAATATTTAGACCCTTTACACAGATTTAAACGTAAATATTCTAAATGTGTCCCAGTTTATTCCTGGTTGCAGTGTATGTGAATGTCATCAGCTGACAGGAAGTAACCATGGACCGCAATTCTGTTACATTTTGTCGCAATTCTTTCGAAATGCGCTAAAACGGAGCGTTTAAGACAGAGGATAAATACAAGCATATTCAGACCGACAGTATGAGGAAAATAAAGTATTTTTTTTAACATTACAGCATGTAAAGATGTTCTAGTAGAAACACAAAATAATTTACAAGTATGACCCTGAAAATGAGCACGATATGGGACCTTTAATGCATCATTTTATATATACTGTATATATATTATATAGTTGGATTCACAAAGTTACTTTTTTTTTTTCATTTTCCAAGTGTCGTCTTACATCAGGTAGTGTAGCAATGAGCTTGATAACGGCAGCATTGCCGAATAAAATCATCTGTGATTTTCATTCAAATATAAGTTCATGTTGAATTAGTGAGCAAGGTATAACATACGGATGTCTGTAGGTGTATAGTAACACGTTTCTGAGCCTGCATGCAGTGAGATGACTCATCAGATTTGTCTGTGTGGCATCAAAACTCATGTCAGAAGTGCTGAAACAGATCTCGATATGGGAACCGTCAAAAGCAGCGTCAAGATTTGTACTTGAGAAACACACGTTGGCCTACGCATGCACACACACACACATGTTCTCAGTCAAAAAAAGGAAGTGAGGAGGAACTTTCATTAGAAAAAGAAACAGCCTCAACATCTGGAAGCTCTTTCACCCCTTGACCCCATCCCCCCGCTCCATTCCTTCTCCATGCCTCCTCCACCTCACTCCAGGTCTTCTAGACCTGTGTCTGGAAGGAGTTAAGTGTACACCAGCATACATGTGTGTGTGTGTGTGCTCATGTGTGTATGCATGTTGGTATGTGTGTGTGTGTGTACCAGTGGCGGTTGGTGATTCAAAAATTGGGGAGGACGGGAGGAAAACCAACCCACGGCATCCTGATATTTTGGCTACTTATCTCTACTTTCTTTTTTTTTATGAAACAAAAGAACACATATTCAGTATACAGGGGAGAGTCGCAAAATAGAACAATAACAAAAGAGCCAGGGGTATATCACACTAGACACAAATATTATAAAACATACAGATATTAGGTGTCTTGAAGTCTTTTTGTCACTCAAATTAGAAAGTAGTTTCACATATTGCCTGACATCCTTCAGGAGAAACAAAAACAAAATACATTTTTTTATTGTTAAATGTATATTCATAAATGATCTCTTTTCTGTTTCTATCACGATGGCGAGGGTACTTTTCCTGCACGACGATCTGCCATGTGTGTGCTGCTGCTCATTCGGCCGTGTGTCTGACCTGCACCTAGTTCCCTTATCAAGTTATGCCAGCAGATGGTGCTATACTTAACACAATAGATTAAAGGTATATTTATTCTAATAAAGCCATGAATGTCTTCTTTGATTACTCATCCATTTATCCGTGTTGAAAGGAGTTGTTGTTGTTGTTGTTGTTAGCATTTAGATGAAGCCTACTGAGGGCAAGACGTTGAGCATGTCAATTTTTCAGTCAAATCGTGCAAATAGTGATACAAGCACCAAATTTGGCATGATGATTGCAGAGGGGTCACTAAGCAAATATAAACAATTGGCCACTTGAAAATCTAAGATGGCCACCAAATTGACATGCTGATAATGATTTCTCTCATAGAAATTCATCTACTTGGTCGATTTGAGTGATCTTGGTGTCAAATTATCTGTTTTCTAGCATGCTGGATCTAATTTTGATAGTTTTAACAATGTTTAACTGCAATATGGCGGCCAGGGAATCAAGCATCAAGACCGAGCTGTTTCATTTTCTCGCCGAGAAAGTGTGTGTGAAGCTGAAATATCTTGCACGGTTATTGTGAAACAAGGAGACAAAGCCATCAGCAACAATAGGAAGTCCCTGGATGCTGTGACACCCATGCTCTCATGAGGAAGCAGACACTAAACAGACACAAAATGGCCGCCATATTGCAGTTAAAAATTGTTAAAACTATCAAAATTAGATCCAGCATGCTAGAAAACAGATAATTTGACACCAAGATCACTCAAAAAGAACCAAGTAGATGAATCTCTATGAGGAACCATTATCAGCAGGTCAACTTGGCGGCCATCGTGAAAAATGGCTGCCATCTTGGATTTTCAAGTGGCCAATCGTTTATAAGTGTCCCCCCGGGAATCATCATGCCAAATGTGGTGCTTGTGTCACTATTTGCATGATTTTTCCACTATCCACTCCACTATGTTGCTGGCTGGGCATGTGCTGATCCCAGAGGCCACGTGCAATAGAATAACATGACATTCACCCCATCCTAGTATCATGCACATCTGTGCTGTTTTGGGCAGCAACCGAAATAATGTGCAGATTATCCTCGGTGCACTTGGATAGTATAGTATTGTAAGGTGCCATCTGTGAGATTCAATATCCGTTTTTGTTTTTCTTTTGTATTTATGGGACTATTTATACATTCGTGTGACATTCCTGCAGCATACTTCTGATAGCCCAGTTTGTCCTGAAGAAACAAATATGTAAATAACGTGAGGTAAAATGAGTGTTTAGGTCAACGGAGTCTGGTGGCTTTGAGGAGAGTATATCATTAGCGTTAGCACTATCCCTCAGGTTAACGTCTCCCCTTTACAACTATACAACACATTTCATGTCAAGCTATTCATATTTTGGAGATGAAAACTGATGTGTTTTTGTTCTAGCCTATTTGTGCATTCAGTCACTAAAACACTACCATCAGCTAACCATTCAACAATGAAGCTGTTGAATGTATCTGTGGCTACACTGGTTAGATATTGAGCAGTAAAGTTGGCTAGATTTAAGCTGTCTTCTCAGGCAGTAGAAGCACAGCAGGAACAACGTTAAAAGGTGAGACACAAGTTAACATGCAGCCTGACCTTGAGACTTTACAGTTATATGCTTCCACTATAGTGATGCTGCCGTAACTTCTCATTTTGTACAACTAGCATCACAATCATCCCCGTCCAGTGCCTTCGCTTAATTGGTCATCGTTGGACTCATCCCGCCCAGTTCAATCCCCTAATCTGATCAGTCATCTTGATTCCATGCACGACCAGTATCAGGATCAGTTTGTCAATCATTGCCACGCTCTGACACTCCTGAACATTCAGAGTGGGGCGATGTGGGCTGGGGGGTGATACCTTGCAGTGGTAAATTCTGTCGACTGTAATCTTCACTTAAAACTCTGCCGTTATATTCTGCCAGCCACAGATATAGCTTGGATGTACTTTATTTTGAAAATTTCATTCTAGTATAAGTTTGTTTTTTTGTCTGTGAAACAGGTTAAAAAAAAAATGTTTAGGACAATTTTTCTAAGTTACTTTTTAGGCTTATTTTTCTTTTATTTTGTAATACTTATGTCGAGCACCAGAGAGCACCACTACCCCATGTTCTAAGTAGGACTAAGCATTCAGGTGTTCTTCCAGGTGAGATTGATTTCCTCCATGCACTCTAAACACAAGAGCTGCATCTCATTTCCTGATTCTGTGCCTCCTCGTCTCCTCGTCTCCTGCTTCCTCGAACCTGCGGCTTGTGACCCGGAAATCAATCTCAGCGCTCCATCTTGAAGGACATCCCAAATCCTAAAATGCATCTCAGGGATTGAGGATCGAGGATCGAGGATACACCGGTGTATCCTTTGCAGAAGTTTTTTACCGAGCGACTCGCCCCCTTATTGTGGCGCCAACTTTCTTCATTTATCAGAAAGAGTTTTGTTTCATAATCTGTTATTTCCTCCATTAACTTTTATTAAGGATACTATTAAAGTCAGAGAGAGAAGGAGAGTCTGTCTTTTACACCTTTTACATCATTTATCATCATTTCCATTCAGTCACATGTGAGGCTGATAATTCCTGAGCGTCAGGTTTGATATGAGGTACATCATTTCAAATTTTACCCAAACATTTAGCCTAATAAATCATTTCTAGTGTCAGATTATCAATAAATATAGACACTAATAATAATGAATAAATAATATAAAGGCATTGTGCCAGTAGAGGTGGTTCCTGGTCCTCTAAGCAGGAATCAGTCCACAGTAGAAATACAGACTGCAGCTGTTATTCAAGTACAGGTGTTTGTTAAACAGGTTACAGGCTACAGAGAGAAACACTGCTGCTCTGCCACTGATAATAACTGTGTCTTTATTAGTTTAGACATAAGCAACTGTTAAAGCCGACTGACAGCTGATCCTTCCTGTCTCGTATTTCCTTGCTTCCTTTCTCCTCACATCTCTCCCTCGCCTCCTCTGTTTGCATCTCCCGTGGGCGGGACTAAGACACTAGGAGAGAAGTTTGATCAGAGTTTGCGAGTGATTGACAACTGCCTCCGTTGAATGAACAGCCAATAGGAACGCTCTCTCTCTGAAATGACCTGTGATTGGTCAAAGTCTCCCGTCACGGGTTAGATTTTTTAAAGCCTGAAAACAGAGCCATGAGGAGGTGCAGAAGTCTAGTTTTCTTTTAGAATTGAATTACAATCTGCTGAAAGGTTATTATCGAATTTTTGCCAAATGATGTCAATTGGCTATTATTACCAATATAAATTAGCATATGCTGCTTGCATGTAGCCTGTTGTAGGTTTCTGTACATGTAGATAAAAGTGTAAATTGATTGAAAAATACAAAATCATCTAAACGGTCCATCGTCTTCCAGCAGTAAGGAATATTATGCTGGTTCATTCCTCAGGATGTGTCCTACTACTACTACTATTACTACTACTACTACTACCACTACTGGTAGTGATAGTAGTTGTAGTAATAGTAGTGGTAGTAGTAGTAGTAGTAGTAGCAGTAGTGGTAGTAGTAGTAGTAGTGGTAGTAGTAGTGGTAGTAGTAGTAGTAGTAGCAGTAGTGGTAGTAGTAGTAGTAGTAGTAGTAGTAATAGTAGTAGTAGTGGTAGTAGTAGTAGTAGTAGCAGTAGTGGTAGTAGTGGTAGTGGTAGTAGTAGTGGTAGTAGTAGTAGTAGTAGTAGTAGTAATAGTAGTAGTAGTGGTAGTAGTAGTAGCAGTAGTGGTAGTGGTAGTAGTAGTAGTGGTAGTGGTAGTAGTAGTGGTAGTGGTAGTAGCAGTGGTAGTAGTAGTGGTAGTAGTAGTAGTAGTAGTAGTAGTAGCAGTAGTGGTAGCAGTAGTGGTAGTAGTAGTAGTAGTGGTAGCAGTAGTGGTAGTAGTGGTGGTAGTAGCAGTAGTAGTAGTAGTAGTAGCAGTAGTGGTAGTAGTAGTAGTAGTGGTAGTAGTAGTAGTAGTGGTAGTAGTAGTAGTAGTGGTAGTAGTAGTAGTAGTAGTAGTAGCAGTAGTGGTAGCAGTAGTGGTAGTAGTGGTGGTAGTAGTAGTAGTAGTAGTAGTAGTAGTAGTAGCAGTAGTGGTAGTAGTAGTAGTAGTGGTAGTAGTAGTAGTAGTAGCAGTAGTGGTAGTAGTAGTAGTAGTGGTAGTAGTAGTAGTAGTAGCAGTAGTGGTAGTAGTAGTAGTAGCAGTAGTAGTGGTAGTAGTGGTGGTAGTAGTAGTAGTAGTAGTAGTAGTAGCAGTAGTGGTAGTAGTAGTAGTAGTGGTAGTAGTAGTAGTAGTAGCAGTAGTGGTAGTAGTAGTAGTAGTAGTAGTGGTAGCAGTAGTGGTAGTAGTAGTGGTAGTGGTAGAAGTGGTGGTAGTAGTAGTGGTAGTAGTAGTAGTAGCAGTAGTAGTAGTAGTAGTAGTAGCCTATACCCTCCCTTCGTTGCGTCATCCAGGGCAGGGGGGGGGGGGGTTACTCCTTTAAAGTTAATACTACAAGCTGGACTACAGGCAGAGAGGAGGACGTGTCTCCGCTCTGTGGACTGACTCCGTGTGTGTCCTCAGCAGAGGAGGACGTGTCTCAGGCTCAGCTCGGCGCATTGACGGACTTTAATTGGGAACGTGAGCCAAGAGGAGGCTCCTGTCGTTGGTGTGATTTATTTCTCCTTCAGTACATGTGCATGAGATGAACACAGATAATACCGATATCAGAGAGTTGATATGAGGAGTTATTATTGAGGGAGCGACTCAGCGCGGAGGAAGCGCACGGTCAACGCGCACACGTGTGCCGCTTTGCCTTCTGATTGTCCTCTCTGCTCACTGACATGGTCTGAACCCTCCTCCTGAGGACACGGGACCAGGGACCAGAGTTGTGGACCAGGGACCAGAGTTGAGGACGCAGGACCAGAGCTGAGGACACGGGTCCAGGTACCAGAGGTGGTAAAGATGCAGCAGAGCTGGCTGCTGATCCTCTCCGTGGTGTCGGCGTCAGTCCACGGGCTGCCCACGCGAGTCAGGAGGACTCCAGCCAGTAACACCAGCGCGTCTCTCACTGAGGTAAACTGGTCTACTACTACTACTACCACTACTACTATTACTACTACTCTATGAGATGCCCTTTTGGAAGAGTGTCTAGAGAAGAGTGATTTGTTTTACCTTATAACACCTACAGTATACTTCATGTATAATGTATAATCATGAGGAAGTATTTTTGCCTATTGCGTATTAATAATGACAAATTGTGTTCCTAACATTGACTTCAGTTTACAAATCTTTGATGTTAAATATATCAGAACAACACTCAACCTAACATCGAGCCTTATTATGAGTTTAATAGCCAGTGTTCCCATCCATGCTTCTCCACACCAAGTCAGTGATATGTAGACTTCTCTTTAGACTTTCAGTTTTCATCCTATCAAGTCCTCCCAATGTCGCATTTCTTCATCATCCCTCAGATGATGAGACCCAGTTCCAGATGAGAAAGATGCTGTAACATCTGTATGTGTTGCCTCATGTATAGGGACAGCCTAATGATAGCCTACAGGCCTACAATGTGTCGAAACGTCTATTATAATACTATATAAGGGAGAGCTAAAATAAGAAGAGGATTGTTCTCCTTCTTCATATTCATACCAATTCAAAGATATCCAGGATGCATGTAGTGCCACAGGGCGTTCAAACATCAGCTGAATAAGCAAGAATATTCTTTCCTGATGTTTTGTCTGAAAAATAGAAAGAAAAAACTATTGTAGAAAATGATGACATCCTGTAATTCCTATTTTCAGCCCACAGTGGGTGTTCACTATGTTCACTATGTTCACTATTCACATTAACAGTAACTGTTTTGGTTCACTGTCACCACTCTCATCATCAACCTTATTTCCTGCAGCTCTACTGTTTCACTGATTAACACTGTACAGTACCTGCTCACAGGGCTGCACTCAAATATCACACTGCTCCATTATTCACTCCTTATGGAGGTATTCCATTTTCAATTTTGGGATTCAGATATTGTTTTTTTTTCCTGTTTTATTTTTTATTTTTTCAATCCCTTGTGATTACAAACATACATAACATACCAAACTTTTGGAAAGTGTTTTTTTATTCAATAACAAATAATATTACAAACAACGGCTACTGTAAAGTAACAGAATTAATGCCTTTAATTAAACCAAAGACACGTGTTGCAGCGCTATGCCGGGAACGACCAGAATGACAATTGGAAAAATAAATGTATGCAGATTTAAAGGACCAGTGGTTTTTATTTAACCTTTATTTAACCAGGAGCAAAAAAAACTCATTGAGATTAAAAATCTCTTTCCCAGGAGTGTCCTGGCCAAGATCGGCAGCAGCACAGTTACACGGTTGCAGACATAAAACAAACATAACAATAAAGACAAAGAGCAAATTACAGAATCATAAGGTATCAAAAAAAACATTCATCAGCATTCAAAACATCTGCAGCCAGATGTGCTTGTTTCCAAATCTTTTAGAAGCACTTTAAAGACATTCAGTGAGACCAGCTCTCCAAGTTTCAGGTCATTTTGTAGCTGATTCCAAGAAGAGGGAGCAGCATACTGGAAAACCCTTTTTCCCAATTCAGTACGGACTTTGGGGACAGTTAGTAGGATTAAGTCCTGGGAGCGAAGACAGTAACTTCCCGTACTTTTTTGAAGGATGTAGGTTGGTAGGTAAGATGGAAGCAGACCAATAATAGCCTTATAAATAAGAACACGCCAGTGGTTCAGTCTACGGGTGGACAAGGCAGACCATCCTACCCGAGCATACAAAGAGAGATGGTGTGTGGGCTTTAAAATGTGTGTGGGCTTTTAAAACCCAGTATCGGGTTTCGGGTCCGATACTGTGCTCATGTGCTCATGTACTCGTACTCGCAAAATACAACGGCACCGATACCACTTTACGGCAGCGTGACGTTAACCTCTCGTCACCATCTTTCAGGTCCATCTTCCAGGTCCTTTCATGCCACCTCAGCCGGTGCAGGCCGGCCCTCACTTTCATTGCACCACGGGGTTTTGCTTGCACCCTCTGACTCTCGCTTGCATTAGAGTCCTTGCTCTGTGTTTCAAGACGGGTCGGGGGGTTGCCGACATCGCAGCAGATGCGGTTGGGGCGCACTGAGGACAGTCCGCACTGGTCGACAGTCGCACCGGGAGCAAGGAGCCCCGTCCCTCCCCGGCTTTGTCCACGGTGCGGCGAGGTCCGGGTGGGGAGTGCTGTAAAGCTGCGGCCGCGAGCCACCTTCACCCCGAGCCTTTCCAAGCCGACCTAGAGCCGGTCGCGGCGCACTGCCTCGTATATGGGACTCCTCAGCCTGCCGTGTGTCGCTCACACCCTCCAGCTGGCTGTTAACAAGGGTCTTTTGGCACAGAGAAGTACTCGTATCGGTACTCGGTATCGGCGAGTACCCAAATGTAAGTACTTGTACTTGTACTCGGTCTGACAAAAAGTGGTATCGATGCATCCCTGAACCTCACCGTTAGATCCGACCAGATCCTACACACTGCTCCTTTAAATAGGAACAGGTTCCTGTTTCAGTGTCAAGTGCACAATAATGCAGCCTATAACAAGCTGGAACTAACAGCTGCAACATGTCGCTTTAGCAAAGCTCTTCATAAAACTTCACAATAGTGAAGTGTTAATGTTACTCCTGGTATTATAACAGCAGTGAAGAACACCAGGAGCAAATAGCAGGAGTTGAGTTTTCATTCAAACAAGATGGTGACTAGTGTATTTACTGCATGCCAAATGTAATTAATCAGAGCACACAGTGCCAAATAGCCTTCCTAAGTTAGCATGTAGCATTTATAAGGCTATTCTTTAAAGGTTCCATATTGTAAAAGGTGAGTTTTTCATGTGTTTTATATTATAAAGGAGGTTTAAGTGATATAAAAATACTGTGAAAGTATCAAAACACTCAATTCATAGAGAAATACACACAGCCCGTATTCAGAAACTGTGTGTTTGAAACAAGCCGTCAGGATTTCTGTCCATTTGTGATGTCACAAATCTACAATGTTTAGACCATTTAACAGTTTTAAACATTCTAAATGTGTCCCAGTTTATTTCTTGTTGCAGTGTATGTGAATGGCATCAGCTGACAATATGTAAACATGGACCCAAGCTGTTTCCTAGCAACGCAATTCCGTCGCCATTCCGTTGAAATGCGCTAAAACAGAGCGTTTCAGACAAAGCGTGAATACAGGTATATTCAGACAGACAGTATGAGAAAAATAATGTGTTTTTTGAACATGAAAGCATGTAAACATGTTCTAGTAGAAACCCAAAATACAAGTATGAACCTGAAAATGAGCACGATATGGGACCTTTAAACTGAGTCCGGGGCTACATTACATCACAATGAGGATTTGTTATAACAGTAGATTCTCTGGTCTAGCTCTGCTAAAAAACACAAAAACACAGAATCCATCAGCACGTTAGCGTGTCTTTCACTAACCGGGAGGCTACCGACAACGTTACCTTCACTTCACCTGTTCAACTGACTTTAGCAGTTTAGATGACAGATCACTCAACTGTCCTGCTGTTGTTTTACAGACATGTGAACTAACCACAGACACTTGCCTCATACATGGACTCACAGCGGTGCAGCCGCTGCAGAATGAATATAGTGGAAACACTGGAATGGATATTTGGTGTAAATATATAATGTGTGTGTGTGTGTGTGTGTGTGTGTGTGTGTGTGTGTGTGTGTGTAAATATTTGTGCATTAGTCTTTTCCTGGCTCCTCTGTTCTCCTCTGGTCTCACAGCTCCACTCCCTCTCTTCCCCTCAATCTGGGCTCTGTGTTTTTATTAAAGCGAGCGGTTGGGTTCATGTTGCTCACAGGAAGCCTCGACGCCTGACTTAGTCCAGGGTTGCAATATGAACTTACTTACTCTTAACTCTGTCAAAGGAATGTGAACACGGAGATATTGAGTGTGGTTTGCAGGGGGGGGGGGCACATTCATGGAACAATCACAGGGGACATGAAGGTGCTACTGCTTTAATAATAATCCTGGATGGGACAGTCATCCCTCTCTCCACTCCCTCACCAAGAGGCACGCTGAAGCTGATGCCACATTTTGCAGAGGGCGTCAAATTCTTGAGCCAGTTCAAGTTTAAGTTGTGTGCTTTATTACGGAATGGGGCTGTGTGTGGGATGGACGTCTCTCAAATGTCCTGCACCCTAAGATGAGGTAAAGATGAAACTGTATATCATAATCTATGTATCAGAGTATATGCTTGATGTGATGATCGTGTGTGGAAGTGTTGGATTCTTTGCCTCTGTGGGTTCTTTAATGAAGGAATATAAGCAGGCGCTTTCACTGCATAAATAACTCCACGTACATGCAATGTGCATGTTCTACATTTTATATGCACACATATACAATCCTTAGTAGGGTATGCAGAAATGTTTAACCGTGACATTTTCCTGAAATTGACGAGACGCTGTCAACCAGATGATTTGTGGAGAGAAGAGGCACCACTCAGTTGGTCACACACAATCCACTGATCAGAGCTGCATACAGACACCAACATCCACATATAGAGTTACTGTTAATTACTAAAGCTGATATGTCTGCCACCATTAATATTTGTCATTTTAACCGGTGACAGCGGTGGTCAGTGCTGATACTTCAGTGTTGACTACATTACTCTTTGCTAATAAATAACTGTCTACAGCCGTGCTCGAAACTTTGTGAGTCTCTTGTGTGTTGGCTACTTAGGCACAAATTGAGCTAAATGTTATCAGCGCGCCAACAAGCTGATGTTTAGCAGGTAATATTTACCATAGTCACCATTAGGCGTATTGAACTGATAAGGAACGCGCTTTGTTTATCAGTGCAAATGAGACGTATTACAGGTAGACCAACCTAGAGAAGAGATTACAGAAGTACAGAAGGTAATGGGATGCTTTATTCTAAAGAATAAGAAAATAAGTAAGGGATAATGTACAGCGGTCGTAGCTGGTCGTAGTTGTGAAAGAATCCCCGACAGGGCGATGCTGCAGTCTCTCAGCATCGCCCTGAAGGGGATTCTTTCACAACAGTGACCCGCTAGCTGTACATTATTATTATTATTACACGGCTACTTACTGAAGAAATCAATATTTTGACACAAAACCGGTCCGCCATCAGAGCTGCGCCCATAGCAACAGTCTGTTATACATAGCAACGGTCTGTTATAGAGAAATTACAGACAAAACGCCGTGATTGACCAATCAGAATCGAGTATTCAACACAGCCGTGTAATAATATATGTTGAACTGTTATTTTGCACAGCCCAAATAAAAATAAAATGCTTGAATTATTATCTGTTACACATATAACTCTAAATTACAAAATCATGATCAAATTCAGGTTTGTGTGTCTGCTTGTCTTAATACATAGCTCGGCAGTTAAACAGTTATTTTTCTTTTAGGTAAGCCTTTATTTTAGGTGTGTAAAATATGTTTTGCTGCCGTCCCAAACTGGGTAATACACTGACTATGGATAAGTACCTCATACCACCCCAGTGAGAAACACCCAAACTATCCCTTTAATTATTACTGCATATTACAGTAAAGTTAACTGTGATACTTCTCTCTAACAAACCTAATTCTGTTTCTATTATAGCCCACCCGATACTAGATTTTAGGCTGATACTGATATCACTATTTGGGAGTAAAAAAATGATGACCAGGATACACTAGGGGATAAACTATGTGATGGTGACACTGTTTCTAAATGATCTTAACCCTAGTTTACCATATCTGTCGTTCAACTTCTATTGATATGATATATCTGCAATACACTAATGTCGGTGTCGTACCATTGTTCATTACCATTGAAAACTGTCCCATCTCGATTTCTTTCTTTTTTCCTACTATGGCGAAGGCATGACCCGCCCTGAAATTCTTACCCTAAACCTAACTAATCTCTTAATGCCTAAACCTGACCACCCCAACCAATGAAGGCAACAAGTAATAGAGGCAGATTGGTGGGTCATACCTTCACTAGTAGGAAAAGAAATTGTGAAGGTCTGATGATGTCATTCTGAATAACAATTAGCCATGTGCTTCTACGTATTTTCGGAACAACTAGTGTGGTCATTCAGACTTTGTTTTACAGCTTCACTAGTGGTCAGAAACCTAAAGACACTTTTCCTTTTGAAAATTCCTCAATTTCTTTCTGTTTTGCGCGATATTTCACCCAATATGTTGTATGGTAGACGGCATGATCACTGTCTCTTTCCCTTCTCAGGTGATAGCAAAGCCTAGTCGTGGCGACGACCATCAGACTCTCCAGGAGCTCCAGCAGGAGAATCTGCTGCAGACTCTTCCCTCTGGTCCGTCTCTCCCCAGGTCCAGACACCGCTGGTCCCAGCTCCGTCACCAGGGTGTCCTCCCCCCACCTGAACCCGAGGAGGACCCTGAGCTCTTCATCCTGGACCTGAGGAACTTCCCAGAGCTGGCCAATGCAGAAATGGGCTCACAGAACCCCAACATCCAGGTAGGCAACAAAATGCATGTGGGAAGAAGTCAAAAATGTTTTGGACAAATGATATCATCGGAAGTAGATTTAGGTCGCTTCTCTCATAGCACGAAGGGTTCATATCATCACTAAAGTGCAGGTGTTCCAGATTAAACCAGCGATCACAGGAGGTCCTCTTCCATCACTTTCTCCTCAGTTTGTGTTCTCAACAGCATGTATCTCCCTCTCGCTCCATACGTCCCATCTCTACGTACAGCTGGTTTGAGTCAGGACAGCGTCTCCAGTTACCACATGCAGGACTTTTAACAGTGGGGCGCTCCAACGTGTCCATGAACCTCAGACATCTACAGGGTTTGGAGAAATAAAAGAAAAAAGGTTGGAAAATATAAAACATATGAGAGCTGAATATAAAAAGGTCAAAAGGTCCTTTTGAAGTGTGACTGTGAAGCCAACTCCTGGTGGAGTTGGCTTCATGAAAAAAAGTGTCAAGACTCGGAGTGGAGTTGATTTACGGAAACGATGATGTGATTCTGGAATTCGCTGCCTGGTCAACAGAATGAGATGCACTAAACATCTTGAGTTTAGCAGAGGAAGAACATTTTTACCACATATCAAGTACAATGCATGTACAAGACCTTTACTAAGGGCCAGTTATTGCTGAATTTTATGATTCCAAGTTTATTTCAAATTACAATTACCCACTACATTGTGTAGTGTTGTGTACACAAGTGCACAAAACTAACAAGAGATCAAATGGTTTAACACTGCCAGAATATAAAAAGAACATTATGTCAAAGCACTGAATCAACCAATAAACTCCAAAATGAAGGTAAATACAGTCAAAAACAAGAACCAACAAGCAACGAAGTCCAGTAGTCATGAAAAGAAGTAATCAGTCTGAGTTATTCCAGTCTGACGATGCAGCATGTCTCCCAATTTATTTAAAGATTCTAGACACAATAAAAAAGGGGTGGTGATCTAAATGGAACTAAAAGCTATATATATATATATATATATATATATATATATATATATATATAAATATCAGATGATACAGATATTGCCACTGCTGGGCACAGCCAGAGAGCAGTATAAGCTCCAAAATGTATTTCTGTATGGCACACAAGGACACACAGTCCAGACACACTCAACATACACCGATCAGCCATAACATTATGACAGCACGGGCACCCTGCTGTCATAATACGCAACAAACTGCTCCTCACTGTGTGTTCTGACACCTTTCTATCAGAACCAGCATTAACTTTTTCAGCAATTTGAGCTACAGTAGCTCTTCTATTGGATCAGACAACACGGGCCAGCCTTCACTCATCACATGCATCGATGAGCCTCAGGTCTGACCCTGTCGCCGGTTCACCGGTTTTCCTTCCTTGGACCACTTTTGGTAGGTCCTGACCACTGCAGACCGGGAACATCCCTCAAGAGCTGCAGTTCTGGAGATGCTCTGACCCAGTCGTCTAGCCAGCACTATTTGGCCCTCGTCAAAGTCGCTCACATCCTTATGCTGGCCCATTTTTTCTGCTTCCCAACACAAAGTTCAAAGTTCAAAATGTTCACTTGCTGTCTAATACATCCCCCGCCAGGTGCCATTATAACGAGATAGTCAAATTTATTCACTTCATCTGTCAGTGGTCTTAATGTTATGGCTGATCGGTGTATTGTATTCATATACTTTGAATTTACAGGAATACGAGACATGTTTACCTTCATCCTCTCTGTTCTCTGATATCCAGCATCGTGCTGTAATCTCTATCCTCAGCTGCTGCTTTGTCTTTATAAACAGTTTCTGTTGGAAACAGAAGCAACAAGACCTGTGTGTGTATATGTGTGTGTGTGCATGTGTACTGTATGACTGTTTGAGAGAGAAAAAGAGATAATCAGAAGTGAACCCACTATCAGTTCATCTTTCATTTCTCTCAGTCCCTTCCCCCCACTGCACAATAACCCTCTTTCATAAAAGGATAGTACACTTTTAATCTGATCTTCAAATAAACAGACTTCTCCTGGAGCAGGTACATCACCCCCCGCATCATCATCATCACCCCCCGCATCATGTCTCAGAGCTTGTTCCAACGTGTTAAGTTGTCATATATAACATAAATCTTTGTACAAAAACAGTTTTTGTTTTTTTAAATACACCTTTATTTTTTATGATACATTTAAAATGTAGATATTTAATACTACATTTGTTGCAGCAATATGTGATATGTACATTTTAGATGAATTCTATGATCAAGTTAGCACCGTCAGTGGCTGTCGTGTCTAGAGGGGACCCCGCAAACCGTGAAACTCTCGCACATGCGCACTTGATTCAGCACATTCGGCCTCCAAAGAGGCACGAGCAGAAACTGAAATTCTCTGACAGAGTTGGCCACATTGCATATGTATAAACAGTATAGTAAGTATTTTGTGTTTCTTTCAGGTGACCATCGAGGTGGTAGACGACACACAGACTGAGACAGAGGTGGAGATGGACCTGGTCAAGGACGGTCAGCGTAACGACTGGTCGGCGTCATCCTCAGAGTGGGCCAATAGCCACAAGAAGCTGTTCTGGCCACTGTTCTGGGAGTACCCAGAGCAGGTAGACAACGGGCTGGAAAGGGCCAGTTTGGAGGAACAATCTGAGGACTACAGCTACGACCCAGAGGAGCCCGTCCTGAGTGGAGTGGGGGGAGACTGGGGTGGTCACTGGAACAATGACTGGGATGCAAAGGATAACTACGGTAAGAATGCTCTCTGAAAACCAAAACAGTTCAGCTCTGATCTACACAATATGAGGCTGGATAGAATGAATTAAATTGATCTATTTGTACTATTTTGTCCACCTCAGTCTGCTGTCCTTAAAGACAGTCTACAGTGCAACATTACACGGCGTATCCAAGTGAAAAATTAGTGTGATTATGTGAAAAAGTATTTGGCCGCAACAGTGCGAGTGACTCCGAGTTCAGACACTGGCCAAGTGGGGGTCAGCCCTACACCCTCAGCCCCATGTTAGCTGGGTCGGTCAGGTTCAGGCATGAGGAGTGAGATTGGTTAGGGTTAGGGTAAGAATATCAGGGTAAGCCAATCAGAGGTAGAGTAGGGAATGAGTTACTGATCTGAGGGAACATACTGTAGACACACTCACAACAAAATGCACACAATTTGCTGAACTCTGACTGTGATTTATTAGCAAAGAGCAAAAAACATTCAGGTAGCAGCTTCTCCTTTTCACCTTGATGCTAACTGCCACTTTGACCTGTTAAAAATGACAAACAACAATGGTGGAGAGTTGTGTTCCATTTAAGACACAAATATATATTTAATACAAATATTTATATTTAGGCATTAATAAGCTTGTTTTTAAAGGATAACTTCTGTATTTTTCAAACTGGACCCTGATTGTCGATGTTTTTATACCTCAGCGCCTGCGACAGCTGGGGCTGCAGGCATTATGTTTTCGCGATGTACGCCCGTCCGTCTGTACGTCCATCTGTATGTCCGTCCGTCTGTCAGTCTGTCCGTCTGTCCGTCTGTACATCCCTACGTCCGTCTGTCTGTACGTCCGTCCGTCTGTCCATACATCCGTCTGTAAGTCCATCTGTACGTCCCTACGTCCGTCTGTCTGTACGTCCGTCCGTCCGTACATCCGTCTGTCTGTCCATCTGTACGTCCGTCTGTCTGTCCGTCCGTATGTCCGTCTGTACATCCGTCTGTACGTCTGTATGTCCGTCTGTACATCCGTCTGTATGTCCGTCCGTCTCTACGTCTGTATGTCCGTCTGTACGTCTGTACGTCCGTCCGTCTGTCCGTCTGTATGTCCGTCTGTCCGTCTGTATGTCCGTCCGTCTGTCCGTCTGTATGTCCGTCTGTCCGTCTGTATGTCCGTCCATCTGTACGTCTGTATGTCCGTCTGTCCGTCTGTATGTCCGTCCATCTGTACGTCTGTATGTCCGTCCGTCTGTATGTTTTTCTGTCCATCCGTCTGTATGTCCGTCCGTACATCCGTCTGTACGTCCGTCTGTACGTCCGTCTGTACTTCTGTCTGTACGTCCGTCTGTACATCCGTCAGATTAGCTTGCTAGCTGCAGTGCAAGCTTTGCTACCCCGTCAGTAACATGACCTCTTAAATGACCCACTAATACATAACCGATGTGGGGGTGTATTACAGCCAGACAACCTCTGAGGCTTTTCACTGCCCTGCACACACACACACACACTCACACACACGCACACGCACACGCACACGCACACGCACACGCACGCACGCACACACACACACACACACACACACACACACACACACACACACGCCAGCTGGCCGTACTTCCTGCCTGATCATTAGTGTGCTGATGACTTTACCCAGAAGTATGCAGGATTCATTTGGTCACAGTGCATCATTACCTTGTGTGTGGAGACAGGTCTGAGGTCTGAGGTCTTTGAGGCTGGGCTACACTTACTGAGCCCAAAGATCAGGTTAGAACAGCCAGTATCACTGACCCATTTCAAAAGGTTCTTCTTACTCTTCCTTCCTTCCTTCCTTCTTATAAAGCAGTGATGCATTTTCCTATTAGCATATAATCTAACATTGCTATTATAAGTTTCTTATTTCAGAAAGGAGCAACAGGAAGGGAAAAGGCAGTCTGCATTCAGCTTCTGCATTACGCTCCAGCTGTTGATAAAATGTTGTAACGCAGTTAGTAGTATTCTGAAAGGGAGGATGAAGAGTTTTGCTGGCATACAGACGTCATCACTGTCACTGCCCCCCCCCCACCCCTCAGTCTTTTGAAGTTCTCCCCCTCTCTGTTTAAATCAGAGGACCATGTCTCGGAGGTCCCACGCTGTCTCTTTTCAACCGTTCCTTAATTGCATAACACACATGCACCAGCTGGGCGAGGAATTCACAACCTAACTTCAAAGACCGCTCTTCATATATTACTACATAGTTTAGCTTTTCTCCACTCTGTTTTTCCTCCATCCATCTTTTCTCTCTGTGTTTTTTCAGAGTACGAGGAGGAGTGGAGCGACTGGGCTCCCTGCAGCGTCACCTGTGGACACGGCACCCAGAAACGCACCCGTTCCTGTGGCTACGCGTGCACGGCCACCGAGTCACGCACGTGTGACGTGGCGAACTGTGCCGGTAAGAAGTAGAAAAACTCTGGGAAAGATTGTAAAAATCTGACTTGTGTCACACAGCTATTAAACACTTTTTAATGGTGGTATTTTAATAGCAAAAGTAGCATAAACAATGTGTTAAACTTCCTCATCAATCACCTAAAACACCTAAGTCAGTGTAGACATACACATGTAGGCTACTGTTTGTTCAAATTCACTGTTAAGATGTGAAGGATGGTGAAGATCCCTGCAGCAGCAGGATCGGCCCCTTGGACTCTGATGCATAAAGTTGGCGGTGTGCGGATTGGGTCGGGTTCAGGTGATTGATTAAAGGGACTATTTGTAACTTTCAGAAATGCCTGTTAACAGCGACACTTGTGGCCGTGAAATCAACAAAAGTCAGCGTCGGGCTCGCGCTTGCTCGCTCTACATAGACATGAATGAGCATCGCTCAACGCAGTGAGGCGACACATGTCAGCTAAAACCACAATATCACTCTATATTTCAGTTGCTTGGCAGTAATGTTAGCTGACCAGACGAAGGTCTCTCCATGAATCACTGCTGATCCTAGTGTTGGCTTTTCCTGCCTCAGCGCAGGCTGAAGCAGCGGGGCTCCGCAGCGAGCAACGTTATCGCCTCCCGACCGCAGCCGGAGTGAGCAGGAAGACACCGGCACCCGGTCGGTAACAAGACGACAACGTTTCTCTCTGCGGAGCCCCGTCACTTCACAATACACGGGAAACCTCTGTTGGTCTGGAGGAGCTGCAGCAGTTATTTCTGCACAAACGTCCACTGTACATTCACTAGATATTCTCAGAGCTAAACTAACTCTTCTGCAGTGTGTAGTGAGCGTGCGTTCACGTCTAGAGGTGGAGCGAGTACGCAAGTACGCAAGAACGGGCGCTGTCTGAGTGAAGGCAAGCAGGCAGCGGAGGAGAGGCTCCGGCCACACACGAGCGTGCATGTGTCCCGACCCGGTACATTTATACGCTTAAAAAGTTACAAACAATCCCTTTAACACATATTTTTGCGGGTCTGGTGGTGCAGATTGGCTCTCATTAAGAGTTGTATTTATGATTGCTCTCTCTCTCTCTTTCTGTCTCTCTCTCTCTCTCTCTCTCTCACACACACACACACATCCTACGCACTGAGTTATTCCTTAAAGGAGTTCTCTATAACCCATTTTAGTTTAAAAACATCTTAAAAAAATTCATCATTTCTCGACGTTTAGGCCCAGCAGGGAGTTAACTTTATGCTTTTGTGCTTTTCCCCTTTCCTTTAGTGTGTTATATAGTTTATTGTGTATCTAAAGTGGGAGTTCCTCTCCCCCACAGAAACACTGAAACACCTCGCCTCACGTGGTGATGTCACATGTCACACAAACAGGATACATACAATGTGATTTGCCGAGAAACTTTTAATTTAAACACAACTATGATTTGAAAACAGACACAAGATAAGATACAAAATAAAATATACTTTAATATCCCCACTAGGGGAATTTGTTCTGGTCTCCGTCCTGCAGTTCCACAGAAGATAAAATCATATAACAACAGGCGTTCTTAACTCAGGTTCTGTCCACACCAGCATCTTAAGATTGTTTTCCAACTTTGACAACTATAATGAGACACTAAAATGACAGAAATAAGGTTCCATCTTTCCTTCTTATTGACAATTGAGTGTCCACATTTGGGATCCACCCACATTTAAAGCACAGACAGAAAAATGCCAGTTTAGTTTAGTGCAGGAGACTAAAATCAAACCTAAAAAACAGATACACCCAGAGGTTAATAGTGTTTTTAGTATTCCTGTTTTGTTCATTAATGTGTACATAACATAGCAGTATTGTGTGTTCATGTTTGTCACCACCTTAAGACACGTCTTTTACCCTCTGTCATGTAGACACTGTGATCTCAGCGACTGAACTGACGCCCATCCAGACGACCAACAGCACTGACTCCCTGGACTCAAGTATGTATAAAGGGGATTCTCGGTGCATAGTGCGTCCACACAATAGTCAACAGGTTACACTCCATGCTTTCAATAGATGTTGGCCTGTAACACGATGTTCCTTTCAGCGGTGGGTAACAAACTCAGTCATTCACACTGGGAGCGCCTGGTTTTGATATTTAGAAATCTCCCTTCCCAGCGTGTTGAGAGCCGCTCCGCTGCGTCTGTCAAAGACACGATGAAACACCGAGCCTGCCTCCCAGAAATGTTTGAATTGCCTTTTAGTTTCCATTTTATTGCTCTCCTGCTGCTGAGCACCGGCCAGAGAACATGATAGTTCTCTTCACTCTGCAAACATAACAAAGGATACAGCAGGATAGGAGAACATGATCCAGTGTCTGACATTCCCTCCTCTCAACCCGACATCCACTATAGGAAGCAACTATAGAGAGTATAGCTTTTAATCTGACCGTGACCAAACACATTTTTCTACTTGTTTTTCTTTGAAGCCCTCTCTCCCAATCACCCTTTCATTTCACTGGCATTGATCTTTTTTGGGCTGTAAACGTAGAACTGTTGGCATGAGCCTCGTACGAATATGACTGGATGTTACCAGTCAGCTGGTGAAGCACGGACGTAGCAGCGGAGTGCAACCTCAGTTCTGAATTAACGCCATGCTTCATTCCCTGCCAGTTCTCTACCCTAAAGGGGCTAATGAGGCCCTTCCCTTCTCTTTCTTTTCATTGAGGAGAGTGATCATTGCTTCAGGACAAATGTTTAAGTCTATTGAACTTGCTTTCTCTCTCTCTCTCTCTCCAAACTAGACGTAGACAGCTGTGAGAAGTGGCTAAGCTGCAAGAACGACTTCCTCCAGAAGTATCTGCACCAGGTGCTCACAGAGCTCCCCAGCTGCCCGTGCTCCTACCCCTCCGAGGCCGTCTACAGCGCCGTCAACATCCACGACGGCAAACTACGCAAGACTTACCGCTGGAGGGACGCAAGCGGACCCAAAGAACGTCTGGACATCTACAAACCCTCGGCCAGATTCTGCACCCGCTCGATGCTGTCATATGACAGCACTACGTTGGCGGCGCAGCACTGCTGCTACGACGACCAGATGAGGCTGATAACGCGAGGGAAAGGAGCGGGAGCGCCGAATTTGATTAGCACGGAGTTCTCGCCGGAGCTGCATTACAAGGTGGACGTACTGCCCTGGATCCTGTGCAAGGGGGACTGGAGTCGGTTTCATTCAGTAAGGCCGCCCAACAACGGGCTGGACTGTTCAGATAACCCCCCTGAACAAGTGTTTCAGGTAGAACTCAAAGAGGCCAGCGAGTACTGACAGTGTGGAGTCACAACAAAAAGGGAGGACAACATTGATGAGAGCTGGGGGTTCAAATCCCCATTTCTCTTGTCATGTTGTCTCCATCCTGCACAAGCACAGAAAAACTGACCTGCTATGTTAATACAGCGTTTCTGTGCTCCTTTAGCCGTGCACGAACTCCTGCCAGCTGAAGAGCTTTGACGTTGCAATCTCATGGCCTCCTGCAGCAACAGACACTTTGGTAACTTTGTTTTTTAAATGGACATAACTTTCAAATTCTATGAAAATATGAATGGAAGACATGGACAACCAATACCGGTGAAGCTTTTTTATACTCATGTATGTGTCTGATGGCAGTGTTATGTGCGTGTGTACAGTATCTGTGTGAGTGTGTACAGAGGAAGAGCTTATTTATTGAATTAAACTGAACTATTTTAATCAGATCTAGTGTCCCGCAAAAGGAATTCCTGTCTAGCTGGTACAGTAAGCAGCGAATAATAAAGTCAAACGGACCTTTGGACTATATAAATGCTCGATCTTTACAAAAAGAAACTGACGGAATTATTGCCATTCAGAGCATATCTGGGGTTTTATCTTCCTGACCACCTTCCTGCCGTGTCATGATTCGCTACACATGTGCATGCTCCCACAGCAGGAAAACATACATGTTCCATAAAATGCAGAAGAAGAAAAATTCCGGTTGTGAGTAGCCCCATCTGAATTGGCATCCATGTTGTATATGGTATCATGTCCTTTGTTAAAACGTTTAACATTCCTCCCAACATTCACGCTGAGCAGAGGACATTTGAATTTACACTTTCAAATGTCAGATGGGATTCTGTTTACATACCGTGTTTGCCATCCACACTGACTGGCCAAAACAAATCCCACATGTTTACATCTCTTCAGCCCGTTGAACACAGTGTCGGTGTGAAGCCAGGGAGGGTGTTTCTACAGAAACAACTTTTACTTGTCAGCTACCTGTGTGGACCTAAAATCTTTTTGTGTGCCTGTTGTCAGATGACTGCATGAGTACAGAGAGCCATAGTTAAACTGGGGCTGCGGTTGAAAAGTCCCTTTTCTCTTTCGAAATGAGCCGGAAGTATCTCAGTAGCAGCCATGATAAGAGCTGTTTGAATCCTCTAAATGCTGAGGAAAGGAGCTTTAATGCTTCCTTTATTATCTCCTTTAGCATAGGATACACTGGACCATCCTTTACCAAAGGATAGGAGAGAATAACATCCCACAATTCCTTGCGGCCATTCCTAAAGCGACGCACCACGCGGCCGTTCCTAATAACAAACAATATGCTTATCTTGCATATTATTTTCATTCGCTCATACACTAATTGGGATTCATGTTTAATATGAGTGGACAGTGACAATCATTTCATTTCACTTTATTTTTAATTAATTATTTATTTCGAACATGTAATAAATATCTCAGTAAAAAAACAAAAACAAGAATAACAAATAAAATGAACAGTAAACTATCAATTAACAAATAATCAACATAAATAAATATTACATGTCCGAAAAGAAGTTGGAAAAACTATATGATCCTACTGTACACCTCCATAACTCGAACAATTAACTCAATATTAATCATATATTCCTTTGTTTAATTCATTCAACCTTGTTAATGAAGTGATATTTTTCACCGGTTGTCCACGTTTAAGGTCAGATAATCCTTTATTATGTGTTGATGTAAAGTGTTCTAGGAGCAGGAGGACCTGTGGTATCTCTGTTTAACACACTGCGGCTGAAGCAGTCTGTCATTGAAAGACCTTTTTAAAAACGCACAGGGGGGAATGCAGAGCCTTTTGTCGTCCATCTTCGGAACATTGTAGTTTCACCACGGCAGACCCGCGTCACTAACATCCGCCGCCGTCACATCATAATTACGGAGCCTAGTCTTAGTGCAGTCAGATTATCTCAACACCACAGTTGTCTTTTCCTTAAGTCCTTATGAATTCTCCTTCTCATCTTTCCTTGACCTCATGACGTTTTCCCTCAAGGTCAAGGAAAAGAGGTTAGGAAAATATTTGTTTTGACTTTTCGACCGCAGCCCGGAACTCCTAGCTTCTGTTCCCAAAGTAATATTTATTCAGTTAACCTTTATTTAACCAGGAAGTCCCTTCAGATCAAAATCTCTTTTTTTCCGAGGGAGACCTGGCCAAGATAGCACGCCATTACAGTGTTATCAAAATTATAAAAAGATGTCAAGAACAGACATATGCAATTAAAAATAGTAACAAACGGATAGGGGATAACAGATACATTATACAAAATCCAGTTTAGGAATGGCAGTTGCACTTTTCAGTTACACTGGGTTTTTTGTACCAGAGCTTTGAACTCTCCCAGGGAGACAAAATCATGAAGCTGTAGTGTGTTCCGAGCCGCAATTATCCATACAGCTGTTGGTGAGTGATTGGTGCTCACACAGATATGAAGGGAGTTTACCCAGGATCATAGAGTGTGTATGGGACAGAGAACTGTGATGCACAGAATCAAGGCATCTAAGTGTAGAGGAGGCAGCATGCATGTAAGTAATGTCCCCGTAGTCTAAAACACTTGAGAACGTAGCGTACAGTAAAGTGTTTTCTTAATTGCTATGTTAAGGCAGGCCCTATTTGGATAATAAAAACCCAGCCTAACCTTCAGTTTCTCTCTAAAAGAGAGGGAGTTTGGATATAGGGCGGTAGTTGTCTAAATCCCAAGGGTCCCCATCCTTTAATAAATACAAAGGCTGCTTTCCAGATTTTTGGGATGGAATTAGTCCGGAGGCTCAAAATATGAACGATAAGCTCAACAATAAACTCAGCTGCAAGCTTTAAAAGATAAGGATCCAGATTTTTTTGGGATCAATAGGTCTCAAAGCTTCCTAGATCTCCATGCTAGAAATAGGTTTAAAGACAAAGGAGTCCCTAGGTGTAGAGTAGAGTAGTCACAGAACTGGAATTAAAGCTCTGAGACGCTGCTTGCATATGTATTAAAAACAGATCCAGCTGATATAAAATGCTCATGAAAGAGCCCAACAATATCATCTTTGCTCTTAATTTCAGTTGAGTCAACTAGAAATGCGTTCAGGGAGGCCTGAAGTGGAAATGGGACCTGTGGGACAAGGATTGTATCTGTTTCCAGAATTTAGTGGGATTGTTGAGATTTTCTGAGATAGATTTGAAGTAATAGTCCTCGTCTGGATTGTGCGTTTATTTCTCAGAGCTGACCAGTCAGCAGGGGAGTTAGTGGATCTAGCCTTGGCCCAGGAGGTGTTTCTTTCCCCGATCAAGTTAGATAGTTCCTCCGTGAACCATGGGTTGACATCATTACGGAACACTGCAGTCCAGGAGTACTTTGTGAGAATGAGATCTAGTAATTCAGATCTGCTTAGATCTTTTGGGTTGGGCCTAGTAGGAGTATTAATACATTGTGTGAGATTTAAGGAGTCACACAATTCCTTAATGCAATCAGAGGCAGAGGAAAATCAGTCCCAGTTTAGATCCATGAGAATGAATTAGGAGTCATTCAAACTGTGTAAAGCATCAGAGAGAGAGGAGACGGCGGTCTGTAACAGCCAACAACAGTTAAAGGGACTGTTTGTAACTTTTTAAGCGTATAAATGTGCCGGGTCGGCGCGCATGTGGCTGGAGTCACTGCTCCTCTGCCTGCTTGCCTTCACTCACACCGCGCGCGTTCTCGCGTACTCGCTCCACCTCTAGACGTGAACGCGCGCTCACACCACACTGCAGAAGAGTTAGTTTAGCTCTGAGAATATCTAGTGAATGTACAGTGGACGTTTGTGCAGAAATAAATGCTGCAGCTCCTCCAGACCAACAGAGGTTTTCCGTGTCTTGTGAAGTGACGGAGCTCCGCAACGAGTTAAGTTATCAGCGGGGCTGAAGCAGGAAGAGAAACTTTACCGTCTCCGACCGGGTGCCGGTGTCTCCCTGCGGGCGCGCTCGGAGACGATAACGCTTCTCTTCCTGCTTCAGCCAGCAGGAAAAGCCAACACTAGGATCAGTAGTGATTCATGGAGAGACCTTCGTCTGGTCAGCTAACATTACTGCCAAGCAGCTGAAATATAGTGATATTGTGGTTTTAGCTGACTATCAACTGCAATAACATTTTCTGTATTATTATTATTATTGTATTAGTATATGTTATTATCATGTCCAATACGGGGAGAAGACTGCTAACGTTAAAATTCACAAGCCCAAGACCTGATCTACTGACCTGAAGTCTGCCGGAGTGAGTAGAATTTGCATCGGGCCAGGGCCTGGCTGCACATTCCCAGACAGAACGTAACGTGACGTGACGTGACGTGACGTGGCGTAAAGTATATAACCATACTAAACAATATGTGGTGTGGTCCATTCGGTTTGTCTAGACAGGGATGGTATTTCTTTCAAAAATGAACAAATATTGTTGCTAATTTATTATTTATGGTTTAGTTGCCATAACAAACATCATTTGACGAATACAGACGACCTCTGCCTGCTGGTGTGGAGAGTTATTTCCTCTCACGCAGAACGTACGTGCTAACTGGCCGTCGGCTGTAGTCTTTGTGGTGCGTTTGGGCGACGTGAGGCGACAGACGGCCTTCGTCCCCTGCTGGTTCTCTGATGTCGGCTCGGTGTGTCTGAGCCTTTAGCGCTTGTTTTAGGCTCAGTTATTCCAGTGAAGAGCCGACCTGTGTTGAGGTATCGTTGTCGTTACATCCCATCAAATGCAACCCTTCGGTGTTCTTTGATGCTCGGAGAGAAGCTCTGAAAGAGCAGCGTGTGAAAGGGAAGGTGAGAATTGAGACTGTGTTGATGGAGGAAAATTACACTGTTTACACTGTGTGTGTGTGTGTGTGTGTGTGTGTGTGTGTGTGTGTGTGAGAGAGAGAGAAAGACTTGGAGAAAAATGACAGAAATGTTTAGTTGACAAAAATGAACGTAATTGTCCTTTTTTTTTGACTGTTTGATGTTTTACTGCAGTAAATGGAAACCTACATGAAATAGAAGAAGGGAAGAAGAATGTGTGAGGAGGAGCAACAGGAAGTTGATAGATGGACCCGAACAACCACGCCTCCCCACCCCTCCTCTTGTGTGTGTGTGTGTGTGAGTGAGAGGGATAGTTGACACTGGAGGGGAAACAATGAATCTATGTAAACAAACCAGACTTTTGAAGTTTTCTCCTCTTTCCCTCCTCCCTCCTCTCCTTCCCTCCTCCCTCCTTCCCTCCTGCTGTTCTGAGGCCTGTTGCTCAGCTATGTTGGGTGAAGACACTGACAGCATGTTGTTTTAAGAACAGGACAAAGGAATTCCCTGTTGGCTGTCAGTAGGTTGATCTCTGTAAAAACCATGATAAAATGTGACTCATGCATTGTTTCCGTTTCTCAGAACATTTAGGCGCACACATGTACAGGCAGATCTGCTCACAGTGTGACTTCAGAGAGTCCAGTTCATCAGGGTGACAACAACCACAATAAGGTTCAGCAACACTGGAGACCAACTGTGCTTTTAACCCTCACCCTGTTTAAACAGAACACAGACCCAACCTGGGACGCTAGAGGAAACTCTCTGGCTATGTTGAATGTAGGAAGATGGTTTGAGTTGTCTTTATGTGCTCTAATGTTTTTAGACTTGTGAGCTCAGGTTTCACTATGATAACATCTAGTGAGAATCAGTTCAGAGGAAGTTTGTCTACTTCCTATGTAACTGAAACTTTCTATTGTGTTGTGTAGCCAGAACTTAAAATCTAACAAAATAAAATCATATAAATACGAAATAAAATCACATAAATAGTTACAACAGTGCACCATCAGTATAGTATAGTAATATAAAATATAAAAGTGAGTCTTGAGAAGAGATTTAAAGGAAGACACTGAGTTTGCCTGCTTGAGATCCTCAGGTAGGGAGTTCCACAGCTGAGGGGCCGGGGCGGCAAAAGCCCGGTTGGTCACCTTTGTTGACAAGTTTGTATTTTGGACCTGTTAGTAGGGTCCTGCCAGAGGATCTCAAGCATCGATCAGGCTCATAAGGAGTCAGCAAATCACCGATATAGGCAGGAGCCAGACCATTCAAGGCTTTAAAAACAAGCAGTAAAATCTTAAAAATCAATTTTAAAACTCACAGGTAACCAGTGAAGGGCAGCAAGGATTGGTGTTATGTGGTCACTTCTCTTAGTATACGATTTAAAAGCCTGTTAGCAGCGTTTTGTATCAACTGTAGTCTTTGGATGTTCTGCCTGCTGATACCACAATAAAGTGCATTGCAATAATCGAGTCTGGAGGAGATGAAAGCATGGATGACCTTTTCTAAATCAGCAGGGGGAAAGGAATGACCTGATCTTAATAAGCTGTCTCAGCTGGGCAAAACAAAGACTGCACCACTTTAGTCACTTGGGCATCAACTGACAGTTCAGAGTGAAAAATAAGGCCTAGGTTCCGGGGCTCTTTCTGAACAACAATGCAGAGCATCTCCATTTGCTTGTATTTACTGTATGGGCAACATGTTTCTTCATGTTGTGTTGTCAAATTGGCAAATGTGAATTTGCTTTTTTTCTAGAGAATGCTGCATATGTGTTGTCAAAGCAATGAAGCTCTCTTATTGATTTGCTCGTGTTTGGTCTAGTTGCATGTTTTTTTCTTCAGTTGCAGTGTGGCCACCCTGGATCTCAGGTTAAAAATGGTCATTTTATTTGATCAGTCTATCAGATTTGAAGATGAGAAACCAATACAGGAAACAAAGGGATGAAGCTGATTTTAAATTAAAGCACACAGTTTTGGGGGGTTCAGTGCCTTACCTTGCCCTGCTCCAGTTAGTGGCCAACTAACAGCTGGAATCCATCCCAGACAGTGCCAGGAATCAAAACACATAGCGTTTGAATTAATAGCCAGTCTTTTTTTTTTTTACCTCAACGGACAAAGCATGGCACCCTGCGGCAATGACCAGCTGACTGGTAACGGTCTGCATCTTATTAGGGTTGGATTGGCGAGGGGAGTAATGGATCCCTGTGTTAGTGCAGGTTATCTTCCAGCTGGTCCAGCTGAATAAACCCTGGGATTTCTACACATTAGCAAGTCCAGGACCCTCTGGATAGTCCAATCAGCCTCAGGTTTCATGCATGCGTCCCTGCTCTGAGCTGCACGTCAGGGGAATCTCAAAAAAGCCCACACGGATGCAGTGAAGTTCACACATGACCAGCAGTTTGTTAGTGCAGGTTCAACAGTTTGTATATAAATGAACATATAATGAATAAATAAACATCCAAATATGTTTTTTTTTCTGAAAATTGTAAATACTACTTTAAATACACATATTTGAGGATTTTTATTACATGTATTTAAAACAAATAAATGTTTTTGTTTGCATCAGAAATATATTTGTGAACCTTATTTTTTTATATGTGGATTTGTTTTACATTTATATACAATAATAATCATTTTTGTGTGCATTAAATTAATATTGAGACTGATAATAAACTAAAACTAATACTAATTATCCACAAATACTTTTTATTGAAAACTTTATTTTTTTAAACTTTTATTATAAGTTGCTAATGTAAATATACATTAAAAAAAGGGTCATTTCGACCAACTCAAGGTGCAGCAGAATGACAGGAAGAAGTTAGCACTGTGTATATATAGACAGATGAGCAGTTTAGGTGAGTACTTCCAAGGCTATGTGGACCTGTGTAGAGGAGGGAGCTGCTGTAGCCCGGTGCCCAGGGACTAGCTATAGGAATGTGTCTTTTCACTTGCCCAGTAGTGAGTGTGAGTAATTCAATCTGTGCACAAAGAGGGATATAAAACCAGAGCAAAGCATATAAAAAAAGAGCAAAGCATATAAATGAGACAAACAAAAGTTATAGTTTCTCTGATACCAGAGGTCCATAAAAAAACACATCTGTTTTAGAGTTCACATGTTTGCACAGGAATGCATTCTCCGTTACACTGCTGGCACCGTACTTCATTGCCAAGTTAGACTTGGCATTAACTCTCAGTTATAAGCTTTGTGAAAGTTTACCTTCCAGAGCTTTAAAGCCCAGGAACAGGAATTTTGTTTTCTAAGACAGAGACTTGTTGCTTTTTGGGAATTTCACAGTGAGGCAAACACATTCCTTAAAATGTATATAAACACTTGTCCCTTTAAATACAGTCAGGTAGTAGTGCATCATTGGGACAATCCCATTGTTATGGTCTCCTGTTGACCATACTCATAAGCACAAACTTTGCATTCTTGAGGCAATTTGCATTTCTCCCTGGGAAATCTTCAAACCTCAATGATCACTGATACATGTCAGTGATACATTATGGGTGTTACATGACATGGAATTACCCATTTACTGTAAATATAATTTATAGATGATCCGGATACAGGATTTTTTTTAAGGATTCCGATCAGCCAGAACATCAAGACCTCTGGGTATAACACATGCGCAGCGTAACTGATGATGCGTTGATGACGCATGACCCCGCCTTCTTCCTTCAGAGAGCGAGACAGAGAGAGAGAGCGGGGGGTAGAGTGAGGGGGGGACAACTGTAGATTCGGCGTTTTTTCACATTAAACTCGGTGAAATTACAGTTGAGTTGGACCAAAACACACTTAGTGATTGTTGGAGAGAGTAACGACGACGGTTTAGGTGGGTTTTATTTTGTTTCTGTCCAGTTTGAATAAAGTGTTTTATGATGCTCCGCTACGTACAGCTGATCTCAACATAAACACAAATACGCGTGGATGAAGATGCAAGCTGAACGGAGAGGGGGAGAGGCAATCGTACTCGGGCAGCTTGGCGAAGGTCTGCGCTCTCCAAGTGCCTTTCTAGTTATCAATAAATGTGATTATTTTCTCAATCGATTGTCTGTTAATTGTCACTCAATGGTAAAAGATGCCTTTAACAATTTCCAAAAGCCCAAGGAGCTGTCTTCAGCTGTTTAGTTTTGTCCAACCAACTGTCCAAAACCCAAAGATGTTCAATTTACAATGATATAAAAACAGAAATCCTCATATTTGAGAAACTGGAACTTGATAATTTTTTGCATTTTTTGTTCAAAAATGAGATGAACGATACTATCAAAATAGTTGCCGATTAACTAATCCAATCAATAAACTAATCGTTTCAGCTGTAATTACAACATTGGTGCTCGTATTGTCAGCATTAGTCAAATCAAACCGGCACAACATGCAAATACACCTGATGTTGAGTAATACGAGTTCTTACTGTTAGACCCTGACTGCAACATGTGGCCAGGCTGATATATCAGTAAGAAATCCCAGTACAGAAACTCCAAAAATATGTTTATGTAATGGTTCATTTTTATATTGTAAAATGTCCCCTTCAGATCAAATCTTTTTAATATATAAAATATATATTGGCTGATATTATAAGATAGAAAACAGCTTTCTTGCTCTAAATAACAGAGAATGAGTTGGGTTGTGGTTCATTGTGTATATTGCAACTTACCAAATACTCCTTTATAAGGCATTCAGGCTTTTTCATTGAGGTAGAAGCAAAGTGCTTTGAGGACACATTCCCCACTGTCTTTCAATACTTGGATTCATGGGAGACAAATAACTCTTCACAATCTACATGCAACAACACAGACTATATATGTTCACATTACATTGATTCCACAACATGAGCCTCTCCATCAAACTTATAGCCAGTTCTAAGTTACAGCTATTGTTTTGCATTAGTACGTTTTGTAAGTTTCCGAAGAAATTGATTCACTGTGTTTTTAACATATATAGAAACCATTCACAAGTAACTCCTGTATTTAAAGAAGTAAAAGACAGGCCGACCTACAACCAATCCATCGGTACCAACTATGTCATAGTAGCTTGTCGGGGAGGAGGTTAAATAACGCTCCAAAGTTAGGCTACATTTTGGAGAGGAAAAACTGACATGGTCCTTTTCAAAGGGGTCCCTTGACCTCTGACCTCCAGATGTGTGAATGAAAATGGGTTCTATGGGTACCCACGAGTCTCCCCTTTACAGACATGCCCACTTTATGATCATCACATGCAGTTTGGGGCAAAAAACATACAATTTTTTAATGCAGTCTCCTATTCTAAAATTGTGTATTTGAAGATTTCTGCATACTGGGGACCCTAAACAGTCCTGAATTACATAAATTGTGTATCACTGTAAAGCTGAGACTCTTGTGGATCCAATGAGCCCAATTGTATTCATGTCTGATGATGTTAGTCCCCATTGTATTGAGACCACTTCTTTTAAATTTGACCTTACTGTATAAAATGACCTGTGGTGACCTCTAGGATAATCACTGCCTCATGAAACTTTACAGCCACAAATTAGAGACCTAGAGCATTCAGATACACACATGCTTGTTATTTTAGTAAATCAATATATTCATTCATTTTTATTTCTGATTTATGACTAGAACAACTTGACAGTGCTGAGCTGCATTCCCAGCTTTCAGACACCTCTTCTCTCTGTGACATCTACTGTTGACCCTTTATGGAATGGGAAGGGATAATGAATTTGTCTGGTAGTTAAATTAAGATTTAATTAAACCTCGAAATGATGCAAAGGCAAAAAGAGGATGCATACTGTTGGCATATGCATGGTTTTTATGTTTATATGCAAAGTACTTGGATTAATAGTTTTAAATGATTGTATAATTCTCACATACGGCTCTGTGCCTGCGGTTAGGAAAGCATCCTTTGAAAAGTGTCTTCAGCATTTTGTCACTTTTATGTAAAGCACAATATTGTTCTTCCCTAAAGCAACATGGCCAACTCCACAGCAGAGATGTTTTAAAGAACGCCTTCCAGTCCCTCTCACTGATAAACACAACACAAGTGACAGACATCCCCCAACTACAGTGTCAATGTTTTACACCTCTGATGTTGACTTCAAAGTCTGCAGCAGGGAGGACGTGGGTTTAGGTTCAAGATAATGATAACTACACAGGCATCTGTTTGGACTGAAAACAAGGCATTGTGGGAACACAAGCAGGGGTTGGGCCAGAGGCATTTGCTTTACTACCTGCCGGGAGATAAGATGAAAACAAGTGTTGAGAGTCGGTCAACAGAGTTAGAAACAAGAGATGTGCTAATAAACTAGAAAAACAAAGGGATTAGAAACCAGCTTTGTGGTTGCGTGTGTGTTCTGAGATACTGTAGATGAATTACTGAGGTGTACTGTGACTGAAATATGTTTAGAGACGGCGTGTGAAATACCTTGTTCTCAGAGCCCTTGACAACAAAATATAACTTTTTGAGGGGGTCTCAAAAAAATAAAGGTGCTTATTTTCTGTTTATAGACAGTTTAGTTTATTTGCATTTTGAATGTTGAAAGGCGAGGTGAAGCACAGAAAATGTGACCGACAGTGACAGTTATTTCTGTTCTCTGGAAGTACATTGAGAGAGCTGCATAAAACCTGAGCCAAATTCCATGTATGTAAACTCGGAAAAAAAAGTTTGGAAATTTGTGTTTGGTGGATTATTTCTCTGTTGTTACAATACTAAGTGGCATTGTATTTTACATCGTTGGAAAGCCTGTTTATTTACCTTCACAATGATGTCCGACTTGTAAGGATCATGCATTTGTGGGATGAGCAGCACAGCTGATTATGTAGGTAGCGCCCAAGAAAAATTTGACAAAATGCTCTGCCAATGGTAAACAGTGTATTCTCCTGTTGGTGTTGACTCTTGTTTTGAGTTGTTTGGTGGATTGGATGATTGAATTCTCTATCAGTAACAAGGAACAAACAAGACATATTGGCTATTTTACACTTTATTCATTTAAAACACCGTCAGGAGCCTCAGTAGCAGTGGAAGATCCATACGCAGCCACAACAGCCTGGCACCTCCTCCTCATGCTGGTCACCAATCTGGTTACACGTTGCTGTGGGATGGCGTTCCATTCCTCAACCAGGATTCACTGCAGGTCAGCCAGCGTGGTTGTGTTGGTCACTCTAACACGTACAGCACGCCCAAGCCGATCCCAAGTGTTCAATTGGGTTGAACGCAGATGTTCTCCACCGACAAGCGAGACCCAGGGCATGATGGGAAACGCCTGGCTGTCGCCTGATCAAAGAGCTGATTGGCTCTTAGTTTTGACAGCAAACACCAGGTGTTGTAGTAAAGTCACAACTTTCTGTGTAATTGTAATATTTAACACTAGATTGTAGGATATTAGTCTCATGTTGTGCAATTGAGGTTTCATCTGTTAACAAACATAACATAACCATTGTGTGGTTGATAATAATAATAATAATAATGGAGGTTATTTATAAGCACTTATCACAACGAGGGCTCATCACAGAGTGCTTTACAAGGCAGACGTAAAATAGACGTTTCAGCTGCTGCTGTCAGCTCTTACTTTCTACATAGAGTTTGCCTTTCATAATGGCCATTTAATTTCATTATAAATGTAATTTATATTTATTTTAGAACGAGAAAGGTTAAAAAACGTGTGGTAATTTGTAAATAATAGTAATAATCCACAATTAAAACCTACTATATTCGTTCATGGAGCTCTCCAAGTCACTGCACGTTCTACAACACTGTCCGGCACATATTTCAGAATAAAAGCCTGGTGTTGACAAATGAAGGAATTCTGTCCACAGAAAAAACGCTTGTGGGCTTTTATTTTGAAATGAAAGGAGGTGGTGTTGATTTAAAAATAAGTCTTTACTTTTTTTCATCTCCGTAACATATTTTATGTTATATTATGTCTGTTGTTGCTGTGAACCGCGCGCAGCGCGCGTAAAAAATAGGCGAGACCTCGAATCTCTAGAAGAGACACAGCTGAGATGCTGAGCAGGCAGTGTGGCTGCTCGAACCTGTTAACGATGTCGAAATAAAAACAACAGGTAATGCAGCCGCCACGCGCTCCTGGCGTTCCTGGTGTGGATGAGGCTTATTGCCTCACTGCTGCTCCCGCTGAGGTCAAAGTCCAGGTGAAAGCCTATAGGTACTTTGTGGTGGTAACGACCGGGACTTCCTGTCCCTTGAGACACAGAGGAGCAGGTTGTGGTGGATTTCAGGAGAAGCAGATTCTCAGTTCCACTGATGTTGTTTGACGCAGCCCTTTTATCAGCTTCCATCGCCATTGAAGTGTCACTATGAATATTGGGGGGGGGATAAGCTCCAGTATATTTCACATTGATTTATTGGAACAGGGTTCCCTCTGAAACGGCCGTCTACAAAAACGCCGACGCCGTCTTCACAGGACCTGAAATCTTCGTCAGGGAATTCTCTGGTGACTGAGCAAACAAGAGGGAGGAGGAAGACAGAGAGAAGTGATTAAAGAGAGAGAGAGAGAGAAAGAGAGGCAAACAGGACTCCCAGTTTCCCCAGCGAGATCAAGTTCTTTTGAACTTCGGCTCTGGAGAAACAAAGAAAGCAGAGAGGGAAAAGTAAGAGAAGGCAGGGAGGGAAGAGATGATTACACACAGACACACTCAGGCATGTGTGTGTTTTATGGCTGCTGGAGAGGCAGTAAATAGTGGCCTGTTGTGCTGTGTGGAGAGAGAGCATAGAGCGCATGAGACCAGATGTCTGACTTACACACACACACACACACACACACACACACAGATCTACCACAGGTTTCATCAAACAGATGTAAAGCACTCAATCTATTTATCTGTAGCTTTTCTCTTCCTGATCGTGTCAGTTGTGTGTGTGTGTGTGTGTGCGTGTGTGTGTGTGTGTGTGAGCTGCCAATAACTGCCGCTCATCCTGAACACAGCTCCCTCTCATTCAAGCGCAGATCAGGGTGTGAACTTTACCATTAATGTGGCCCGAGACATGTTTACTCCTGAGCCACTTCCCAGAACTTATCTAATGTATTATCAGCCTTGCCAAGCCCCTCCAGCCTGAGGCTGAATTCAAGCCAATGAAGGCAGGGCATGAAACCAGAGCTTTGAACAAAACTGCGTCTGTGTCTTTGGCTCCGACGCAAAAGGCTTGACAGATGTCAGGATTTCTGTAAGCAAATATTTTAAAGGTATTTAGTTAGAGCAGTTGAAGGGTCTTAATAGAGGTGCGGAGGCTGAGGGAGAGAGTTTGCACGGCTCAAGCGGAGAAGTCAGTTTTTCTCGGGCACCTCTACAGTAGCCTACTAATGGTACACAGTGCGATAACGGCGTGCAGCTGACGAACACCGGGTGATAGCTGTCGGAGGACCTGTAAAAACTCATTCAAGGCCAGATTGAGTCCAGGATTAAATGGAATTTGAGACTGCCAAATGTGAGGTGTTTCTCAACGTGAACAGAGGGAGCTATCTGCAGTCTTTGTTGAAGGCGCATAAGAAGCTCAGGATTAATTGTGCATTAATAGTATAAAGGCCAAACCAAGGTCAGTTTACAGATGTTTTCAGTTTTAGTAGCAACATCTCGGCTTTGGGAATGTCCTTTCATAACTTTCACTGGACCAGCTTTCTTTACAAACTAGGGACCGATAGCCGACCCTCGTTAACCGATCATTAACCGACAAGATTAGTGCGTTGCTCTGGTTGTAGTGCCTAACAAGCTGCCCAGCTGCAACGATAAGTCGATGCACAAACAGGTTAAATCCATCATTTATCACCAGCTGCAGTGTATGAGCACAACAGACAACTGAGTCCCCAGTTCACCCATCCAGGAGAGTTACTGTAGCAGCAACGATGCTGCATGTATTGTAAGTAAGTCTCCACCACATCATTTAGTTTAGCTGAGAGGCTGTCAGCTGTGTGTCTGCCTGGCGTAATGTTAGCAAGTGTCCGACAGACCGTGTGTGCGACGATGGTGAGTATGAAGTTATCAGTAGCGTTATAGCTGTGAACGTAGCAGTGCAGTGTGTGTACAGTTTATTTGTTGGTGAATAAATACTAAAACTCCCCAAGACCCAAACCAAGCTCTTGTGTCTTCCTTGCCAGCCACCTGCTGATTAATGTGAAGTGGGCTAACCCGGTTAGGCCCGACGCAACAACTCCAGCTCAAGCTCTCTTAAAGTGGGCTGTTAAGGTGGACCAGCTATTCTCCTTTAAGCGACGAGTCACTTCTCTGAGTTTTGATCAGTTTTTTATTTCATTTTTATATTTCTTTCAACCGTTTAACTGTTAGTGTCAATCAGTTAAAATTGTTATTGTTGGTTAACGGTTAATTATTAACATCACTAATAGTTTGTTTCTTACAATAGAAGTCATGAAGTGATTATTTCTAATAAATTCTACGCCCTTGCTTTGACAGCTGTTTGGCCCTATCTTACTCCCGATATTGGCTTGCCGATTTTGTGTTAAAGGACGATTCAATAATAATAATAATAATATGAAGAATACATCAGATTTATAACTGATAGCTTAGCTGTGGAAGGCAAGTCTGAATGTCTGATGAGGTTCAGTAATGAGTTCCACACAGAGGGGTGACGACTGGAAACGCCCCGTCACCCTGCAGGTTCAGCACTTGGTCCTAGAGACTTGCAGGAGGTTGGCGTCAGCAGACAAGAGGCAGGAACGAGAGGGTGGGGTCAGGGATGACTCCAAGGTTGTGGTTGCAGTTGAGTTTCAGGAAGAATGTTGTAATGTCCATAAAGCAAGTTGTGAGGGCAGCAGTGGAAGGACGGAGAAAATGAGCCGATTTCTCACTTGATTTATTACCTCAGGAAACATTGTAAACATGAGTTTATGGTCCAATCACTAGTTTCAAGTCTTCTTCAATGCAGAAAATATATGATCCACAAGGCAACCATGTGGTGAACATTCATTTATTACAAATAACTACTAATATTGTGCCTGTCTGTGCTTGTATTGGTTGATGTTCCAGCATTTCCTGACAAACTTAAGCACCTGTAAATTTTGGATGAAAATACTATTATTAATTTGATCAGCTGCGTCAGGCCCATTCAAACCAACCGTCCCCACAGAGGCTGCTGCTGGAGTTTCATTTTGTGCATGCACATACGAACACATACGAAAGCATGTTCACACACAGTTTATAAACACCGTTGCCCATTGGCGTTTATCAAACATTATAAATAGTTATATGTCCTTTTCACTTTTGTCCAGCACAAAGTCTCAGAACACTGTCCTGGAGGACACAGTCGTGTCTAGAAGGGGAACCCGCAAATCACGAAATCTGATCTGAGATCTTCAAAAACTTGCAAAATCTCTTCGAGACTCACTGCCCAACGACCTATCCTAACCTTAATCATTCAAGGTCAATGCCTAACCTTAACTATTAGAGATCAATGCTAAACCTTAACTATTAGAGGTCAATGCCTAACGTTAACTATTCAAGGTCAATGCCCAACGTTAACTATTAGAGGTCAATGCCTAACCTTAACTATTAGACGTCAATGCCTAACCTTAACTTTTCGAAATCAATGACTAACCTTGACTATTAGAGGTCAATGCCTAACCTTAAGTATTCGTAGTCAATGCCTAACCTTAACCTAGTGGTTTTGTTGCCTAAACCTAACTGCAGACGTTACTGTAGTTTTGTTGGGTGGCGTACCAATGACACTCGAAAAGCCATAAATGCATACACGTGAAATATCCGTGTAATGTCTCGCTATTTAGGCTATATGCCTTCCTGTGAGACCGGGTTGGAAATATACTTAAAAGTCATTAAAAAACAAACTTTCAACAATATTTCTGAAGCCAGTTATCATGTTGTGTACTAAGAATAGAAATGAAAACACCAAAATGGCTTTCAATTTTGACGTGTTAAATATATCCAAAGCATGTGACTTCATCACTGATTCATGACTGATGTAGCCTGGAGGGTCATCTTAGTGTATGACAAATGTCTGAGCGTGACACCTGCCATCTGGCTTTCTGCATGACAGCTTTTGGAATGTAGATCAAGACCCTAATGGCCAGGCGTGGTGGCGCAATAATTAATTTATAAGTGACTCAGCCTGAATGGGGGTTAAGAGAGGGCAACATGGCCAAATACATGTAGACCACATTTGATCCACATGACGTGTGCAGGGAGGAAGTGCTACGTGGTACAAAATGTGTGTAGGATCAAGGATATCATCTGCCTGATGGGGAGGTCTGTGCCTCAGGGAGCTTCTAGTGTATCAGTTCAAAGAGGGATGGATGTCGGTCTGCTGAGAGGATGTGTTCATATATGAGAACCCCTTTCACTCAAGAGCCCGGACATAGGTTTAAATGCAGAGGAATTATTTTGTTTTGGCAACTTGAGGGTATGGAGCAGAGGTTTGGGTGGAGCGGAATAAGCTGTAAACACGATATTGTTGTAGTCCAAGTAGGAAGTTAGCATTGCCCCGGTTCCCTTGATAAAAAAACAATGGGATTTTTCCATTTTGGATTATTGCAGAAAATAAACCCTGTGGCAAACACAAGTTTATGATAATGACACATTTTGTTCTGCAAAATAATCTTCACAAATGAATTCCATGAACTCTTATGATTTGTGCAGTGTAAATGCAATCACCAGAAGTAAAAAGCTAACGTTAGGCTATAAATAAACTACACTACCGTCGGCGTGATGACGTTTAGTCGTCTCATTTAGCCACTTGTTAGCAACCACCTTTTTAAAGACACATAAAGGCTTCAAAATTCAGAAGTGGGGTATTTACTGACGTATTTTATATCGTAGAACAAAACTTTAAAATCTCTTCAGCTTGTGTTAACCACAGACCTTATTTCAGACATTTAACTAAAAACTAGGGCAGTCAATTGATTGAAATATTTAATCACATCACATTTAATCACATTTTTTATCAGTTCAAAATGTACCTTAAAGGGAGATTTGTCAAGTATTTAATACTCTTATCAACATGGGAGTGGGCAAATATGCTGCTTTCTGCAAATGTATGTATATATTTATTATTGGAAATCAATTAACAACACAAAACAATGACAGATATTGTCCAGAAACCCTCACAGGTACTGCATTTAGAATAAAAACTATGCTCAAATCATAACATGGCAAATTCAAAATCTGTCAGTGTGCTGACTTGACTATGACTTGCCCCAAACTGCATGTGATTATCATAAAGTGGGCATGTCTGTAAAGGGGAGACTCGTGGGTACCAATAGAACCCATTTTCATTCACATATCTGGAGGTCAGAGGCCAAGGGACCCCTTTGAAAATGGCCATGCCAGTTTTTCCTCGCCAAAATTTAGCGTAAGTTTGGAGCGTTATTTAGCCTCCTTGGTAAGCTCGTATGACATGGTTGGTACCGAGCATCTTAACTCTAGCTTTAAAACTGAGCCTGCTATTATCACTAACTTATTTCCAAGTTTTAGGACTCAGTCCTGCAGCACTCTATTCTGTCTCTTTTACACTCTGTTTTTGGTCTCCACCACCTCCGTGAGGGAAATATCTGTCTCTTTAGCTGCTAAATGCTTCACTATGTTCACCAGTTAGTCCCTAACTGTGTCAGTCAGCTGTTTTGCTGCTGAGCAGCTAGTGTACAGTGGGCTTATCAGAGCTTTACACTGAAAACTGCTGCCTGCTGCTGCAGAAGGAAACAATGTTGACGAGACTGGTGAGACTGACCCACGCGGTAAAGTAGCAGATCGTAAAAACCAAAACAATGAGCTGAAAGAGTGTTTAAGGGTCTTTGAATGAGGGAAAGATTTCTGGTGAGGTGTGAAACTGGGAGAAATAATACCATAAGAGACTGCTGGGAGACGGACATGGCAACCAGCAGGCAAAAGGTTGCCAGGTAAGGTTTCTCTACACGTGCATAGTTGTGTGTGAACGTGTATCGGTACTCAGGCCTTATCTGCAGAGCTCTCTAAGCTCTGCTTTTCCTGTGGGCAAGTGGGTGTTAAGCCTGTGTCTTACAGCCATAAGTCCCTGTTGTCATTGAGAGAAAACTCAAGACGATTAAAGTCCAGGTAAAGCAACAATAAATATCTGTTCTGAGTTTGTCACACCAAAATTCTGACAGTGAAATGAGTCATTACTCTCAAAACAATTTATCCATGACCTAAGCACAAGTTGAACTAACTAACCCAGTCCTGGAACACACACACACTCTCAATAGCAACCCTGAATGACAGGCACACAGAGAAGGCCGACACAGACGGAGCCGGACGGCCACTAAAAATGTATGGATTATTTGACGGCCCACTGGGATTTGTCCCGGTATGCCAGATGGCCACGACACCACTGGCTGTGGTGAGGAAGTGTTGTGACTGGTGATTGAGTGGGAGAAACCGCTGAGGCTATGTGCTCTAGTTGTTGTATAGTGTTAGAGGAACCACTGAAGCTATGTGCTCTAGTTGCCCTCTGACACACCAGCAGCTGCTGATTTATCACCTTTCTTCTGCCCCTGCTGCTTCTTGGCATCACTGGGCAAACATCCCATAATAACCTTTCAGCATATTGTAATTCAAGTGTTCTGAGAGAAAACTATAGACTTCTGCACCTCCTCATGGCTCTGTTTTCAGGCTTTAGAAACTCTAGCCTAGTGACGGGAGACTTTGACCAATCACAGGTCATTTCAGAGAGACAGCGTTCCTATTGGCTGTGCTCCGGCTGGTGGGCAGTGCTTGGTATTTCCTCGACAGATCTCAACACGGCTGCCGGGTCACAAACTTTCTCATTTTACAGCTAAACAGTACACTACAAGATGTTTCTGAAAACATTTGAGGCAAGAAATAGGCATTACAGTAAGATAATATTGATTCATATTTGATCAGCGTTGCCTAGTTTGACCGTTTGATCAGAGTTGGTGAGTGATTGACAGCTGCTCAGAGACGGCAGGCTCCAGATCAGCTCTGATTGGTTGTTTTCCTCCGGTCTGTGAAATCTTGCAGATGCCATTAGGAGCACCAGAGGACACAGAGGAACATGATTTTTTTCAGGTTACCTGTCTCATGCACTACTGTCACGATATAGTGACCTTTTTATAAAAATAACTTATTTTAATCACATTTGCTCCTATTCTACCCACTGCAGCGTTAAAGCTCTGGGACATATTGACAACTGCTAATTGGTTTGCAAAATATAGTTGCCTTTGTAACAGTGTGTGCCATATGGATTCAGTTATATCAAGCTCATAATTTTTCACAAAGTACCCGAGTTATTCTCTCCTCCCTTCCTAAATCTTAATACAGACGTGTGCATCACAGCAAAGCAGTGAAAACCGATGATCGATTGTGAGAATATAGGGTCTATAAAAAGGTAAAGCCATAAATTAATACTTTCTGGAGCTGTAAGTGATTTATGTTTCTGTTGGGGGCTGTGTGCCTCTTCACTGTGTGGCCATCAGTGTTTACTTTGGGATTTACTGCCACACCACTAGAAGTACAGCTGCAAGGCATACCAGCAATGAGCCGTAATATCTTCACGTACTCCATGTAGCGCTTTTTTAGGCCAAGTTGTTTCCATAAGACAATAAAGTAGGAAAGAAAGAAATGCAAGATAAAGTAAGATTTAAAACTGTAAGGATAAATCAAAAGATATTAACTGTCTCCATTCAGTAGTTTGTCATGAAAAGATGTGTTGTTTTCTCTCTGGCAAGTTATCCAACCAGGTCCTGAGCAGCTCACAGAGCTCAAGGACACTATTTAGCAGAAACTAACCGCCACCCTGAGCACATCCACATCCACACACACACAACCACAAACATACACAGCTGCTTCTGTCAGGCTGTACAGAGACGGTGGTCTGTGTGACTGTACGGGGGAAAAGAGTGAGAACTAATATTTCTTAATGGCATTAGCATTTTGTTAAAGTCAAATTCATTTTTGGAAAGAATTTCCAATATTTTTTCCAAAATTGTAATTAGTTCATAATCAGTACATGTAATCAGTACACAACCTACGATATGTGGGTAAAAAGTGTAAATGTATTCTGCCCATGTTCCTAAACTATCCACAGTGCTCCAGTCAGTAGAACACCATGGAAGTTGACCGTGTTTGAGGTGTGCATGGACAAACAAATAAGTAAAAAGTACGTGGAAATCAGAACTTTAACAGAACTGAATTCATGTATCTCCTGAATCTTTCGGTGGAAAAGAGTCTCATCAGAGGAAGTTGACCTCCATGCATTAGCATTACCCTTCACTGTGTTCCTGAGAACTCAGGTCTCCACAGGTGGACCATGTCCACCAAGGTTGGCTTATTGTCTAGGGGACTATTAACTTCATAAAACCTTGTTTTCTCAGAAGGTTAACAGGGAGAGACAACACTGACACTGCAGCAGTCTCTTAAACTTCTTGACTGTCTTTTGTCTCGAAGCTATGAGCCAAAATGTTGACCACTTTGTCTAAGAGATCTGCGCACACTGGGCACACACACACACACACACACACACACACACACACACACACACACAGAGTGGCTGTACTGTTTATCCTCATTATCTGTGCTTTGAGTTCCTGTGTTTGTCCAGCTTTTACAGCGGTCAGAGGTCAGTGGAGGACAATGTGTCTGGATGAACAAAGAAACAAGACTTTTTAGTGCTGGCCAGTTTGTAGTTTTCCAGGAAAACGGGAACCGAGAAGTTCGGCCAGGGGATCGAAAGAGAAAGTTTGCCATCTGAGGTGTATTAAGGCGTTTTAAGGAGGACATAGAGGAGACCTGTTAGTTTGTGCAGAGACAAGTCATGAGTCTTTGCCTCTGTTGACTGAGTGGACTGGAAATGAAGCCACCAGCGGACACAAACTGCCACAAATCACTCAAAGCCTATCATCTTTATTTTGTTACTTGTATCATTGACTCAGCAACATAAATTCATGGAGTGAATTTGAGGGTAAAAACTCGGACTGAGAGTTGCACATTGTCGATCATGGCACTGGAAAATAAAGTATACATCCAACTTCATTTCCAAAACAAGCTGAGATGGGCTGAGTAAGGAAAAGGAGTTCACTGTAATGCCCTTCCATATCCTGCAATTCCATTTAAAATATACTTCTCAAGTCAGATAGGAAGGTGATTTCTCGCTGTGGTTATTGGCCTTTTCCTGTCACATCAATGGTTTAAAATCATTCAGAGGAACTCTTCGAGGGGTATAGGTTGTTTGGTTTGAGTAACCGTAGCTGGTGTTGAGCATTATGTGACTTCTCTTTGCACTCGGAGGCCTTCACACAGGAAATTGTGACTCCATTTTTAGGATAGCCCATCTGAAGGAGGGGATCATGTTGGAAGAGTTACAAAAGTGTCACTGAAGATATTGTGTTAAATATGTTAGACCTATATTCAGAGAGCTTGATAGAAAAGGAGTTGTATTCACTTTAAATACATGTACAGTAGGTTAGTGCCTCAGTGGTTCTGGTGCACTCTAAGAAAAAAGTCCATAAAGATACGAGCCAATGTACCGTGTTAATATGAAGGAATTTTCTGTATCGATTTTTCAAAGGAATTTTACCCGTATTTTTAAATATGCATTGCATTGTGGGAACAAGAACCTCTGCTAGCGCGAAAGTTGAAAGAGGCAGAGACCATCACAGACGGCAAAGTTTAGTTCAAATTTCGGATTTGGAGAAACCTTTCTCACTCTTCTGTGGTAAAAAAAAAATCAACAATTAATATCTAACCAAATGATTTATGTTAATGACTTAACGTTAGCTCAGTATCGTTTTAGTTGTAAAGCTGTTTTGTTGTTTAGTTCAGCTGTTGTCGACCGTTAACGTTACCAGATACGCCAGGAATATTTTGCTGACTTATTTCAAGACTAACCCAAGTTTGGTATTGTAATTTAGGTTTTACAAATGATTGTATTTTAGACTTCAGTGGTCATCAGGTAGAGTTAGCCCCAGTTTTAGCCCCACAGAGACCGATAGGTAACGTATAAATGCTAGTGTTAGCGTCTGTTTTCCCTCCAGAATGTAAAGGTTGGGCCTGCTATTTGGCTACGTACGGAGGATATACCGTAAATTTACGGAATTTTCCATTTTAGGGTTGAAGAAAATGTCCGTAAACTTAACGGAAAATGTACTGGTAATTTTCTGTCAGGACATTATCTGTTTTTTTATGGATTTTTTTCTTAGAGTGTCTTAGAGTTGTTGAGAATCCACAGGCTGGATGTTGGCACAGAGACCCAGAGCTGTGAGAAGATGGTGGTGGTGGGGGGGAGGGAGGACGAGACGAATGAGACCAAGTGGCTCCTGGCTGGAGCCTCCATCTCTGCTCAGTGACCCGAGGGTGTCTGTCACCGGGTCACCTCTCCACCTATTAATAGAGTCTCCTGTCCATGTGGAGGGACCTGTGAACGGAGAAGACCATACTGAAAATGTGTGTGAGGCCAATAGAAGCAGAGTGTGACTCCATCTGATGTTTTTTTTCTTATTTTAAAATACATTTTAATTTTGAAACTTGGCATTTTTTTTCCCATTTTATTGCCGTGCATTTATTTTGAAAAGTTGCAAAAATTGAGTGCAGCATCGACATATATGCTGCATATAATGCATGTTTAGCAGTATACAACAATGTACAGCACTATGGCAGCCTAACACACATTATTAATGCATGATTTTTGTATGAGTCTGGCGATATTCAGTATTTTTCTTATTGTCAAAAAAATCATCCTATAATACTTAAAATAAAATTTAAACAAAACACTTCAAAATATTGTAAAATTTACATTTTACATGATATGGACACAAAACGTTATTGTACTTCGCCATGCATAATAATGAACACTTTAATACACTTTTCGTACATTATTTTGTTTATTACCACATTCTTACATTGTATGTCATGTTGCATGAATATGATGTCATTGGCGTCTATAAGGCAGTCAACTACTATAATGAAAACACATTCTATTGTATGAATTGTGTATGAAACAAAACACTGTATGTTCATATAGAGCACAGAGTATACACACTTTAACAACATGCATATCATTCTTGTTGATTATTTTCATAAAGGAAGTTATGTTTATAACAACAAATGTGACAGAACGTTTTGTAATGGGCATACACACACACACACACACACACACACACACTTTGATGGCTCCCCTAATAATCAATCCTGACAGGAGGAGGTTCAAATTCCCGGCGTTCCCTGTGGAGCCGGGGATGCCACTCCAGCCGACTGGGACAGAGAGAGGGGGGGGGGGACGTGGAAGCTAATATTTGTGAGGAGAGGGAAGGACAAGACAAGCAGGATGTTTAGACTCTGGGTGGAGATCTTCACATTGCTGAGCTCATTTGTTTTACTTAAAGAATGCAAATTTTTTTTTTTAAATGTACGTGACATATAGAAGATTTAAAGTTAGACAAATTCCATTTAAATTAAATAAAGCTAGTTGGAATGGAGAAGCCATGTTGGAATTTAGATTTGTTCTAGACATTGCTTGAAGTATTCTGAAAGAATAATAAAATAAAAAGCGAGGCCATCATCCTGACTGATATCACAAGTGAATCAGTGATCCTGCTCTGCTGACAGGAGGCCTTTCAGGGCCTCCGGAACAGCGGCGAGCAGCGGTGCTGAGGTTCCACACCACAAGCCACAGACCCTCACATGGTTTGCTCCACGTTGTGAAATGGAAACCTCTTAAATCCACTTTTGGGGATCTTCATGTTTTCACTTCAATTAATGGATTAGAGGGTTGGAAAGATCTTAAACTCTTTCTAACAGCACAGGCTGAGAACTGAGAAATGCTTGGTAGTCCTGCTGAAAACAGAGAGCTGACATTCTGCAGCTACCCGGGTTGTACTCGGAAAAAAAAAGGAGGTAGGAAAGGTGGATGAGTCCCAACCAACACAAGGCTTTCATCCAGCAGACCGCTGTTCATGTCCCTCTATGTAAGAATCAGAAATTGCTTGTTAACAGTGACATCTGCGGCCGTTAAGTCAGCGACAGTCAGCGTCATATTGCTCGCGCTACGTGGACGCGAGCGAGCATCGGTCAAAACAGTGAGGCGACACACGAGACTGAACGTGATTGACAGGCATCATGTTGATTAACGTTAGCAACATTAGCCAGCTTAAACACAATATCACTCTACAGTATATTTCACCTGCTTGGCAGAAATGTCAGCATACCTGTCCAATAGGAATTTTGCCAGCTCTGGGTTCGTTTTGATCCCCAAAACCAAACGAAGGTCCCTCCATGAATCGAAGACCCAGCCGATGTTGATTCTAACTTTCCCCCCGACGTCGGTCACGTTCCTGTTTTGCAAGACGGGCTTCACTAGATATAACTTATTTTTTTTGTGCTTCTGTGGAGTTTGTGTTGTAGTCTGAGTCTTTTGTTTCATTAGCGGACTCTGCACACTGTTAGCTTCAGAGACTAAAGGCACTCGCAAGCATACATATGTATGCACACATATGTTGGATTTTCCCAGAAAAAACAATGGCCCGGATTCTTCACATTAAAAACAGTCCACAGGCTGATAGAGGAAACCCAGAAAGTCGTGAAAGGTCTAATTTTTTAGGTTAGGTTACAACCTGTTCACACATTGGCAATAAAACAAAATGATTAAGAAATGTTTATACATGTCAGAACTTACATACAGTCCCTTTAAGTTTCACTTTCATGTTAAGTACATGTAGTTTTTTACTAACTATAGTGGTTCAGTTGCCTGAACCTAAACACACATTAAGCACATGTTTACTGTGAGAGGGTCTGACATGTCAAAATAAAAACGTCAGTATGTGACGAGTTGGGATGAGAACGTGTTGGCCAGACGTGTTTCAGCAGTGGTTGCTGTGACATTTAGTTTAAGGATACATCAAATTCAATTTCATTAAGGTTTCATGTGCTTTTCCTTTTTTGTGAAGAATGTGGACAGCGGACCATCTGGGTGACAGACTGACACAGAGACTACACTTAAATTATTAATACAAACAATCTCTAAAAGCATGTTACTTCTTCTGTCCTCTTGTTGAATTGAAGGTTAACACACATCTAATTGTTTCTGCCTTCAATCAGCCAAATTACAAACTGGGAGAAAGTCTCTCTGAGGATGAAACCACACTGCCACCTGGTGGCCTGTCACACCTACTGGACCAGATCTAAGGACGTGCTTTCATATGACTGTGATGAACTTCCTGATTGTCTGCTGGCTGCTGCCCTGGTTTCTCTTTTTTTGTGGAAGGGTTTATCATGTTAGCATATTACATGCAAACTGTGCATTTGTTTGATATTGTGGGTTTCCTACCTGTAACCAGAATCTGCTTCTACCCAAAGACAATAACTACTTTGTATTTGGTTTTCATTGCATTTTCTTAAGAAAGGATGCATTCTGCAATTCTAATAATGTACACACCAAACTACTTTAAAGACTACAAGTGCAATAAGTCTTTGTGTGATGTAATTCCGTCCGCCTTGTAATGCCAAATAAAGTAAACTTCAGTCCCACCGCGGCCTCACAGAGACGGAGGAGATTGAGGACATTCGGGGTGAGAAATAGAGGCACGGGTGGCTACACATTGGCAGGCTGTAGGGTGGTCAAGCCTGGCTCCGACTCCTGAGATCTGCTGCTCAGCATATCAATGACCTTCACAACACAGAAGACACGTCCCTTAAACAAGCACTCACTGCTTGGAATAAAAGGGCTGTCATTTAGACTTTGTCTGTCCTGGTATTTACTCCACATCTTGCAATCATGGAATCATTGGGGCTGCTCTTATTTTAAAGGTCCCATATTGTGCTCATTTTCAGGTTCATAGTTGTGTTTCTACTAGAACATGTTTACATGCTGTCTTTTTTGCGTTGCTATGCAACAGCTTGGGTCCATGTTTACTTCCTGTCAGCTGATGTTATCACATACACTGCAACAGGAAATAAACTGGGACACATTTAGAATGTTTATGTTTAAAACCGTGTTATTATCTAAATGTTGTATATTTGTGACATCACAAATGGACAGAAATTGACGGCTTGTTTCAAACGCACAATTTCTGAATACGGGCTGTGTGTAATTCTCAGTATTATGAGCGTTTTGATATTTTAACAGTATTTATAAAGCACTTAAACCTGCTTTAAAATATAAAAGATATTAAAAACTCACTTTTTACAATATGGGACCTTTAAGGTTATGTTTTGATTGTATATTTAGACTTGAATTATCATGCAACATTTGAACAATTTAAAGACAAAAAAAAAGCTGTACATTTTCAACATTTAACTATTCATTCTGAATGGTGCTGCTGTGTGTGATTAGCATAGACCAGGGGTTCCCAATGACCGGGCCAGGGACCAGTATCGGGCCTTGGATCATTTAGTACCGTGCCACATATGTACTTTGACATACTTGATATACATGTTTTTTTTTGCTATTTATATTTCCTGGAAATGCTAGCCTTTTTATTACATATCACAAGGCAAATTATTTCCATTTAAAATGGGAATGTTGCAATTTGATTTAAACCTGCAGCAGCCAGAATATTTTTGGCATCACTGGGCAAAAATTCCAAAAGGCTTTAGAAAATCTAGCCCATGACGGGAGACTTTGACAAATCACAGGTCATTTCAGAGAGAGCGCGTTCCTATTGGCTGTGCTCCCTTTAAATACAGTCAGGTAGTAGTGCATCATGGGGACGATTCCAGTGTTATGGTCTCCTATTTACCATACTCATAAGGACAAACTTTGCATTCTTGAGGCAATTTGCATTCTACCTGGGAAATCTTCAAACCTCAATGATCACTGATAAATGTCAGTGATACATAGTAATATGTGTGCATTATGGGTGTTAAATTACATGGAAATACCCATTTACTGTAAATACAATTTGTAGTATTTTGTTACCATGAATCCAGAATGATATATTTTTTACTTTTTCAATCAAGATGAATGTTATTTTGGTTAGACATGTTTACTAGAGTGCCGGATCGAGGTTTATAATGTACAGTATGAAAATGTTTGTGTGGCCCGTGTAAACTTGAATTTACTCAATGCAATACAATTAATACATTAATATTAAAACAAACGTCCTAGTTTCTGATTATAAACAGACTATCAATAGGTAGATTATATATTATTTTTTTCATTGATTAAATATTTGAAGGCAAATGCTATTAGCACCCAGGTGTCAGTAGCCAACAATATTATTAATATAATACAATAATATTATTTAATCATTATATGAAAGGGCTTTCTGGCAGAAAACCATTCCATAGCTGCTGTATGACTATTCTTACTCCGGTATTTTAATCAGGGATGATTTTTGCTTTGTGTTGCCTTTAAGGATAAATATGAAAGATAAGTAAGAGTACTGTACAGGTCATTGTTGTGAAAGAATCACCGACAGGACGATGCTGCACCCCGATACACAGCGGAGGGGGATTCTTTCACAACAATGACCCACTAGCTGTACATTATCCCGCTTATTACGCGGCCACTTATGGAAGAAATCAATATTTTGACACAAAAAAGATCCGCCAGAGTCCGACATCGGAGCTGCGCCCATAGCAACGGTCTGTTATACATAGCAACGGTCTGTTATACATGGCAGCGGTCTCCTATACATGTCTGTTATACATAGCAACGGTCTGTTATACATAGCAACGGTCTGTTATACATAGCAACGGTCTGCTATACATAGCAACGGTCTGCTATACATAGCAATGGCCTGTTATACAAAGCAACGGTCTGCTATACATAGCAACGGTCTGTTATACATAACAACGGTCTGCTAAACATAGCAACGGTCTGTTATACATAGCAACGGTCTGTTATACATAACAACGGTCTGTTATACATAGCAACGGTCTGCTATACATAGCAACGGTCTGTTATACATAACAACGGTCTGTTATACATAGCAACGGTCTGCTATACATAGCAACGGTCTGTTATACATAGCAGCGGTCTGCTATACATAGCAACGGTCTGTTATACATAGCAACGGTCTGCTATACATAGCAACGGTCTGTTATAAAGATTCTACAGACCGCAGAACGCCGTGATTGACCAATCAAAATTGAATATTCAACACAGCCGTGTAATACTTTTTTTTCCTGCTGGCTTGCCTTCATCGGGGTGGTCTTTGAGGCCGTTTCCTTCATACATCATACGACCGGTAGATCATCATGGATACCAAATATGCCATAAAAGCCAACATTGAAAACACAAGAAACAAGCTTCGTCAACACGTCCTTAAATTTCTGCAACATATTGTAACACTTTTGTTATTTTTCTCAACTGTCAATTAGGCACATTTGTGAAAATATGAGTGTTTAGAAACTGTTGCCTTGTCTTCATACATGGGATACACTATTCATAAAACAGTTTCTGTCTCAAATGTCCAGTTATGTCAGACTTAACTATTTGGTCCAAGTGTGGGTGAAAGCAAGTACAGACTAGAAGGCTTTTATTAAAATCCTTTACTAAAATTATATTCACTCAGTGGGCATTGAACATTTACTAGGAAATATGACATTCAGACCCTAAATGTCAAATTTGTGAAGGCAAAGACGTAATATATATTATATACATTCAAATTAAACATTCAAGTCTGATTCAAATCTAAATAAACTCTTCTATAAACATTTACCTCTGTGCCACTAGTGACAAGTAAATCATTACTGAAGGAAAACCCCACCCCTTGGATCTGGTTAAAGTGTTAGATATCATCTATGCGTTCCAGATGTTAGCTTATCTCATAAATAACCTCTGGAATGCTTTGATGAAAGGATTGTGTGCTCCCAATTTCCCTAAACTCACCTGTTAGTTCTATGAGAACAATTACTGCCATACCCCTTATTCAAAGTGCATTGCATTGTGGTTATTCTACAAGAACCCCCCCTTCTTCCTATTTTATTGTGATGGACTGACAACAAAATACAGCAATGTTAGAGCCCATTTATGCTATTTAACTCCATTGTACCTGCTGGAAATATGGCACAAAGTTATGTGGGGGGGGGATTTTTAAGACAATTAGTTCTGATTTAGTGATAGTCAAACATTTAGACTTCTACAACGTAGTCCGAGTTGCCACAGATCGCCCCAGCGTCTTCGTAATGGGCACAATTATGTGTCCCCACGCCGGGGTGTTGGCAGTCCAGCAGACTGGCCTCGGTCCCTTCACACTGAACATCATCCAGAAGAATCTGCAGATCCTTCCCCTCCCCAAACTCCGAGTTCTTGGCCGCCTTCAGAGCATGCCTGAAGCCCAGCTGCCGGCAAACCACCGCAGCGTTCTTGGTGGTCCACAGGTCGTCGCACACCGTGCCCCAGTCCCCGTTGATATAGACCTCCACCCGTCCACGGTCGCTGCGGCCTTGTTCATCCCCGACCAGCCTCACCGCTCCATTCTGGAGCTCGGGCGCACTCTCCGTTCTGGATTTGCCCTTCCTGCGTCTGCCTTTCCGCCTCGTGTGTCTGGGCGACTTGGTGGTAGTCGTGGTTGGCGAAGGGGTGGTCGGGTCCGGTACTCCTAGACGGTCGATGAGCTCTTGGAGCCAGTCGTAGGACTCTGTGGGTTGCGGCTCAGGCTGGATTTTGTTTCGTTCCTCAACGCCGATTAATGCTAAAGGGGAATAAAAACACGTTGTCAAAGATTTAATCAGTGTTGTAACCAGTCAGTAGTGAGGTCAAAGTGTTGGGACTCACTTTCCTGGGGAACAAACTTGATGAGGTTACTCTTCACTCTGACAGGAAGAGGGTCATAGTGACAGTGTCTCGGCGGAGCACGTCTGAAAAACAATGAATAACAAAACAGAGTGAAATATTGTTGTACACGAGAGAAGACAGAATACAAGCAGGTGGACACATAGAAATATTCCAAATAGCCCAGTGGTGAGGAACAGTTAAATGAGGTTAATGGATGGGAAACAAATTAGGTGACACAACCGTCTACTGCTGAGAGAAACGCAGAGAGAGCCAAGAGCTGTCAGAGGAGGGGAGATTTAGGCCTTTGACACTGCTGCCAGCGCTGCTTCAGAGACGGGCAGCAAGAACTCCACATTCAGCTAAAGTCATCCCACCAGTGCTGAGAAAACACAGATCTAAGCCTCCATCCAGGCCAAGTGTGATCATGATACTGCACATCCCCTCGGGCTCACAGAGAAGAATGACATGCCTGTGTTTGTAATTATGAACAGATGTGTGTCTTATATATCCATTTCCGAGACACAGAAATAGAACCGTACATACTCTCTACACAGTGAGCAGTTACTGTACACGGCAAGTTTTCTCTGAGTAAAGATGGCGGAGTAAGAATGAAGCAAAGTAATTCATAAATAAAGTTTCTGCACACAACTTGGACTGTTCCATATCACCCCTAGCAGTGGCAGTAATGGACTGAACCATCTTATCCCTGGTCTGTATGAGCAGGATCAGTCGGTCACATTTGCAGTACCGAACTGACTATGCGTGCATGAAACTATACCATTACATATGAAATAAAAACCTGGACAGTCATTTCTTCATCTTAGTCGATCACCTGCATCTTCTAACATGAGTATGGAGCTGACAGCGTAGACACAGTAACAGATAAATGGACTGCATTTATTTATACAGAACTGAGTCTTAGCAACCACTCCCAAGCCAGCATTCACCCTTTCACACACACTTAAGTATTTCCATTTCATGCTACTTTCTACTTCTACTCCACTACATCTCAGAGGGAAATATTCTACTTTTTACTCCACTGCATTTATATGATAACTTAAGTTTCTAGTTTCTTTGCAGGTTCTTATTATTAATACAAAATAATAAAGGATGATATATTATCATAGATTATTACACGGCTGTGTTGAATACTCAATTCTGATTGGTCAATCACGGCGTTCTGCGGTCTGTAATTTCTTTATAGCAGACCGCTGCTATGTATAGCAGACCGTCGCTATGTATAACAGACCGTTGCTATGGGCGCAGCTCTGATGTCGGACTCTGGGGGACCGTTTTTGTGTCTGTCAGCATATTGATTTCTTCAGTAAGTATCCGTGTAATAAGCGGAATAATGTCGGGTCATTGTTGTGAAAGAATCCCCTTCAGGGCGATGAGAGAGTGCAGCATCGCCCTGTCGGGGATTCTTTCACAACTATGACCGGCTAGCTGTACATTATCCCTTACTTAAACAAAAGTATCTCCACCTTTACCAGCTGCAACATTAAAGTCATGAACACATTAATGCATCAATCATCAGCATACAATAAAATAATCTGTATTATTCTGCATAATGAGCACTTTTACTTTTGGAACTTTAAGTATATTTTGATCCTGATGCTTTTGTACATTTACTGAAGTAACATTTTGAGTGCAGGAATTTTACTTGTAATTTTTACACTATGCTATTGCTACTTTTACTTATTACTTAAGTAATATATCAGAATACTTTTTCCACCACTGTCGGTGGCCGAGGCCCCACACAAGGTGCCACCTGCTCATCAGGAGCCATAAACATTCACACTCACACAACAACAGCACAGCCATCGGAAGCAAGATGGGGTTCAGTCAGAGGACACTGCCACATGTGGACTGTAAACCGCTTTACCTCCTGAGCCACAGCCACCCCCGTGTCCCCTAAGTGTCCATAATACTCACCTCGAGGGGTCCACCACTTTATAAATGACTCCTGAAGGTGACGTAGCGCTCGGTATTCCAGTCGACATGAAGTACAGCTCGCCTGGTGGAAAGAAAAACAAAACACTACATCAACAGGACATTACACATTACAGCTAGTGTAAACTCAGTTTGAGGGTGTGCATGTGTTCACACATTACCAGCTTCATCCTCTGCAAAGGAGATGATGTACTGGTGGTAGTTGTTGATGAGTCCAGGGAAGGCACAGGTCAGGCCCATCCCCATACAGATCTCATTGTATTTCCATTTCCCTGTGTTTCTGTCCTCCCTCAGACTCATCAAACGCCTGGAAAAGGAATGAAATCTACAATCTCCAACGTGCACTGCACTGTTACTTTATGATGAAGCATTGTGTGAACTTTTTAAGTCTTTGTCTACTTCTACTTTGGTTTATATTTTCCTACTTTTCCCAAAGTACTTTTAAAACAGCCTTAGAGAACATTTGCTTCAGGAGCTTTACAATCTGTATAGCACACAACACCCTCTGTCCTTTGACCCTCAATTCAGATCAGGAAAAACAAAAATGATTCATAGAATGTGAACATATATGAAGAAAATGGATCCGGGAAGGATGTCAAGCGGCATCCAGGTGTCGCCAAACAGAACCTCCTCTCCACCAGGACCATTCAGATCTATACGTATCAATACCACAGTGTGAAAATACTCCATTATAAAAGTCCTGCATTTAAACTTTACTTAACTAAAAGTACAGAAGCAAAATGTACCGTATCGAAAGTAAAAGTATTCATCATATAGAATAGAGTGTTTTCATATAGAACATTATTGTCACCTATGCACTGACATTTTAATGTTCGTTGGTCAAGGTGGAGGTGATTTTAGCCACTTTATACTGGCCTATATATACTGCAAAAAGGCTTATAACAAGTGTTTTCTGTCTGATAAATAATGTCACCACAAGGCAATAAAGTGCTACTTTAGTTGCATGTTTAAAGTAGTTCACAGTCTTCATGCATCTAACAAACACCTCCATGTACACCAGTTATCTTCAGGTTTACGTCTGACATCACATCGTTGCCATTACTCAAAAAATAGCAAAAACACACGCTTCTAAGCTTGGTGTTATATTGCAAAGAAAATCTGCTATTCACCAGATTCAACCCCTCTTACCCGCTCATGAAGTCTCCAAATATGTACATGCCGTTTATGTTGGGATATTCGCAGCCTCGGTACACGTAGCCACCAGTCACTGACTTGCCCATCTTGTGAGGGTACGCATAAATAGGGAGGACATCATCTGTGAAAAAAACCCAATCATTATTGTTATTACTGAGTTTCTCCTCTCTCTGTTAGCCATTTCTTTACAATGAATCCATGTGTTGACCTAATTAAACATGCTATTCTGAGTGAAAACAGATTTAAAAGATGAATATGAAATTTATTTTTCAAGTCAAACTTGTAAACTCCATCATGTGATTATGCCGAATGATTAGATGTCCGAATGAAATCCAAATGCAGTCAGGGCCAGCGAAAAGTTAAAAATAGATTGCAAGTATTTTTAATAAATCTTATTGGAAATGAGCGTAGCAATCACAATACATTGCCATGATGACAGTGATACACAGTAAAAAGAACAATGCAGTTCCAACTAACAAGGCACATCTGAAGTGACTTGTGATGCATTAAAATAATTACAGTTAGGCAAGTAAATCATGTCTTAGGTTATGGTTACTGATTATCTAACTGTCTACTCTGTGACAACAGAATGAGCCGCATTTTGCCGACAGAAAGGTGTAAGTTCTCTGTGTTTGGTAGACGCTGGTCAAATGTTGCTTTCAATATTCCCTCTGACACCCACTGCAGTTAGATTAGTTGTAATGATGAGCTCATGTCTTTTTACTATGTGGCAGTATTTCTACTAAGGGCCAAGAGCTTGCAGCTTTTCCTTCAAACAAACACTACAGAAGCTGAGTTCATCCAGATAGTTAAAGTTACAGTAGTTTGTGCAGAGAGCTGTCGTGGTGCTCTACAGTCTTGGCCCTTCAGTACAACGCAGTCGGAGACCACTGTTGTCTGCAGTTGAAGGAGGGTAACCATGGACTGACCAGAGCATGCCTACCTAGTGAGCTGTTGGCACACAGCTTCTTATCGTAGCAGGAGAAGCCCTCTTTGGCTCTCCAGCCGTAGTTTCGACCTTTCTCGATGATGTCGATCTCTTCGAACTTGTTCTGGCCCACGTCCCCGCAGAAGACGCGCCCTTTGCCCTCTTTGGTCCGGGGGTCGCCGCGGTCCACAGAACACCTCCACATATTGCGGACACCGTAAGCATAAACCTCAGGTCGAGCCCCCCGCTCGTGTATGAAGGGGTTATCTGGAGGAATTCTGTACAACGGGCCTCTCTCATTCTCATTCACATCAATGCGGAGAACTTTACCCAACAGGGCTGACCTAAAGTAGAAACAAAAGTCATATTTCATCTAAATTGCAAAGAAACATGCAATTACTCTTCATAAATATAAACGAAGTGTATATATTATTATGACTAAAACACTGATCAAACAATAGCACATTTTTACTAGATATTGGATGCATCCTTTGTTTCTTCAGATCATTTGAGGGTGTTTAGTTTCAGAAACCTTTGTGGAAATCTTACTTGTTCTGGGCATTCCCATATTTCCCGAAAGGGTCTCCTGCCATCCCACCATCCCCTGTGAAAATGTATAAGTAGCCATCATCTGCAAATAGAAGTTGCCCTCCGTTGTGGTTGGATGCTGGCTCATCGATCTCCAGAATAACTCTGGAGGGGACATGGACATGACAAATAAGACAAGACAAAGAGCTGGTACAGGCCCATTGCTGTTTGCTCACCTGGATCAGTCCATACCTACCGCTCAGAGGCATGATCCACTACATTCATGTCATTGGCTGACACGTGGAACTCACTGATCCTGATCCTCTCGTCAAAACCCACCTCCACTGAGTAATACACATACAGCTTCCCATTGAACTTGTGCATGGGGTGAAAAGTGAGTCCGAGAAAGCCTCTCTCGTCACCTTCCCATGATGACGTTAACACCGCCTTGGTAATATTCAAAAACGGCTTCTCCAGTTTGGACCGGTCGGGAAGGTACGTCCACACCAAGCCCACCTGTTCTGCCACGAAGAACCGATGCGTGCCATCGTTGGCGTGCACCATGGCTAGCGGGTTCCGCAGCCCGTTCGCGACTTCTTCCAGGCACAGCTGCAGACAGCCGTCCGTGTCTGACTGGACCCGGCCCAAATTCTGGGTGAGCTTCTGGTTGCTGAGGAGGTGCGGGTAGCAGTAGTCCACGTCGTCTAGCTCCAGATACTGGCAGAGACGTGTCTGGTCTTCTTTCACTTTGGCTATGTGAGGGTCATCAGACAGGTAAGGGATGGTGGAGCTGCACTTCTTCCAGAACTGGGAGCAGTAGTCAGGACAGAGGCCAGGGATGGTCCTGGTCCTGGTGCTCGGATTCTCAGCATCAAAGAGGTGAGCTGCATATGGAGAGCATTCCTGAGGTGAGGAGAGATAATAAAGAGGATGACTGAGTATGATGTGTAGTATGTAGATTTCCTTAAACCGGCATTAACTGTTTTTTAATATGTCAACACTCATATTGTTATAGAGTTAGAATTATAGAATTATAGAGGACGGTCTAGACCTGCTCTATAAAAAAAGCCTCTTGAGATAACTTCTGTTATGATTTGACGCTATATAAAAATAAATTGAATTGATTATCACCTCTTAAGTTGATATTGTGAACTTGGTAGCACACAATGTCCTATTTACACATCCAGCAAATACAGAGCAACATTTGTATTAATTGGAAATCATGTTTCTGTCCACCTGATGTGTTTTAATTTAGCTCTGTTTTTGTGTTCATCAACTCCTGATACACACTAAGTTCACCAGTTAATCGCTAACTGTGTCCGTCTGCTGGTTGGTGCTGGGCCAGTAGTGTACAGAGTACAGCTGCTTGCTGCCTGCTGCTGAAACAGGGTCAACGACAGCAGCAACACTGAAATAAAACACTAAAGTCACGGCTCATAAAACCAAAACAATGGAATTGAGGGTAACTGCAGTCTCAGGTGATAATTATTTGTGGGTTCATCACCACGGCTGACCCCTCTCACATTACACATCATGTCATCAACTGTTAGCATAAAAATATTGATTGTAGAAGCTTTAGCGAAATCAAATCTTGGTAGGCAACAATAAAGGATCTGTTTGTTTAGCTGATTTGATTGTAAAAATGTTTCAAATTGATTCTCCATTGTTTAAAGGAAACTTTAGTACTGTCATCAATAATATAACTGTCAACTAACACGAGGGACTCCTCTTATGTCACACTCTTTGAGCTGGACGTACAATACGTGCATGTATACCTATATATTATATATATATCATGGAAGTCACAGAAAGCAATGTTGTTCGTCAGCCTCAAAAGAGACAATGAGTTGTTTTAAGGTATTGTTTTGAATAAATTTGACATTCTGACATTGTTTTTACTTTTCTAAATAAGAAAAAATTATAATTTTACACAATACTGAGGTGAGGTTATTGTAATATGGGGGTTTCATGTCACCGCATGTCTGCAGATAAATGTAGTAATTAGGGAGACCGGGGTTGGTTGGCTCACTTTTCACTCTCTGCTGTATTTCTCTGGCATCATTTGTTATTGAAACAATATTCTAACCAGGGAGGTTAAGGTCTCAGCTATCAATAAATGATTTAATGTACACAAATGTTTTCTAAAATTAGGTGATTCATGATGATTCATCATCGTATCACAGGGTTGGTTGGAACAAGGTTTTAAAATGCTGAAACTGCAACCAGCAGAAACAATGTGAACATTTAATTCAATTAATTAATTATATTAATCTTTCAAAATGTTTTTTAATCTCCTGAAATATCTCATCAAAATCTACATTATCAGTTACATTAAAGCAGCAGTGGGGTAGAAATGGAGCAAATATTATTAAAAAAAGTTATTCTTATAAAACGGTCGCTATATCCTAACATTAGTACATGAGACAGGTAATCTGAAAAAAACAAATCATGTTCCTCTGTGTCCTCTGTCTGACCTGTGATTGGTCAAAGTCTCCCGTCACGGGCTAGATTATTTAAAGCCTGAAAACAGAGCCATGAGGAGGTGCAGAAGTCTAGTTATCTCCCAGAACACTTGAATTACAATATGCTGAAAGGTTATTATATAATTTTTGCCCAATGATGCCAAAAACATTCTGCCTACTGCAGCTTTAATGGACACTTGTGCCAACCAACCCCACTCTTACCTAAGGCATATTTCTGACTAAACTTTATATCATACATAAACATATTACAACTCCTTTACACTTTTTCCCAAGTGTGCACAAAAAGTACAGTCAACTAGACAAAAAACACTAGTGATGGAACAAGAAATATCCAGTTATGACTAATTGGTGTTTCCTCTTATGAAAATAGGTCCATAGATAAAAAAAAATCCTAAATCTTCCTCAGTCTAGATGGTAAAGTGCAGAGAGGTGAGCCTGTATTGCGTAATATTGGGTACATCTGCCTGATAATATGTTGCAGCCTCAGTTGCTCAATCAACATGTGAGAGGACTGAAAGCTGCCAACCCTTCTCTCTCTCTCTCTCTCTCTCTCTCTGTGACCTTTACCTTCATTCAGCTCATCGGGCAGCTGGACTTTACATTCTGTAAACTGACTGTAAGATCACATCATTCTGTTGAACTCTTTTAGTACTCATATAGTTCATATAGAGTTACCCTGCACTATACTCATTTTGAACAGTCTCTTCTGCACTATATTCACTTTTTTATTAGTCCTGTATCACAGCTGTTACTCTGCACCATATTCAGTTTTAACAGTTTTCTTCATCTCACTTGTACTTTTATATCTGGTATATTCTTTTGAACTTTGTGCTTTGTACTACTAACTTTTTTACTGCCTTTTTACTAACATGTTTTGCACTATGGAACTGTGATGCTGAAAACTTGAATTTCCCTCGGGATCAATAAAGTTACTATCTATCTATCTATCTATCTATCGATATAGTGTTTTTACGCATGACAGATCTCCGTGTTTTGGCTATCTTGTCAGACTACTGTGCGCATGATGGAGACGTTTTGGGACAAATCCCATCAGAGACCTTTGTCCCCGGCTGCATGTCCATAACGTTACCTGGCAGAGCAGCTCCAGGACGGACCCAGCACAGTTGGCATATCCATAATAATCAAAATGATCCATAATCTGGTAGTACTTAGTCATCAGCTCCTGGTCCTTCTGGTAATCACAGCAGCCAAACTCCTTGTACATGATGCAAAACTGCAGCTCCTGCAGCGGTCTGAAGGGCGGCTTGTAGTCCAGACACTGCGGGTGAGACGATACAGGTGCGGGACATAACGATAGAAAGACACACAACACAATGCCGACAGGCGAGACCCGCATCCGACCCGGGACTTTGCCGTAACACCGCTGCATTATGGCGTGCGTCGGAGACCATGGAGGACAAAGTTGTGCAGAAGAACAGAAGCGACTTCCTGTGCGCACTTTGCTCTTCTGACTCCAACTCCAACCATCCGCGCTATGTGGACCTGTGACGTGGTCAGCAGCTGTGTCAACCTGTCCTTGTCCTGGTCCTGGTCCTGGTCCCGGTCCTGGTACTGGACTGTCTGTCCTCTGGCTGCAGCGTCTGAATCTGAGTGTCCTGCTACATCTGCACACAACATGGGAGGAAGCCACCGAGCGCGCGGGTCCATGCGCGGGTCGACTGCTGTCTGATATAATAATAACATCATCATCAGCAGTAACGTGACGTCACAGTCCACAATAACTCCTCTAATCTCAGCATTATATCACATTTATTGTTTTCATTGACAGTCCAGTCTTCTGAATTTTAATTAATTAGGGCACGCAGTGCATTGTGGGACTGTGGGTTCTTCTGTTATTGTAGTTTCTTGTCTTAACTATTATCTTTTGCAACACATTCTAGTTGAATAATCATGATGTGACCTCCTGCTGCCCAGCAGATGGCGACCTTACCCAGCCTTCATCATCTCACTGCTGGATAACAACAGACACCATACTGGATATGGAGGACAAAACCTGCCAAAATAATAAATAAATAAATAACTCGATAAATTAATAAATATGCCGTAAAATGTACCAAAAATAATGTTAAAAGTAAATGTTGGCATTAATTAATTGCTAAAATGTGACACAAATTGAGATTCCTGTTTTAATTTGCTTCTTTTTTTTATTTACCTTTGTATTAATTTCCCTATCTACTCTAATATTTAAAAGTCCCATATCATTTATTTATTTGTATATCATGCTCATTTTCAGGTTCATACTTTTATTTTGTGTTTCTACTAGAACATGTTTACATGCTGTAATGTTAAAAAAAATACTTTATTTTCCTCATACTGTCAGCCTGAATATGCCTGTATTTACCCTCTGTCTGAAACGCTCCGTTTTAGCGCATTTTGACGGAATTGGAACGGAATTGCAACAGAATTGCGTTGCCAGGCAACAGCTTGGGTCCATGTGTTCTTCCTGTCAGCTGATGTCATTCACATACACTGCAACCAGGAATAAACTGGGACACATTTAGAATGTTTACGTTTAAAACTGTGTAAAGGGTCTAAATATTGTATATTTGTGACATCACGAATGGGCAGAAATCCTGACAGCTTGTTTCAAATGCAGAGTTTCTGAATACGGGCTGCGTGTATTTCCCTGTGGCTTGAATGTTTCAATACTTCCACAGTATTTATAAAGGACTTAAGCCTGCTTTATAATAAAAAAACATGGAAAGCTCACTTTTCTTATAATATGGGACCTTTAATTTCCCCACTTACAGAACAGCCATCCTCCGGTGTCTGGTCAACATCTGGAGGTCAGTACTGGTAATACTATGCTGTATTCCATTAACAGTATCAATTTCATTAAAGAAAAATCTCTCTTTGCTACTAATAGTTCTGACAGACCTTCAGAGGTTTCTGGTATATTGATTTATTAAGAAAATGTTGGGACAATATGACAAAAATCTGTTTTCAGTATTGTTTAATTGAATACCGTCAACAAGTAACTTAGATGGAAAACATTGGTTGGTTATAAATTGTCTAAATCATCAGATTTAAAGAAATCTTACATTAGAATAACTTGTATATATTTCATGTGTGTTTAAAAACCTTTAAAGATAATATATGTAACTTTCAGAAAATCCTTGTTATTAATGACACCCATGGCCGTTAAGTGAACTGCAGTCAGCATCTCTGTAGGCTAGAGCATCAGCCAAAAGAGTGACGCGACATTACATTACAATCATATATCACCTTTACTATCTTTACTTACTTCATCAGCTAACGTTACGATGCAAAACCATCTCGAGTCCTTTACATAGAAATCAGTCTATAGGCTGTTATAGGCACTTGAGAAAGTCTTGAATGGTCTCAGTATTTAAGTTACATTACAATCTGTTCATACAATGGCAATACAAAGCAATTAATACAAATTGTTACATATAGTACCTCTAAACACATTTTTATTGGCATCAAACAAAAAGTATTTTCTCAGAGAGACATAAATCGGGTCAGCCATAATGAAACTACTTTATCAAGAGGGCCGTGACTTACTGACTGGATTGTGTCGGCCATTCACTGAAAGACTTCCAAAGGAAGGGTAAAGGAATTTCAAAGTCCATCTTTTTATTGCTCACTCTAATGTACGGTGCTGTGCTCTGGGATGTCCTTCTCATTAGATCTATTGTTTCATTAAGTCCTCCATTGAGATATGACTGCAAAATCCCGAGAAACTCCATGGCATCGTTATTTACCCGTTCCGTGCTAAGAGCGTTATAAGCCTCTTGAATCTTCAGTTTGGCATGGTCTTTATACTCAGCCACATATCTCTTCGCCTCCTCAGTATGCTGGTTTGAAGACTGCAGAACCTCTGCATAGATCGCATCGACTTGAGGACCAATTTCCACATTTTGAGCTTTTAGGTAGGTGATCAAATTCTCCGCCTTTTCAGCAATCATCGTGACGAGTTGAATAACTATTTCATCCAGCAAACTGAATCCCCTGTGCACTAAACGTCTTATCGAACTCATAGAAGACCCTGATTTATCCATGATCTCATTTCCACTGACAACAACATCAGTTCCAGGTATGGTGAACTCGACTCCTCTGATATAGCTTGAAATCTTCTCCACGAGGTCGGCAATCCTTTGGATTGCCCTGTCAGTGGCTCTTGATACAGACTTAGCAGCTCGGGAGAACACCTCCAGACCTGAGAGATTCTCTCCAGATCCGGGCAATGTAACCCTTATGTCTCTCAAGAACTGTATGGCTTCTTCTAGCAAGACATGAATCTTGCCTTCGTGGCGTCTAATTTCTTGTCTAACCTTGTCTTTAACACCCTGCACACTCACGGACATCAAGCTGTCAGAAGTATTCCTGTACATTTCTAATCCTTGATCACTGAGGTGTTCGATTGAATTCTGCAGTGTGCTAAAAGACATAGGCGCCTCATGATAGGCTCTCTCTATGACATTGGAAACTGTGTTTTTCAGCTTCAGGCCACCACGGTTGAGATCAAAGCCAAAGTGAGCGGAGTGGTACTTGTTAATGAACCTGAGCACAGCATCGGTCATAGCAGGAATCCTGTCCTTGGTACCCTCCATCACATCATGGAGGAAGTCCAAATTCCATGATGTCTGTAAAATCAACTTCTGAGAGTTTCTCAGCGTGGCTTTGGCAGTGAAAACATCAGTATCTGTTTCAGGAGTAGACTGAAGTGGAGGGAGGAAATTGAGAAGAATAATTATTAAAACAGTGTCTCATTGGACTATATAGCATAAATCCATCTGTAGATTTAAAAATAATTTGCTATGGACAACCATATGCAAATAAAACAGTTTAAAAAGTGTCTTACCGGGTAGCGACTGAACAGTTTTCCATACAACTGTGACAGAGACCTTCGCTGAAACTGCAATCCAAGGAAACCAGACGATGGACAAGACATAGTTGCAGTGATGCCATCTTTGTGGGAAGCAAAGCGGAAGTTCGCATCAACAAATGTTGGGCTAGTGATGTCAACGTTGAGTGTATGACGAGACTCCCTTTAAAACAGAGAAACAGTTGTTAATAGATGTATTTTTTAGGGCATCTTTGGTTGACCTATGAGTGAGAACTCTTTTGCAAAAAAATCCGCCTTTGGGCAAAAAAAACTTACATCGAATCAGCCAGAGGGGTTTGGCGCTTCATCCTGAGAAAAAAAAAACAGCTGTATTCATATAACAGTAAATCAATTTACCTTGATCAACCAAAAGTAGTATCTAGAAACAAAACCAATCAGACGTCCTACCTAAAATAAGGATTCTCAGTTTCTTCCTTGGAGTAGCTCTGACAGCTCTCCTAGCCTTGGCCAGTAATTTCAAACCTAAGATAAGAGGTCTCTGTGGCCGCATTTACATTTGTCATTTCAACAGTCTCATATCAGGATTAAAAGCAGATACAATTTTATACATTTTCATTTACACCTAGCCACATATACACATCTTCTTTAACCAGATCCCGAGTGTGATTGCAATTGAGTTTGGTTTTGCAGGGCTATATGCAAATCAGAGTTAACTGATAATTGCACCAAAAGCTGTAACTGGTAACTGACAAAAATGCCAGAAGAATAACGTGTATTTTAGCAGTTTGATTACAACAATAACAGTTTAACTAGCTACTATGCATGAATCGACATGGAGAATGACGGCTAATTTCGGGTCGGTTTGGGTGATTGATTGGTGCGGAATGGCTCTCATTATGGGTCGAGTGGGTGCAGGTATTAAAACACCCCGACCGATGCATCACTAATGGGCGGAAATACATTATCTCTGTTTGAGCTGGACAGAGCGATCAGATCTCACTGGAAACACATATTAATACCAGGTGTAAATGTAATCAGATTAAATCAAATCTGGATATAATCTGGATATGAGACGCATTTTAATGCCAGGTGTAAGGTGGGTTGAAGTGAGAGTACTCTTCATATGTTTGTTAATACAGTCCTTGGTGTGTATCATATATAAGATGCAGGAAACAAATATATAGAATACGTCTACAAATTGATATGTATGAAAGCCCATTTATAACAGTAAAAGAAAACAAAGATATAAAGTTTCTTTTTTTTCACGATAAAAAATGCCCATGCTTATAGAATTTTTTACATCATTAATCAATCACATTTTTAATCTTTCAATGGGCTTCCATAGAGATTAAATTAAGCAAATACATTTAATTTCCAATCTAATTGGAAATTCAAGATGCAAAAAAATATAATGTATACACTTGCCTCAGGTTTTGTGCCAAAACATGTTGCCAGTCAACATTTACATCCCTGTGAATCAAGTTGCACTTCCCATTTAGATTGATTCCTCCATTATCAAATCCAAGGGTTGCACTGGCTGAGGGGACATAAGCAAAATAAAATATTTTATATGTATATATCAATGTCTAAGATCTAGTAGTTCACACAAAACTATCCTATAAAATAAAGTAAAGTACAGTGTGTGTGTGTGTGTGTGTGTGTGTGTGTGCCTGACTTACCCTTGAGGTCATATTCCAAGAAGACCATGGTAGAAATACAGATGGAATTGAGTGAAGTTACAAGGCTAGAGTCCATTTTCTCCAGGTTGGCAGTTGTTTCCAGACTATAAATAGGTGAGGAAACCTTCAGAGTGGCACTAAGCACTCCAAAAGATGGAATAAACACACTCAAAGGCAGATGTAAGACAGTTTCAGGGATTTCAATTTTTTGCTCTGGGATGACGATGGTTGGAAGTTCGAAGTTTGAAACCTGGTTTGTGATTTCATTTAGGCTGATAGAGTGCTCTCCAATGGTAAAGGATTTTGGTAGTCTGAAAGATGAGACTGTGATTTCATTTAGTGGCATCTTAAATGAAAGGAATGACATTTTCCCCTGCAGATACTCTGTTACGATATCGTAACTGGGCACTGACATTATTGGCAAGCCAGGCAGCATGATTTCAAAAGCTGTAGTGGTGATGACTTCAGGGATGTGAAAGTTCTTAGGATCAACTCCAAAGGTTTCCACATGCAAGTTGGTAAATGGCACATCAAAGGCTGGAATTAAGATTGCAGGGGGAAGAATGAGATGATCAGGGACATACAGGCTTTCGAATCGTGGGTCTATCCTCATTATGGAGTATGAAATTTCTTTTATCCAAGAAGGCACTGCAATGCTAATCTCAGGGACGCTCAAAGTGATGCCGTCTTCAAATAGTTCAAATGGTATTGTATAATTCTGGCCATCCATGGTCTTTGTGTACACAATGCTGGAAGATATGTTAAGGAATTGTAAGTTGTCCATATTTGTGACCTCATCATACTTTAGAACATCCCAGAGGTTCTTCTGATATATAGGAAGCCTAACTGACTTCAGGAAAGCTAGGTGGCCTTCCACTGATCCAGTCAAGTCCATGCGTACTTCAGATTCATCATTGGACACGAGTAAATCACAAGCATGGACCAGAGATGCCAGTTGTTGCTTCCCGCTCCAAGTGAAAGACTGCTTCTCTGAGCTGATGGCAAGGTTGATGCTCTGAATGAGTCCAGCATGGCCGAAACTACTTGGCTGACTTGCATCAATGTTCAGTGTAGTCTTGAAGGTTGTTAAAGGAAAAAATTCTAGTTCTCCTTTAACAATGTGCTTTCCATTTGTGTTGAAAGACGCAAAATCAACATTGTTATTGCTGGTGTAATCAACTGTTGCAAAGATTCGCCGCAAGGAGACCTCAAGAGCCAAGTTCTTATCCACGTCCACGTGGAAGATGTTACTGTTTAAGCTTCTTTTTTGTTTCTCCTGTTTGTCGATGTTTGAGATTAAGGCAGTATTGAAAGTTGAACGCAGGCCATTGGCATTAAGGTAGAAAGAAGCCTTATTTTCAAGTTCTCCAGCGAAGTTACAACTGTTCATTATCATTATGTCTGACTTCCCTTGAGTAGAGGTCTCCAGTGACACATAGGAAGAAAGTGCTTCCAGAGCCCAGTTCACTTCAAGGTTTCCTTTGCCTACAGACTCAATCAGAGGAATCTTAAACAAGTACTTTAGTTTTTTCTTGGAAGCAACATTTGGCTTGGTCTTGCTATTTCCGGTGAGTTCCTGACTCAATTCTAGATTGAGGAAGGGTAGATTGATTTTTGCAGTGTTGGCTACAGAAGCTTCCATGATCCTTTTGGTGAGGGTAACAGTACATTCATGGTTTGCTTCCACATTGTTATGCTCCAGGGACACAGTGGTGGCCAGTTTTATTCCTCTCTTCCTCGTCAAACTGGTGGTGCCATCAATTTTTCCATTAAAAATATCAAACACAGATGTTGAGGAACCGCCGAACCGAACAACAATGTCAGACTGGTTATAAAGGTCAGCATTAGCACTTAAGGTAATCACAGTGGATTTGAAGGAGAAGCCACACGTTAAGTTACCCAAGGCTGGGATCAAAATGTTGTTCTGAATGTTTGGTAGTGTGAAAGTGGGCAGCTGTATTTCACTTAAAGTTTCCGGAACATGGACGACAGGTAACTCCAAAGATGGTAGCACAAGGGTATAGGATGGCACAGAGAAACCCAGTGGTGGAACTTTAAAGCTTGGTGTACTGACCTCCTTGGGAACAAAGTAGCTAAAGGCTGGCATTTCAGCCCTGAAGGCAGAAACCTCAATATTGAGGAATGGTATTTTGTATCCAGGGACAGTGAAGATTCTAGGAGGCAGACTCGAGGTGTCTATTTTATGTTTGATATACTGTGCCTTTGCTTGGTTGTATGAATCTTTTAGAAGTGCAATTACTTTGTCTCTATATTGTTCAAATTTAGCCTGGATGATGTTGGCATTGTCCGAAATTGCATCGTAAATTGGTTCAAGGTGTAATTCAAAGCTGTGTGTATCAGGGTTCTTGTAGTAATGAAGCTTCAGGTTTATATCGAAGGACTGTTGAGGATTGGTAAGCAAAGTTTCAAATCCAGCATTTTCCCACAGAGAGAGGTCTCTGACCTCAGGGGTCTTAATCTCAAGATAAGGTACAGTTATCTCTGGGATTGATAGAGGAACAGTCAAAAAGTCCAGATTAGCCTCTCCATTAGCTGATGAGTGAAAGAAGATGTCCATTTCATTGTTTTCTGCTGTGAAGTTGTGATTGTACTTGTATTGGTTGAATCTTGCCAAAGTAAACCAACAAGCACGCTGCTTCTCAGAGTTTAGGATGACACCATAATCATGCTGGAGATCGACCTTACCAGTAAGTTTCAAGGGGAAGAACATTTTTGAATTTACTTTATTCTTAACATCGAGCACAATCTCAAATGGATGGGCCATGAATTCCAGCGAGTTGGCCATGAATCCAGTCAGACTTCCAGTGAATTCAGCATCATGATAGGCTGTCATCGCAACTTTCAAGTCCCCAATATGAGCCTCTCCATTTAAAACCATGACACTCTTCTTGACAGATGGAACTTCAGTTTCACATCTTGCTTCAACAGTGATATGGCTTGAGATCACTGATTCAGCAGTAAGTGTTTGCTTGGATTTAATGGCCTTAGAGTCTGTTTCTCCAACAAAAGTTAACTTGGCAGTGCTAAAATTGATGTTGAATTCTACATTGCTTTTGTGTGTACCTTCATCAGAGTAGTCTTGAATGGACCACTTTCCATCACCAGTAGTTGCACTGGTCACAGTTAGTCTGCCTGATTCCATGGTGGCTGCTATATTCTGATTCATTGATGCCTGACTTGAAGTTTCAATTGCTGGGATGTCCAAAGTGTGGTTGTAGGTTGTGTCTATGGCTGCAGAGATTTCATTCTTCAATGTAACTGCCATATTGTTGACCAAGTCTGCCATGTACATTTGGGTTGTGGCCTTGGTAATAGTCTTAGCCAGAGCCTCAGCAGAGGAGCCAGTGAGTGTCAAGGATCCTTCATGATCAATGGAGAAGGCCACATGTGTAGCTTTCACTGTTTCTGTGAATAGCAACTTCTTCATTCTGGGAGCTTCCAACTGAGCAGTGGCTTCAAAGGTGTGTTCAAGGGGCTTGATGGGTGATTTAGCATGAGAAGTAATAGTGGCTATAAACTGTGGGTTTTTTGGTGTGGACGTTGAGTTCTCAATCTTCCCTGTCATTTCAAGAATGTACTGTGGGGAGTTCACTCTAAATTCTCCATGGAGTTTGCCAAAAACTGGGATGCAAATGTCACTGGGAACCTCAGGCAATTTGATCTCTGGTATTGGAAGCATTGTAATTTCAAAGTCATTCAGATTTAATTTGGGGATGTTGATGGCTGGAAATTTTATTTCTGATAGAGTTATTTCTGGGAAGGTGAGATCTGGTAGTTCAGATAGGTAGAGAACTTTTAGGTCACCAAAGATTTCCTCAGGGTCAGGTGTTTGGATCTCAAATTCTCTGATGTCATCTATGATTGCAACTATCTTTGCTTTGATCTCATCAAAGTCTATGGTAAAGGCAGGAATTGTGTAGGAGTTGAGGATGGTAAACTCAGGGATTGAAATCTTTGCTGGGATACTGATCTCCTGCAGTTTGTTCAGGTTGATTGTGAATGTTGGAATGGTAAGGTCAGTGAGAGGTACTGTAAAAGTGGGAACTTCAATCTCAGCTCTTTTCATGGCACCCAGAACCCCATCTACGGTTTGCTTCATCTGGATGATGATCTCATTGTCACTGGCCACTTTCCTGATCTTCTCTATCAGTTGGTCTAATTGCACAGAAATGTAGGCCACCACGTTGCTGTAGGATTCACTTGCTCTTTGGAGGTAAATGTACATTTCGTTTCTGATATCCATATCAAGGATTCTTTGTCGCATGTCCTCAAGGATATCCTGCACTTTCATCTTGATGTCATTGTAAAATGTAGTGTCAATCACATTTTTCAGTTTCTTAACAGTGTCAGCCACCTTTGTGTTTTTGAGTTCATCCAAATATGTGAAGATTGAACTTTGGATCTCTCTGAAAAATTCCCTAACTGCCTCAATCTTTTGCACAATCTCGTATGTTTTAACCTGCTCGTTCATATAGTTTGTAAGTTCAGCAATCTTCTTGTTGGTCTCATCAACAAATGCACTGTAGTCAAGTTCCTTCATTGACTTAAGCACTGAAGAAATATATTCATTAAGGTCATCAATGCTTTTCCTATATTCAATTGCTCCGAGCTGGCTTGTCACACTGTGCAGAAGTTGCATAATTTTATCATAAACAAATTCAAAGTTGATAGATTTCAGAGCATCTACCATTGACTGCACAGTCTCTTCAATTTTGAATTCCTTGATGAGAATCACAACCTGATCCATTAATTCTTTAAATTTATCATCAAGACCGTATTTTAAAAGTATATCCCTAATGTAAGAATACACCGTATTGAATTTTTGGGGGATTGCATATTCATCAATCCAGTTAACAATAACATCATTCATAGATTCCATTACTTTTGCTATCTCTGACGAGGGGATTGTATATGATAGCTGCTCAACATACATGGCCAAATCAATTGAGAGAAGGTAATCCTTTACATCTTGGAAAAATATGTTGACATCAAGGTTCTCAATGGCCTGTTTCACTTTGGACAGTCCGTCTTTGATTTTCTCAATGATTCCATATTTAGAATCAAGTTCTTGCAGCCACGCAGCACTGCTTCCTGTGAGCTTCTGTAAATTAATCTGTCTGATGATGTCCTCGATGTGTTCAAGTGCTATGACGAGTGACTGCTTGATTCCATACTTCTCATCAAAGGCCTGAAGCTGATTTTCAATTTCTGAAAGTACATTTGTTATCTTGTCAGCAAGTTGTCCGTCCTTGACATAGTCTTTGACTGTAAGGATGAGGTCTCTCATTTTGGTGGCAATGTCCATTACCGTATTTTCCATGTTCTTTCTCAAGTTGTTCACCGCAACCTCAAAGTCATCCATTGTTACTGCAAAGTCATTGATCAAATGATCAAGTTTTGCTTTTACTAGATTCACTTTGTTCTCCAAGTCCATTTCTCGCATAAAGTCACTCACTTGCATAGGTAGCCGCTCTAACATGGCTCTCAAGTTAATGATTAGCTGATTAATATCTAACTTGTTGATGAACTGTTGAAGTGATTCTAAGGCTTGTACAAGTGTGTTCTTAAGCTGCTCAAAAGCAACAGGAAAGCTCTCAATGAATGGGATGTCAATGATATGACAGTCACTGTTCTTGTCATACTTGAGGAAACCAGCCATACTAAATTCTTGTATTTCTGACCTTTTGTCTCTGCTCAATTTGCTGAAAATGTCATTTAACATTACTCCTGAAAACTCAAATCCAATCTTCTCTGGATTATTGTAAGTACTGATGTCCTGGTTATAAACATGGTCATTCAGTTTAGATTTTACTTTCCAGGTCAAAGATTGGTCACTTGGTGTCAGGAGGCCATCAAATTTGTTGTCTAAATTGGTGGATAACTCCCCATTTGGAAGCATATGTGTTGTTGATACCCGGCTGTCATGTGAGTATGCAAAAGCTAGGGGCTCTGCTTTAACCAACAACTTACTGTACAGTTGTCCAGTGTGCTTCCCATATAGATTAATTTCTCCATCACTGTTGACAAGAGCATCAACACTGAGGCTGAAAGGCTGTGCCATGGTGCGAACGGTGCTGTCAAAACGTAGAGGCTCAGAATTTATTTCTGCCTCACAGTTTGACTTGGAGGAAAGTCCAGCAAACTCAAGTTCACAGTTGTGACTTAGCTGGGCGTCCATTATTTTTCCAGATGTGCTGTATTTCATTGTACCAGCCATATCATCATAATTGAGTTCATAGGTATGTTTAATGTTGTTTTCTTCTCCGTAAGCTCCCTTCATAGTTCCACTCAGATCCATCTTAATTGGTTCAAGCTTCATGTGGCCTTCATTGTTCAAACTGACATCATACAACTTGAGGTCATTTGTCACATCAAATGACATGACAAATGGCTTCATATCAACCTTGGCGTCTTGCTTGTAGTAAACATCTTCACAGATTAAGTTGTTTGTCTTGGAGTGGAGGGCTAGGGTCCACAAAGTGAGGGTCAGTGTGTGGCTATTTTCTGTATTCATCTGCTTCAATGTTCCCATGGTATTGCCAATGAAGGTCAGAGCCCTACGGTTCAGTACAATATCCATTTTGTTTCTTGTGGTTGCATCGTATGCATGGCCCTTAAGGACACCATTTAAAGAGGCTTCCTCAGCTGTGACAATACCCTCAATGTTCAACTCTCCTCTGCTCTCCTCAGCCATTACTTTGGTCCTGGAGGACAGAGATGCTCCATTGTTGTCTATGGCACAAGTAAAGATATTCTCCAGTGTGACGGGGCTGCACTGAATGCTGTTAGTTCCACTTGTGGTCAGACCATTTCTGCCAACCATAACAGAAGCTTTGTGCATTCCACGACCTGTGTCAAAGGTGAGGGAACCTTCAGAGTTTAAGTCAAGCCCGTTTGAATCCAGGGATCCTGTTATAAGTGAGTATGCCCTATTTCTGTCATCATCTGCCTGTGACTCAATTCTGAGGATGGCCATATGGCTTGACACACCAAGCTCAACTTTGTTATTGAGTGATTTACCCATGGCTGTGGCAACGGCATTGCACTTTAGGGTAAGTTGTGCATCTTTATACTTGAGCTCTGCTACATGCTTGAGGACGTCTTTCTGGGCATTGGTTTTGGACACAATGTTCAACTCAGAGTTTGCGTAGACTCCCTGGATCATGTTGTGAACTTCAATTAATGGCGAGGTGAAGTGCAGGGTGGACTCTCCTCTTCCTTCTCCGTCTAGTGGATGCAGGTTGTAGCTGTTGCTGTAGGAGGTATTGGTGTAGAATGAACCCATTTGAAGCGATCCGTCCATGGTGGCATCTCCTGAGACTTCATCTGAATCTAGAGTTGAACTTGACTGAGCAGCGTAGAAGAGAAAGGCTTGCAGGCCTATTGGACTAGAGGCTTTAATCCTATAGTTGGCCCTTGCATTCAATTTGTTGGTTACCCTTAATGTTTCTAAGACACTAAAGCTTGTGTCAATGAAACTATGGCTGAAGGAACTATTCAGAAGATACTTGAGATTATCATCAGCTTTTCCCGTCATCATCCCGGTTCCTTGAAAACAGACAGACAGAAAAGATAGTATTATCTGTATCTGTAACAGCACAGGCAAAGATATAGAATAAGTTATGATGAGCACATGCTTTATGCCGAAATGTTAGTTGCTGCACCTTATTAAAAGCTCTTACTACAACCACATGCTCCAATTCACATCTTTCCTGAAAAGTTTAATTTATATCAGTAACTAAATATGCACAAAGTTTTCAAATCTTATCCATCATGCCATTTTCTCTTAACAAATATAACAAAACACCCAAATCACTATTCATTAACTATTAAGAACTGGCGTTTTAAGAAGACCTTTACCTTCAAGTTTGTATGACAGTAGGTTGAAGGGTGATTGGCCCATAGCCTTGTACTGTGCAATGTAGCTTGGGACATCAACAGTGGTGTTGCCCCCAGAGATGGAGCCTTCCCAGTTGTAGACGTTGCTATTTATCTTGGTGGATACTTCTGCCAGACCGAGAAGGGGGACAGTGAAATCCAAAGAAGGCGGTATAGTGAATGATGGCAGTGGATAGTTTTTGGCCGGGATATTTAGGCCTATCTCTGGTATAGCTATAAGCGGAATAGACAGAGTGGTTGGGATGTTCAGTTCTTCTGACTTTTTGCCTCCATGTGGAAGAGGAAGTGAGATGGCCATTTTATCTTTGTTGAACTGGTATCGGAACAAGCTGTCACTGTTGAAGTAAAAGAAAATGCAAACTCAATATTGTTCAAATTTTGGACTTTGCATCTGAAAATGTATTAACAAACTGCAGATGGATGGGGAATTCATGCTCAGTAATACCTAAAATCAAGTAATGTTCTTAAAGTCCCCATGAAATGAAAATTACATTGACCCAGTTTTAATCCTGTGTCCTTGTGTTAACTGTTCATTTACCTCATATTATATGCCAAATATTTGTTAAACAAACAGTATTTTTGCATCAAGAATCTGATCAAAATCAGAAAATGACTTTTCTTTTCCTGTTAACACTTTCAAATGTTTGATGACTCATCCTGCACTCAGAGGCGTTAACTCAAATTCATCCAATCAAATGAGACTTTGGGCGGTTAGCCAGCCAATCGTTTGTGGATCGTATCAATGTACATTCTTTGATCGAAGTAGCTAACAGAGCAGTATGGAGAGTGTGGAGAAGATGTGTTTTTGGTTATCAGTGGGCAAAAGTAGCTCGAGCTAAACTCTAAGCCCGCCCACTTTTTAGCGACCCAATCAAATGTGAATTATTTGATTTAAATCCCTCTTGTAATACACCGCTCAAATATTCTGTTTCCCTGTGAGATAAGTCACAGTACAGCAGCTAGAGACGCTGTAACTTCCTTTTCATGAGGACTTTAAACTCTATTGTAAACACTTACGAGTGCATGAACAGTTTCTCAGGCAGGGCAGGCAGGGTGAGATCTGAGGTGCTCCTCTTGCTTCGCAGCTTTGCGAGATAGGGGAAGCGTGCTGTCAATTTCTCTAACCATATATCACCTGCCTTCAAGGTGACATGAAGATAGACAACATTTCACTTAAAACAAAAACTGTAAAGCTTGAGAGCACTAAAGAAAAATGTAATGCATATAATAAAAAAAGACCATATCTCTGGTTCTTATCCTGTCTTAACTGTCCAACGAGTCCAACAATGTTATAAGAGTGCGATACTAAATCAGAGTACTCTTTTAAATAAATATGCACTATCCACACCAAAAACTAGTCAGTGACATACTGACTAGTCTTTGGCCCATGGACTAATTTTTCACCAATATGCTTTAATCTTTGAAATATCATAAAGGACAAACATAACGACCAATCGGTATTGAAAACACTAGCTCCTTTAAGAAGGTAATAAGTGTCAAATGTCAAAGTGCTACCTCGAATCCTTTGGTGATTATGTGACGAAGTTTAATATCAGTCTTTGTCACTTTCTGGTCCAGGATAGTATCGATGAGCTGTTGCAGCTGCCTGTGATGATCCTCTAAATTTGGGATCAGTTGAATCTCTGAATTCAGGTCCGTTTTCAGTTCCACCTCAAACCTGTCATCATCTGTAAAGAGAATATCCAAATGCACCACAATATACGAATGACTGAATGTTCTACAGTACATCTGTCATCTGTGTTAAAGCTGTGACGGCTGGAAGTTACTGTATTTGAGGGAAGCTTTCTGTTGGTAGGATGTCTCAGGGAGGTTGATGACTGTCTCTATGTCCATGAGCGCAACCTCATCCCTCCTCAGGGTTGCAGTGACTGAGGCATCAGTTTTCAGAGAGGGAATGGCCATCTGGAGTTGCAGCATGGCATCCTTCATCATGGCAAGTCTACATTTAAAACAAAGACATATAGGTTGGTAAGACTGGTGTTGGTGTTTCTCATCCTCTCATACCTACTAAAATAAAATAGTGTCAAGCAACCAGACAGCATAGCTGAAACTTCAGCATTGTCTATCATTAGGAAGGATTGAAGGCTTGTAGAACTATGTACCTTGTGTGTCCAACAAGAGTGAACTGTGGGATGTTCCTGTTGGTGACGTCAATAGTGATACCTCTCATCTTCTTTCCTTTGGCATCACTGTCAGTTACAGCCAGCTTGATGCCTGCCTCCACATCATAGTCGGGAATGACAACCTCGGTGGTGAGAGTGTTCTTGTTGCGGTTGTATTTCATAGACGCAGTGACCTCTGACGAATCGCTCCCTAGTAGCAGCAGAAATTAAACTCAGTCAGTTTTTATCTCCAGCAACAGTGGCAACCGGTGGCTTCAACATCTATTAAGACAGGTGCCCATATCAATGTCATAAGTGTTGAGGATGCAGTGATAAATAAAGGCCTGATCTTGTGGCACACATTCATTCATTGTGGACCATTACAGTCCCAGTGCATGCCCGTATACCAACCTGGGATGGTTACGCAAATCCCAGGACTATGCTCTATGTCAAACGCCTTCACAAAGTCTTTCAAATTTGGCATATGCGATATCAAATACGGCAGCTATGGTTTGGTCAAGGTTAGGGAAAGACTTTGGTAATGGTAAATAAACTGTGGTTAAGAT